>NC_086450.1:272135345-272463678 GCF_028390025.1 Pseudophryne corroboree | reverse complement strand
AACTCTTTCACTTACCCCCTCCTGGCCTCATTTTCTTCATTTTCTTTCTTTGAGATTTGTTTCCTTCTTAAATTGTTAAATTATTTTAGTTTATCTCTCTTTTGCGTTGTTAATGGTGGTACCTTTCATTTAAACCAACGGATTAATCTTGAGATACTGTACTTCTATGTAGGTCTAGCTTATTCAGCAATACTCTCTCTCACAGTTACTAGCATTGATCTTGTTGCGTATATTTCAAAGTGCTAGATCTATTGATTGTGCATGCTAGATCTGTAATGTAAATACTTGTTCTGAACTGTTTATACTATTTGTATGTGATTTCAAAAAGGAATAAAACAGTTTGACATAATTACAAAAATAGAAAAAAGTATACTTACAAATGATTAAAAATATCATTTGGATTGTAGTCTTGCACAGTCTATTGTAGTTTATCAATTTTGAACTTATAAATAGTGAAGAATAAAACAATTTCAGTAAATAGAAGGTTTAAGATTTTCTGAATTGAGTAATGTGTAGCTATAAAATAAGATTCCATAGTATAACAATATGAAAAGCGAACCAAACAGAATATGATAATTCAGATGGTTCAAATTTAATGTGTTTTCTTCAGCACTAACTTTAAGTTTACTGTACCATTAACAGGAAACCATGTGATGATTTTTTTTAGAAGAAGAAACACTGGAATTTAGTGCTTGCAACTTGGATCAATATGCTGAAAGGGCTAAGTATGGGAATGAGAGACAGCTGGAAGAGCTGTTTTGACTTCTTGCACATACTCCCATTGAGAAGTTTTGTAATACTAGTACTTTGGTAGTACTTTCAATCTACATTTCTCGAGATGGGTACCTTGGCCACTTATAAATGGTGCATCCCTGCTCTGACATTGCACCTCCAAACCCACTTCCTGTTATTACAGTCCAAGCTCAACTTAAGCTCATCAAGCTCATTAAGCTTCGCCGCTGTCATGGTGGTATTAAAACTGCTGACTGAGTGATATTATATCACTCAGTCAGTATTTTGGGCATACTTCCCAACTGTTAATGGGACACTCCCAATTTTTTTCTCCCACTGTCCTGCTAGTAGAGATGGACGAAAGGTTGGGATGTACCTACCATTAAGCACTGCATTGCATTGCAGTAGTGAGCTTGTGTTGCATGCATACTTAATGGATGTTTGGAGGGAAGGAGGTGTGGCTAAGGGTGAAACTAGTGCTAAATGGGCACTAGCACACCTCTAAAGTTGTGACCCCATCACATCATGGAGCTGGCTTGTCCCTATTGCAATGTTTCATACCACTGTACTGATTCATGGTTTTTAAATATTGGTAGGTATGTTTTAGGTAACCCATAACTCTTGGCATCTTAAGCTCATTTAGGTTGGACACATTTTAGACCTGCCCATGTAGGTATTAATCCTCCAACTTTGATGGAGTACTACATGGCCATAATGCCACTTTTTCAAGCTCCCTACTGGCCTATAGACTGAAAAAGAGACAGACTTGTCTTCCATGAGTAAACAGATAAACATCTGTTGGACTGTTAGTAACTGAGCTGACAGACATTGCGCATAGCCAGGTTGAGTAAGGCAAATGTCCTTTTATTATTAAGCAGAGTAGGAGTAAAAATGTTTTATGTTTAGATGTACAGTACTTATCCTTTATTAATAGATGCTTATTACAATATATAATATAAGGAAATTTTAAAATATATATGCAGTTATAATTTTCAGTTCATTCCTCTGTTTTGCAGGTTCATGAGGGCCCAGATATCATAATATATGTTGTTCTGTCTTACAATTATCTGTTTACTGTTTGTTATAAAATAATAATGTTTACTATATGTAGTAAATAATTATTTCTCTCAACAACTTTATCATTGTTTTATTGCTATTACTACATGATGTATGCAACATGATTTACTTATTGTTATTTAATACTTTAGTGATATAATTTAGTGGTAGTACCATTTTTCAGATTATTTATACCCCTTTCAGATCTCCAGCAATAACTCGGGTTATTGCACGTGAATGCGCAGCAACCAGAGTTGCAGCACAGTCGGAAAGGAGCAAGTTGAAAATAGGGATGTGCACCAGGCCATTTTTGCTGGATTTAGTTCTGATTCATCGGCCAGCTTTGGATTTGGATATGCCAAACTGACGTGACTGTCTTTGGATTAGGATATGGATTTTTTTTTTTAATTGACAAAAAAAGCTAAAATCACTTAATTTGGGCCTTTTTTTGTTCCTAGAGTATTATTAACCTCAATAGCATTAATTTCCAGTAATTTCCACTTAATTTTGACTACCTCACAATTCACAATATGGTTTTCACCAATATTGGCCAAAGGCTGGCTGGCTAAACTGCTGTATACAGTGCTGGTTGGATACAGTGTGGGTTGGATACAGTGCAGGATACAGTGTGGGTTAAATACAGTGCTGGTTGTGTCGAAGTTGGAAACTATTACAGTACACACATCACGTACAAACACCACACAGATGGCCTCCGTGCACGTACTTGTTCTGCTGTGCGTGCACATATTCGCAGGTTGTGTATGACCGCTCACGCGGTCCTGCATATTAGCGCGTGGTATGGGTCATTACGGTAGCATTTGTACTCGCATGGAAAAGCCACAAAGACATATCTCATATTTAATCCACATAGTGCACAATGTACACATAGCTCATATGCACCACACCAGCAAGTTATACTTGTTTAAAAGGTACAACAACAAAGGGATTCACCTTTACAGGCTATGAGGGGACAGCATTAGGATATGAGGTGGTGTTTGGTATCCAACTGTAGGGTATTTTAAGGGCAACATTCCGGTAGCAGTTTGCAGAAGATAGCACGCTCCTAACAGGATATTAATATTATACAGTGTTTACTGTACTCTGAAATTCAGCGGGAACCCAGTGGAGACCAACCTCAAGTACACTTGGACCAGACATCACCCACCTATTCAAACCAACCTATGACCCATCCTGTACTGTAAATGACCAGCCCTTTGACCTATGGATGAAGAGGTTACAGTTTCCATTGTATTGTGTTTTTACCAACTGTATAAAAGCTAAGCTGCCTAGCCGGTCATTCAATCTCTCTCTGAAGGTCATCTTGCTTGATTGACTGAGCACCGGAACGTGTGGCGCTGGAGAAACCAAACGTATGTACCATTGATTGTAGCCTCTTTTCTGTTATTGTATTTGTATATCTATTGTAACCCCCTTTTATCAATTATATGTCGGCGGGTCGGATCCCAATATCATAAATACAATTGGTGTCGTGTCTCTTTCCCTGCTAAGGTTATAAGTGTATTTCAGGCACACGTGTAGCTGCATTGTGCTCACGGCATGTCGGTGTGTGTGTATGCACCGCGTGTACTTTGTACATCCGTCACGACATGTATATGCAAAGTGCATACACTGTACGGGGCTTTGTATGCTAACTGAGTAATAAGTATGTAGGTTAAGGATTGCATACAGCGGCCGCAGCGGCTCGAATTTAAGTGTATTGAATGTATTAAGGTATTGCTTTTAGTCCTGTAAGTAAATCAACATCTACAATTGGGGGCTCGATCTGTTTTTTCACACGCTCTTAGACTAGCAGATCATAGCAGACTTTAATCTATCAGCAAACGGTGGAGATACATCTTTAAGTAAAACCTTTTCCTGGTTTCTTGGATGTTTTGCAACCCTATTTTTGTGCTGTTAGATTGCGTCTGCTCTGTCTGGTCTGCAGAGGTGCTGATAGAACCCGGAGGTAAACAGGAAAAAAAGCTATTTAAAAATCTGTGTAACTTTTTTGGGCGCCAAAAGCGTACACAAAGCATACTGATATTTTGCATACTCTTCCAAATATTGTTGCCATAGGTTATTAGTCATTTTAGACCTGTGTGAAATCGGATACATTTGTTTTCTATATAGATACATTTGAAATAAGTGTATTAAGGGTGTAATTATAAAACACAAGACGCAGTTCTGGCCTAGTCATTTTAGGTTTTTACAGAACAAGTGTGGGTTGTGTTTGTGAACGATAGTAGCTTTTATCACTCACATTTATAGAGATTGTGTGGTCTGTTGAATTGCGGATGTACGTTGTACACGTGGTACGGACAAAGTACAGGGTCGCACACGTGGCGTAAAAGGCACACATGGTCGCGTGTTTATGCAAGGTTGCGTAGGATTATGGACGCTAAGTACAAATCACACGATAGTTGTTCAATTAAAGGTGGGATAGTATACATGTAATACAATAGCACATAACTATCCGATTTCAAAAACAGGATACCTTAAATATTTAGTTTAAAAACTGTAAGTACTTCTGGGGTAAAGTAACCAACCTAAGGGAGTGGAAATTTTCTGTACAGAAAAGAAAAACAAGGTGTATTTGAGTGAGTGGAGCTGAACCCCGGAAATTCGGGTCCCGTGGGAACACTGGGTTAGTAGAGGCCCGGTGGAGTAAGGTTCGCTACCTTACGTGAACATAAAGAGAGAAATACGCAAGTCGTGAGGAGCCTTGCACAGTAGCTTAATTAGAAATTGTGAATTGTGAATTGAAGTAAAAGTGAATCCCAAACAGATAAAAGGTTTTGTGTTACGCTCTGGCTGAGGAGCGCAGCTTGTGAATTCAACTCCCGCGATCGTAGGACATATAGATAACTAGTATCTATAGTCTGTGGATTCAACCACATGTCCGTGTGTTTTACACAGCACAAAGTGATATTATTGTATCATATGCGCTGTGAAAGGCATACATAGAAGTGATTGTGTAAAAGGAAAGAGAAAGGGGTTTTTCTTTGATAACATCTGGAAATCTCCCTGGTGGGCTTCCACTTGAAAGGGTGAGCAATAGTTATTAGCAACTGTTTTTTCACACTACAAAAATTCCAGTGGAAAGATACCAAAAAGGAATTTTTCGCTGCCTATCTCAGGAAAATATTCCAACAGAGCCTCCACCGATAGAAATTACGGTGCTGTAAGGTCTTATAGGAGCCCTAGGTTTGGTACATTGCGATCCACTATTGACAGTGTATCGTAGTACTGGCAAACGTGGGCGATATTGGGTGAAGAGCGCTCAGTGAACTTTCACCATTTGCTTGCATTGAGTATTTTGGTGTTTGTGGGAATAGGTCCACAAATATGGGAGCCAGTTGCTCAAGTGAGAGACGTTCAGTATGCAGGTTCGGGCTGGAGAATTGCGGCCCAGGGGGTCAGCAAGGCTTATTATGTGTGGGAAATATCGTCCACACACGGAGGCTTATTGCAATGAATGGGTACATATGACTGCTGAAGATAGGGCATCATTCCCCAGGGTGGGTAGCTTTGAATCAGAGGTACTGCAGAATGTAGGTATTAGAATATGTCTGATCAAATCTAGAAAACAAAGGATCAGACATAACGATTGTTTAAATCTGTGGCAACAAGAGGGGGAGGTGCAAAGGGAACTAACTCACACAGCAGGTTCCAAACCTAGCAGGAATGTGAGTATGAGCACACCATTACTGACACAGGTCAAAGGGGAGAAAATGGCTACAATGAATGGTACATCTGTAAATGATAGTAGAATGCAGAAGCAATGTGTTAACCCTAACCCTTGCAAGTTGTATCCTGTTTTTAATTCTCTCCAAGGTTATAGGTCACAGGAAGATGAAGGACCCAGCCTAATCACAGCTCTCATTCAGGCAGTCACCTTACAGGAAACACAGGTGGGACCTGTCCAACCAGTAAGAGCAGTAACAGTGTCTCCCACTGAAAGGACTGGTGAGATCACAGGCATTGGTAAGTGTGAGACTGTTTATTACAGAGAGACATTAATACCTCACAGTGAGCAAATTAGGAATGGAATGATAGGGTTACATCCTGTCTTGGAAATTGTAACTCCCAATGGGAGAACCGATAGTCAGGGAATAACCCTCACCAGGAATAATGCAATGTATTGCCCATGGACCAGATCAGAACTGCGGTCAATCATTTCAGAATTCCCCAATCCCCAGAAGCATTTAGCCAGATGTCAGAAGTTTATCAAGGATCTGGGTAATACCCATGAACCTGCAAGCAAAGATTGGCAGACATTCTTGAAAGCGTGCCTACCCCCTAATATTGACACCCAAAAATGTATTACGAATTGTAAATTACAGTTAGATGGTCCTATGACTGATGAACACAATCAGGAGAACGTGGAACGAACTAACATACAATTAGGATTGTATTTCCCCACTGCTGTCAAGTGGAGCAAAATTTTCTCCATAAGACAGAAGGACAGTGAAATGACATCTGAATACTTCCATAGGGCTTTGCAGATAATGGCTAGATACACTAGAGAATCGGATATAGGGAACGATGCGAATTACAGGGAGGTAGCTGTCACTGTGCTAATGGATGGGCTCAATAATACCCCTTTTACACACACATGAAAATCCCGGGATATTGCACGTGAACGCGCATCATCCCGGGTTTTTTGTCAGTGTGAAAGGGTACAGGGACAATTTCCCGGGTCGAGCATCCGGGATTTCAACCCAGGTCTCGACCAGGGTTAAATCCGGGACCGTCCCGGGAAGCTGGGTAGTGTGAAAGGGCCCGTCCTGGGATTCACTACCCGGGACTGTTAAAAGGCCTCCGATTGGAGCTTTCATGGGCTCAGAAAAGATGATGTCATCTTCCAGAGCCCTGGGGAGCATCCTGGATGCGTGTGAGGAAGGCAGCATGGTGACCTGGACAGACCAGGAGGTTAGAGAGTTGCTGAGCATTAGGGGAGAGGAGGAAATAATGAGGCAGATCACATGCACAGTTAAAGATGCAGTGATTTATAAAAACATCTCCAAGATGCTGGAAGCCAGAGGAATCATCCGCACACAGCAGCAAGTGTTAAACAAAATGAAAACTCTTAAAAAGCAGTTCCTGAAGGTGCATGACAACAACCTGAAAAAGAGCGGTGTTGGCCGTATCGACTGGCAGTACTATGACATCTGCGCCAATATCTTTGGAAACACAGCTATATGCACCACCCCTCCCTTTGTTGTCTACTGTGACCTCATCTATGTGAGCCAGAAAAAGGCCATTTCTAATGACATACATATGCATTTGCAGGGATACCCCGGGATCAGTGTAAATGGGGCTGTCCCGGGTCGATCCCAGGTCTTAGTGCAGTGTGAAAGGGGTCAGTCCCGAGAATGCATCCTGGGACGCATCCCGGGAAGCATCCCGGGAGTGACCCGGGTGTGCGAGTGTAAAAGGGGTATAAGGCATTGAGGGTCAGGGTGCAAACTTCTTTGCCTAATTGGAGAGGGGTCACAGTAGCTAATCTTAGAGAGTGCGCTATTGAACATCACAAGAATATTGCTAGGCGCAGAGAACAACAGGAGGAGAGGTTGAGGATGGTAAGTATACAGGCACATACAAGAAAGCCCCATCAGCCTAAACCCCAGACCCCTGATAGTACATTACAATCAAGAATATGTTTCTATTGTAAAAAGGATGGACATTTTGCCAGGGATTGTAGGAGTAATGGGACACATAGTAAATATAGACCCCCTAGACAAAGATCACAAGCCACATTATTAAACACATAGACGGGACCAAGGAACATATAGTAAGGATTCAAAAGCCATATAGAAAACACAGATTCGGCTAATGGGAAGAACAAAATAAATGCAACGTTACCCTTTGACAAAATTTGCTGAGGTTAAGATGGGGCCTCTATGATGCTAAACTTTTCCCTATCAGAAATGGCCCCTGATTAACATAACAGAAACTTTGTTAAATATAATATACATATATTGTGCTCCTGCTCAGGAAGTACAAGGTATGTTAGATACCCTCAAAGACTAATAATGCATTACACTGTTCTAGATTCATGTCCATCACAGGTAGAGGAAATTATCTCACAGGTACCGGGTTCCCTATGAACTTAGGATGGACAGGACACTGGATTGATGGCTGGGATAGTCCCAGTAGAGATACTACACACATAGAATTTTTTTTTTAAAGGGAGTAGACCAATTAGAGAATCACTTCTTCGTAGTGCCCAATCCAGTTGTCAAGAATTTTTATAAAAATCTTCACCTCTACAAACTTATCTGTCACCAACTTCTACTCTGTTTCTCCACAATTTCCTCTTCATCTTTTGTGTTCACACAGGATGGTCCAATACATGGACCCGATTACAGTTCAAACACCACATGCCTACTCGGTCCTTCAGAGTTCTGCCCAAACCCAGTATATCTCACCAGCAGGATGACACCAGTATTACTGCAGTGTGCCTTTTCATGCACAAAGGGTGGAGAATGGGAATACTGGTAAAGGGAGATTGTGTACAGACACTAATATGCATGATGGTGTGACGGCCTGTTGGTGAATAGCAAACCTGACATTTTCATTTTCATTTTCCCTCTCTTCTCTCATCCAGAGATGTTTTTACTTCACACAACTGATAACATGAAATAATTATAAAATTTTAATGCAAAATTTGTGTTCCCTACAGGAAAAGTCTGTCTGGAAGGCGAAGGTATACTGTATGTCAGGAGTCCTCAGGACATTGGACAGATGGACACGGTAATCCAGTGGCCCCCAGAACATATCTCCCAAGTCTAGCTGAGGCGGCACACGGTCTGACTCATCTGGGCAAGGAGGGTATGTGCAAGCTGGAGTGCACCAGGATTCTCTTCTCATGCAGGTAAGAAAGCAATGACATGTCTTACTTGCTTGAGGAAGAATATTGGTAAGGCAATACCAACGGAGCCATCCCATATCCCTCCTACAGACGGACCTTTTCAGGTAATACAAATCGACTTTATACAGTTAGCACCCTGTAGTAATTTGAAATATGTGTTAGTATGTACTGATGTGTTTTCCAACTGGGTAGAAGCATTCACCGCTGCCACAAATACTGCTGTGTTCACTGCAAAGAAAATCATGCAGGAATTTGTGTGCAGATATGGTATCCCTAGAATGATTGAAAGTGATAGGAGTACCCATTTTACAGGTGAAGTCTTTCAGGTCATGTGCAAACTGATGGGAATTAATAGCAAGCTGCATACACCGTACCGGCCACAGGCGAGTGCGAAGGTGGAGAGAATGAACAGCACTATTAAGAATAAGGTGAGCAAAGTGATGGCTGAAACTGGATTGTACAGCATCAGAACCACTCCCAGGTCACCGCTTAACTTATTACCCTTTGAAATTCTCTTTGGTCGACAACCCCATGTAATGATAGACCCCAGGATGATTTGAAATGCAATAATGAAATAACTGTGAAATACTTGGTTAGGATGAGCCAGCAGCTGAGACATCAACAAAGAAATCTAAAGCTGGTGATTCCTGACCTACCGAACAGTAATTGTCATGACATTGAGCCTGGGGATTATGTGATGATTCGAAATTTTTTACTCTCAGGTTGCCTCATAGACAGGTGGGAAGGACCATATCAAGTCTTGTTAACCAGCATGACAGCACTAAAGGTCGCCGCAAGAGAGACTTGGGTCCACTCGTCCCACTGCAAGAAGGTCGCTGACCTGGAGAAAACTCGAGACAAAGAGCAAGGCGAAGAGAACCTTGTATCACTAGAGTGTTTGTTCCGGGAAAGCTGAGACTGTTGAGTGCAGAGAGCAACAAGAACAAAGACGGTTGTCGTACCAGTTTTCTTTTTTCACCTCCCACTGCCCTTTTCTCCCCCCCCCCCCTCCTTGTCTTCCTTTTTTTCCCTTAATGAAATGAATCTACCCCAAGAGACTGCGTTTCGGGATTTTCTAGTAATTCTATTTTTGATCAGGACAATCTGTTTTGGTGAGGGTCCCAGAGAAGTCGAGCAAGGATCGGGAATGGGTTCTGATGGCAAGTACGGATTTGTAGGATCTCAGGAGCAGCAGATCACTCGAGTAAAGGCTGGTATCAGTAAGCGCTCTAGTAGTCATGGAGCTCGGAGGCAATGTGAGTGGTTATTGACTGATGAATATTGTATTTGTAGGAATTGCGAGAACATAGTCGAAGATGGGTGCATCCGGAGATGTCAGTCCAACATTAATATCGACATGGACCGACATCTGTTGAGTGATTACCACTCATTAGTGGGTAAGGTCTTAAACCAGAGAGAATGCTGGGTGTGCTCACAGGTACCTCAAGGACAGAGTAAGTCAGGATTAGTACCATACCCTTTAGCAGTAGATGAGGTACTCAAATTATGGGGTGGGAGACCGGTGGACAAGATATTCAATATATCTAGGCCCCCTAGTTTGAAGCTCCACCAGTATCATGTAGATAGGTCACTGTTGTGTTTTAATATTTCCAATTTGCGAAAAGCAGGAAATTGGGAAGTGACGTGGAATAACCAATGACCTTTTCACACAGAGCTGATAGGATTCCTATCGACTCTGAACTTGTATGCAAGATAGCCAACAGTAGGAAGTATTTTCGGTACCGGTATACACGTGGAAGCAAAACCATGTGGGTTGGAAAGGTATCGCAGGGGTATTGTGCCAACATCATCCAGCCCCATACTTGTACTGAGCAAAGGGGAGAACTAGGGACTGGATTCTTTACCTGGAAGATTTGCAATATGGTGATGTTACATTTTGTCCCCTATGTTCTCCAAGATGATGCCTGTTTCATATGTGGGAGGAAAGTGTACAAGTGGCTTACTCCGAGCTCTGAGGGATTGTGTTATATTGGGAGAGTACTACCAGAGGTCATGACCATAACCCACGACAAAATGAAAGACGTTCACTGCAATGCTCAGACTCCTTATACTCATACCCACTATGAACACGTCATCAAGAGACACCTCATAGATAGGGCAGAGCACGCAGCCTCTGATTTGATACACGAATCCACCGGGATTCAGTTCCTTCTCGCATTAGATATCACCCGTACTGCCAGAGGAACTATAAATTATAGGTATATCCATGCGCTGGCGAACTTGATAGATAATATCACCGAGATGTATGATGACACCTTCAGTTATACAGGAAGGGAGTTACAAGGCTACAAGAAAGAACTGATCCAGCACAGGATGGTCCTTAATTACTTTACAGCTGTGACAGGTGGGTACTGTGTTACCGTGGCAACTCAATATGGCGTGAAGTGCTGTACGTTTATTATGAATAGGACTGACGACCCCACGGAGATCATCGATCAAAAGATGGATGAGATATTGCAGTTGAAGTGAGAGTTCAGGAGGAAGCACAACCTTACCTTGACGGCTGGGGGTAATGAACTGACTGGCTGGGTCTCATGGTTGAACCCACGCAAATGGTTCTCAGGGTTAGGAGAGTGGGCACAGAATGTTATTATGAGTGTGGGGAAGTTTCTCCTTTGTATCCTGGGAGTCATCATAATTATTGGTCTGATATTCAGGTGTGTTCAAATTCTAACGCGGCACAAGCACGGCACAAATTTGATGAGTCTAAGGAGCGAGGGCATTGTCACAGCAGCAGATTTGGTTTATGACCCATCTATAGAAACAGTATTATGATAAGGATTGTAAATGAATTTCATGGCCTGTTTTCTTTCACCATTTTTCTCTGTCTCCCACTTTACCCAGAAACATCCAACTGGAAAAGACGTCAACCCTACCCAATGTTTATGTGAATGTATTTTTATATATGTGTCTTATCTTCATCTCTGCAACCCTCAGTTAATGGCATACATAGTCGACAGGTGTTATACACATATAGTAGCATTCACATATATTCCCCCTCCATGTATTATCAACTAAATGTGCTCTCCATTTGTTGAAATAAGAAGCCGAAAAAAGCTTGGTAGTGTTTGTTTGCCCATTTACAGACCCTTAATACGGGATGAGAAGGATTTAATGTATACTTCGCAATACCTCAAAGCTTACTTAGAACATATACGGCACAATGATACATGCCCCTCAGACATTGATTCATACATACATGCTTTTACTATCCCACTAGGCTACACATTTCCCACCTACTACTCTCCCCGATCATCCAAGCTTTGTATATATTGTATAGGTAGTAATTTTAGTTTAGTAGTTAAGAGTGGCAGTTACTGATGACTGCCACAGGGTGGACTGTCGAAGTCGGAAAATATTACAGTACACACATCACGTACAAACACCACACAGATGGCTTCCATGCGCGTATTTGTTCTGCCGTGAGTGCACATATTCGCAGGTTGCGTATGACCGCCCACGCGGTCCTGTGTATTAGCGCGTGGTATGGGTCATTACGGTAGCAATTGTACTCACATGGAAAAGCCACAAAGACATATCTCATATTTAATCCACATAGTGCACAATGCACACATAGCCCATATGCACCACACCAGCAAGTTATACTTGTTTAAAAGGTATAACAACAAAGGGATTCACCTTTACAGGATATGAGGGGACAACATTAGGTTATGAGGTGGTGTTTGGAATCCAACCGTAGGGTATTTTAAGGGCATCATTCCGGTAGCAATTTGCAGAAGATAGCACGCTCCTGCGCATAATTATGTGCAGGAACAGGATATTAATATTATACTGTGTTTACTGTACTCTGATATTCAGCGGGAACCCAGTGGAGACCAACCTCAAGTACACCTGGACCAGACATCGCCCACCTATTCAAACCAACCTATGACCCCTCCTGTACTGTAAATGACCAGCCCTTTGACCTATGGATGAAGAGGTTACAGTTTCCATTGTATTGTGTTTTTACCAACTGTATAAAAGCTAAGCTGCCTAGCCGGTCATTCAATCTCTCTGAAGGTCATCTTGCTTGATTGACTGAGCACCGGACCATGTGGCGCTGGCGAAACCAAACGTATGTACTATTGATTGTAGCCTCTTTTCTGTTATTTTAATTGTATATCTGTTGTAACCCCCTTTTATCAATTATATGTTGGCGGGTCGGATCCCAACATCTTAAATACAATTGGTGTCGTGTCTCTTTCCCTGCTAAGGTTATAAGTGTATTTCAGGCACACGTGTAGCTGCATTGTGCTCACGGTGTGTCGGTGTGTGTGTATGCACCGCGTGTACTTTGTACGCCCGTCGCGGTGTGTGTGTACGCACAGTGCATACACTGTACAGGGCTTTGTACGTTAACTGAGTAATTAGTACGTAGGTTAAGGATTGCATACAGCAGCTGGAGCGGCTCTAATTTAAGTGTATTGAATGTATTAAGGTATTGCTTTTAGTCCTGTAAGTAAATCAACATCTACAGTTGGATACTGTGTGGGTTGGATACAGTGTGGGTTGGACACAGTGCAGGATATATTACTGGTTGGATACAGTGTGGGATACAGTACGGGTCAGAAACAGTGTGGGTTAGATACTGTGTGGGTCTGATACAGATTGGGTCAGATACATTGCTGGTTGGATACAGTGCGGGATACAGTGTGGGTTGGATACAGTGCAGGATACATTGCTGGTTGAATACTGTGTGGGATGGATACAGGACGGGATACAGTGTGGGTTGGATACAGTGTGGGATGGATATAGTGTGGTATACAGTGTGGGTTGGATACAGTGCAGGATACATTGCAGGTTGGATACTGTGTGGGATGGATACAGGACAAGATACAGTGTGGGTCGGATACAATGCAGGAAACAGTGCAGGGCAGATACACCAATTGTGCACATACTGTAACAGGGGATGCCAGTGGTGTCCTCAGTGCAGTAATGTTGGCAGTGCAGGGGTGCTGGGTGAGTGCTCAGTGTTGGATTGCCAGCGGTGTCAGTACTGCTGAGGTGCTAGTGGTGTCAGCAGTAGCAGTGGTGTCCTCAGAGCAGAGTTGCTGGTGGTGTCGGTAATGCTGGCTGTGTCGGCAGTGCATGGTTACTAGGAGTGTATATACTGCTGGGGTGATGGCAGTGTCAGCAGTGCTGGCAGTTTACTCAGTGCAGGATTACTGGTGGTATCAGTACTGCTGGGGTGCTGGTGGTGTCAGCAATGCAGGAGTGCTGGCGATATCCTCAGTGCTGGGGTGTGTCAGCAATGTGGTGGTGCCAGCTGTGTCAGCAATGCAGGGGTGCTGGTTGTGTTGGCAGTGCAGGGGTGCTGGTAATGTCCTCAGTGCGGGGTTGCTGGCAGTGTCGGTATTGCTGGAGTGCCAGCAGTATCATCAGTGCGGGGGTGTTGGCAGTGTGTAGGTGTCAGCAGTGTGGGCAGCGTGTCTGCAGTATGGGTGGTGGTGTAATTACCGCAGTAAGGACCGCCATCTAGTCACATTAAAGTCAATGAGGACACACTGATTGTCTGAGAGCCTACAAAATGCCATTGAACATCACAAATATTGTGAAAGCATTACAGCTGGGTGTATTCCAACACATCCCCTGTTTTGTTCACACAATCAACTTTTAAAAAAATAATAGGGGTGTGCAGGAGATGCGGTCTGTGGCCTCAAATATTTGGAGACATTTTCTGCATTCAGCAACAGCATGCAGAAGATTGCAGCACCTGCAAGAACAGTTTCATTTGCCCTGTCATCAACTGAAGCAACAGGCAATAACCAGGTGGAACTCTGCCCTTTATAGGCTTCAGCGGAAGGAGAAACAGCAAAAAGCCAACCACAGCTATACAACAAGCCTTGACATTGGGAGAGGAGGGGAAATTACCTTAGCCCAGCACAGTGGAGAGTACTTTCTGTCTTGTGCAAGGTGCTCAAACCCTTTGAAGTAGCCACCTGTGCAGTGAGTGCTGACACTGCTAGCTTAAATACTGTAAGGTTATTCCCCTAAATAGTCTAAAGGACAATCAGTTGGGGAAATTGAAGGAGGAGATTAAACAAACTGAATCCGCAAAGTAGGTCAGACTTATAGAGTCCTTTATTCGCTTTGCCAGGGTTCATGGGTTGCCAATATATTGAAATCTGATAACTACATTTTAGCAACCATGCTTGATCCTAGGTTTAAGTCATACACTGTATCTTTCTTTCCTACTGATCCAGATCTTAAGAGATGCAAAGAGTTCCTGGTGAGCAAGTTGGCAGCTCAAGTGACAGATGGAACTAAAAAGTCTCCTCATTCAGTTTCTTCAGCGACAGCCAGAAAAAAAATCAGCTTTCCCAGAAGGCCCAGTGATAATGCAGATAAGTCATCCCAACATTTTGACAACTGGTAGGGTCTAAAAGAATTGCCCAACATTAGTGACACCTCTACCATAACTACATCTGATACGGTCACCATCCAAAGACTGGTGGAGGATTTTCATGACACTGTACAAATAAACATGTCACAGAGGGGGTCATTCCGAGTTTATCACTCACTAGCTATTTTTTGCAGCGCTGTGATCAGAAGTCGCTGCCTATAGCGGTGTGTATTTTCACTTTGCAAGTGTGCGAACGCTTGTGTGGCCGAGCGGTACAAAAAGGTCTGAACTTACTCAGCCACTACGATCACTTCAGCCTGTCCGGGGCCGGAATTGACGTCAGACACCCACCCTGCAAACGCTTGGACACGCCTGCGTTTTTCCAACCACTCCCTGAAAACGATTAGTTGACACCCATAAACTCCTTCTTCCTGTCAATCTCATTGCGATCAGCTGTGCGAATGGATTCTTCGATAAATCCATCGCTCAGCACCGATCCGCTTCGTACCCGTACTATGCACCTGCGCATTGCGGTGCATACGCATGTGCAGTTTTGACCGGTTTTGGCCTGATCGCAGTGCTGCAAAAAATAGCTAGCGAGCAAACAACTCGGAATGACCCCCAGAGTCCCTTTGATTACTGGAAGGGAAAAAAAGCAATTTGGAGGCCCATGTACAAACTGGATTTGCATTACTTAAGCTGCCCACCCTCCAGTGTGTAGAGTTTTCAGCACAGCCTTGTGAGCAAACGGCATAGGAGGCTACTTCCTCAAAATGTGGAAAAGATGATATTCATCAAAATGAACTGGAAATTCCATGAGGAAGGCCTTTCCAGGTAATTGCTCCCTTGTTATTACACGTAATGTTGATAGTCTCGCCGTGGTAAAGAAGACTAAGCTCGCATAAAGTCTCCTTCATCCATAAAGCTTCTTTTGCAGTTTCTGTAAGGGCCATGTACTCCACCTCAGTGGTGGATAGGACAACAGTGGGTTGTTTTCTGCTCACCCAGCTGACGGTTGTGCCTGCCAAAATGAACAAGTATCCCGTACAGGAATGACGGTCATCCTCATCTGATCCCTCCCCAATCAGCATCACAGAAAACTTCCAAAGTCGTACCTGTTGACTTTGTAAACACCAACTTTAATGAACGTGTACCTTTTAAGTACCATAATATTCTTTTTACTGCATTCCAGTGCTGCCTTCCAGGGTTAATTGCAAACAGCTTGCCCGGCTCACTGCATGTGTGATATCGGGGCAAATATCAATGCTTGCATACATCACGCTACCAACAGCATTTTGATAAGGAACCTCTCTCATTTCCTCTATGTCCTCCTGGCTGGTAGGTGACATGGCCTTTATGCTGTGGTCAATAGGAGTGCTCACTAGTTGTGCATCAGACATTCCATACTTGTGAAGTATTGCTTCAATATATGTCTGTTGATCAATTGTAACAGTCACATCTTTCAGGTTTTGTACAATTTTCATGCCTAATAAATTATTTGCAGGGCCTAGTTCCTTTAGCTTGAATCTTTGTTTCAGCTGATGTTTTACAGTAATGTGCTCTTCTTGACCTGCTAGCAATAGATCATCCACATACACAACTATGATGAACTGCTTCCCTTCTATAGTTTTGTGATATAAGCAGTGATCAGTCTCTGACCTAACAAAGTTAATCTCTAGCAGCAATTAACTCTCCATTTAGGAATGCAGAATCAAAGTCTAACTGGTATAACAATAAATCATGATGTGTAGCAATGGCAATAACTAACCTCAAAGTGCTGTACCTTGAGACAGGCAAAAAGATCTCTTCATAGTCGATCCTGGATTTTTGTGTGTAACCTTTGGCAACAAGGCAGGCTTTATAACGAGCAATAGTCCATCCGCATTCAGCTTTCTGCAAAAGACCCACTTGTTCTTGGTTGTCTTACAGTTATTTGGCTTGTCAACTACAGTCCATGTACTGTTATCATCCAAAGCTGACAGCTCTGTATCTATTGCTGACTTCCATTCTTTCCAGTCGCTACTTGATTTTGCTTCCTGTATATTTTGGGGTTCACAGTAAGCTATATTTGCATATTCATCACTGTATCTTTGGATAGAACACCTTTATTGCTCCTCATGGAACTTCTGTTTCCTGATTGGGTATCTGCATTAACTCTTTCAGGTTCAGACACGCTTTCTGCTGAGTGTACCTTCCTGTACATTGTTGCTGTGATTCTTGTTCCACTGTTCCAGTGATTGGTGCTGTCTCATGGAACACCACATCTCAAGACTTTAGAAGACATTTGTTGGTAATGTCCCAAAGCCTGTATCCTTTGCTTTCTTCAAAGTATCCTAGCATAATACATTCCACTGACTTTGGATCTAATTTCTGTCTTTTCTCCTTAGGTACATTATATGTGTATAAGCTTTACAGCCGAAGACAGATGATTGGCAACTGGCATTTTCTTGGACCACGCCTTCAGTGGCTTTTTACCTTTTACGGCTACTGTGGAGGCACGGTTTTTAAGATTTACTGCAGTAGACACTGCTTCCACCCAAAAGCTTTTCTCCAGGCCTGCGCCACTCAACATAGTCCATGCTCTCTCAACAATTGTATGATTTGCACACTCACTCACACCATTTTGTTCTGGCGTCTAGGCAATTGTTAGTTGATGCTGTATGCCATATTTTTTCAGGAACTATGCTAAAACTCTGTTGTCATACTCTCCGCCATTGTCGGATCTCAAGACTTCACTTTTAGATTTCATGAAATACACATGTGTCATCCTTGTGGCATCATCAATAAATGTTATAAAATACCTGTAGCCACTCATTAATTCCGTCTCCATTGGACCACATACGTCAGTATGCACAAGGGCTAGTGGTATGTCTGCTTTACTAGTAGACTGTGGAAATGTGGTGTGAGTCTGCATTCCTTTTATACAACTTTCACATACAGGTCTCTCCGTATTACTCAGTCTCAACTTCTCAGTCTTCAATCTGAGGCCTTGTGCCCCACCTTGTGAGATATAAAGCACTTGAACTTGAGCTCTCTGGACTTAGTACCTTTTGTAAATAAGGCAGAAACCTCAGCATGTGTCTTGACAGGAATACGTTATTGGAACTGCAGCAGCTTGCTGACAGCCATACCTGAGGAGGATAAGTATTTAAAAAATGTTTTGACCGTTTTTCAATCCTGAGTCCCAGGAATGAAAAACATTCTGGGACTGGCCTCCTTAGTGCACATACAGTACAGTAAAAAGTATGCAATCATTCATTAGAAAGGTGCCTCTAGAAACTTATATGGACACAAACTGCATAACTTTGCCAAGGTGCTGTTGCAGCAACATTTCCACTGTGAACTGTATACTGCACATAGAGGATAATATAGCCATTAGACTAGGATGACTCTAGTTTAACAGAAATCATTAAAGTACCAGAATTATAGTATACTGTTAGCACAGCAAATCACAAATACTGTATATATAATGCTGGTTATGACAGTACAAGTGAAATGGAAGACAGTCTGTTCATGTGAATGGACACAATGAAACTATGGACATTTTCACTTAAAATTTGAATACCATGTACAGTGCCTTGCTATAGTATTCACCCCCTTTGCATTTTTCATGTTTTGTGGCACAACCTGGAATTAAAATGGATTGTTTGAAGGTTTGCATGATTACATTCACAGAACATGGCTACAACTTTGAAGATTTTTTTGTATTGTAAAGCAAATGACAAATAGGACAAAATAATAGAAAACTTCAGCATGCATAACTAAAGTCAGTACTTTGTAGAGCCACCTTTTGCGGCAATTACAGCTGCAAGTCGCTGTGGATAAGTCTCTATGAGCTTGCCACATCCGGCCATTGGGATTTTTACCCATTTCTCAAGGCAAACTGCTCTAGCTCCTTCATATTGGATGGTTTCCGCTTGTGAACAGCAATCTTCAAGTTTGACCACAGATTATCAATTGGATTTAAATCTGGGCTTTGACTAGGCCATTCCAACACATTTAAATGGTTCCCATTAAACCACTCGAGTGTTGCTTTAGCAGTATGCTTCGGGTCATTGTCCTGCTGGAAGGTAAACCTCTGCCCTAGTCTCAAATCACAGGAAGACTGAAACAGGTTTTGCTCAAGAATATCCCTGTATTTTGCACCATCCATCTTTCCCTTGACTCAAAACAGTTTCCCAGTCCCTGCTGCTGAAATCATCCCCACAGCATGATGCTGCCACCACCATGTTGCACTGTGGGGATGGTGTTCTTGGGGTGATAGGATGTGTTGGGTTTGCCCCAGACATAGCCTTTTCCTTTTTGGCCGAAAAGTTAAATTTTAGTCTCATCTGACCAGAGCACCTTCCTCCATACATTTGGGGAATCCTCCACATGCCTTTTGGCAAACTCAAAATGTGCTTTATTATTTTTAACACTAAGTAATGGCATTTTTCTGGCCACTCTTCCATAAAGCCAAGCTCAGTGGAGTGTATGGCTTAGTATGGTCACATGCGCAGATACACCAGTCTCTGCTGTGGAACTCTGCAGCTCCTTCAGGGTTCCTTTTGGTCTCTGTGCTGCCTCTCTGATTAATGCCCTCCTTGCCCAGTCTGTGAGTTTTGGTGGCCGATCCTCTCTTGGCATGTTTGTTGTGGTACAATGTTCTTTCCATTTGAAGATGATGGATTTGATGGTGCTCCAGGGGATCTTCAAAGATTTGGATATGTTTTTATAACCCAACCCTGACTTGTACTTTACAACAACTTTGTCCCTGACTTGTTTGGAGAGCTCCTTGGTTTTCTTGGTGTGATGCCTCTTTCTTAGTGGTGTTGCAGCCTCTGGGGCCTTTCAGAAAAGATGTGGTTATACTGATAGATCATGTGACGCTTAGATTGCACACAGGTGGGCTTCATTTCACTAATTATGTGACTTCTGAAGGTAATTGGTTGCACCAGAACTTTTGAGGGGCTTCATAGCAAAGGGGGTGAATACATATGCACATGCCAATTTTCACATTTTTATTTATAAAAAATATTTTTATATACATTTTTCTCATTTCACTTCACCAACTTAGAATATTTTGTACATATCCACATATAAAATTCAGATAGAAAAAAAAACTTACAGGTTGTAACAAAACAGGTAAAAAGCCAAGGGGGGTGTATAGCTCAGCATTTTATCATGCACTGTTAATGGGTACAGCTATAGATAACATTCTGTCACTAATTGCCTTTACTGGACTGGAGAGGATGATTCCTGAATTATTTTGCTTTTCTAATACAATTAAATCAGCTTATTCAGAAACATGTTATTTAGGGGGTCATTCCGACCCGTTCGCACGCAGCGGTTTGTCGCTGCGGTGTGAACGGGTCCGGAATGCGCATGCACAGCGTGTCATTGCCTGGCGACAGGGGTCACCAGGTTACGACGCAGATTACGAAGAAAGCAGTCGCAGCAACGGCCGCAAGAAGATTGACAGAAAGAAGGCATTCCTGGGCGTCACCTGACCATTGGCGGCCGTTTTCGGGGAGTGGTGGAGAAAATGCAGGCGTGGTCAGAAGAACGGAGGTCAGATGTCTGACGTCAAAGCTGGGACCTGCATCACTGGAGCCGTCACACAGGGTAAGTAGGTCTAGGGCTAGTCTTCTTTTACACAAAACTTTTTTAGCTTAGCAGGGTTGCACAAGCGTTCGCAGCCCTGCTAAGCTAAAATACACTCCCCCACAGGCGTGGACTAGTTGACCGCACCAGCAGCAAAAAGTTGCTGGCTGCGATCAACTCAGAATGACCACCCTAGAACTAGAGATGTGCACCAGACCATTTTTGCTGGAATTGGCTTTGAATCACCATCCGGCTTTGGATTTGTCAAACTGAGTGACTGGTTTTGGATTGGGTTATGATTTATTTAAACAACAGACCAAAAATAATCATATCATTTAGGACTTTTTTGTTCCTAGACTACTATTAACCACAGAGCCGGCCTTAGCTATAGGCAGGCTAGGCATTTGCATAGGGCATTCAAGCATGTCTAGGGGCATCCAAGCATGTCCCTGCAGCATCTCATGCTGAGAGGGACAGTCCGCAAACTAACTGTTACTTTCCAAATGTATTCAATCAGTACTTGTATACACTGCTGTTTACATTTGTCAAAAAAAATGCACACTGTGCCTTAAACTTCCTCTGACATGCTTGAATGCCCCTGACTTGTGAGACCTCAGACAGACAGCAGAAGCCCAGTAAATGCAATTCCTGGACCTGTGACATTTTTACTGACTATATAAGGTTATTACTGGATGGCTTCTTATGATAACACGTGTATTTTGGAAGACTGCTTCACAGAAACCTGACATCACCTTACTGCTTGTGCACATGGGGGAGGGGGACCCTGTTATCCTGTGTCCCTTATCCCTGTGCAAACCCCAGGTGTCTGCAAGGACATAACATGGGCAGTGTTCTCCCCACACTTTATTTCCTAGTCAGTCCATACCGTAAAATTCCCCTGCCATCTAGCACTGTAACGTGGTCAGTAAGTTGCGTTGTGCTATTTCTATATGAAACATCAGTGCAGCGTGACTTTTGGACACATCAGACTGGAGGGCAGAGCATTTAGCTCCCACAGTATAAAGTAAAGTGCATGCAGTCTATAGATTGTAAGCTTGCGAGCAGGGCCTTCCTACCTCTATGTCTGTCTGTTTTTACCCAGTTTTGTTCTATTACTGTTGTTCTAATTGTAAAGCGCAACGGAATATGCTGCGCTATATAAGAAACTGTTAATAAATAAATAAATAAATAAATAAATAATGCAGTTAACGGGAGTAACAGACACCAGCAAACACACTGAATAGTGAAGAGAATGGACAGTTTCTACATGTTTGATACTGATCTTTTTGTATAACCAGCAAGTGTGGCAGTATCTATGGCAGTATATGTGTATTATGGGCATTACTAATGTGGGGCATATGTGTAAGGTGCATTACTGTGTGGCATTATGTGTATTATGGGCATTACTAATGTGGGGCATATGTGTAAGGTTCCTTTACTGTGTGGAATTATATGTATTATGGTCATTACTGTGTGGCAATGTGCAGAGTTGAACTGGCCCACAGGGTAACCCCCCGGTGGGCCCCACTACCTGAGCGTTGCAGGTACAGATGCAGAACTAGCGGCGGAGCTAGGGGGCACCAGACAAAATTTTGCCTAGGGCATCAAATTGGCTAGGGCCGGCTCTGATTAACCACAATAAAATTCATTTAAAATAATTTCCAGTCAATTTTGACTACATTACAGCTTAGCTCACAATATTGTTTTCACCATTATTGGCCAAAGGCTGCAGTGAACTGACTAGTTACTAAGCAACAGAGCAGCGGCACAAACACATGGCACTTTATAGCACATCTATGAAACTTTGCCACACAGCAGTGGCAGAAATGAAAGGTGGTGCAATATGGAATTGTCCTTGGGTCCTCCCACCCACCCTTATGTTGGATATTACAAAGGACATGCACAGTTTAACATGTCAGACAGTGGATCATTTTGCGATCTCTTTCCGTTCCCAGCACTAGAGGCAGATTTCCTGCTCTAGTGTTTTCCATCCCAGCCACATCCTCTGTATGTTAAGTCTCTGTGTCAACGCTGTACTGCTTCACATGTATACTGTGAGTTCCTTCTGCTTCAGAACATCTTTTATATACTACAAGCTGTTATATGAATAAATCAATCATCCTGGATATCTTAAGATGTGTCAAAGTCTAAATAGGGAGCAGCAATTAGTTGTATACCACAAAGGATGCTCTAAAGGGGGGTACACACGGAGAGATCCGTACTTAAAATCTAAGCAATCTTGCTAGATTGCTTAGATTTTAAGCACGGATCTGCCGTGTGTATGCCCTCCAGCGATAGCGATGCGCGGCCCCGCGCATCGCTATCGCCGATGCTAGATTGAGCTGCATGCAGGCTCAATCTAGCGGGTCGCTCACTTCACCGTTGTGTGAAGTGAGCGGCCCCCCGTCGGCTTTCCTCCTCGCTCAGCACATCGCGCTGTGCTGAGCGGGGTGAGAGATGTGTGCTGAGCGGTCTGTGTTAAGATCGCTCAGCACACATCTCTCCCGTGAGTACCCACCTTAACTGTACTTAAAGAAGCAATCTCAAATAAATATTTTCTATACATAGAAAGTTAAGTATCTATCAAGCAGCTATCTTAGCTGTGTTCTTAAAATTTATTATTTTCTTTCAATAACACTCTCTGGAGTAATTGTAATAGGGTGCAAGACTTTTTGCGAGAATGCGCATATTTTTAAAATTCCAATCATTTAAAAGGCAAAACTAACCTGGTTCTGCCTTGTAAATTATTGCCACTTAAAAAATATGGGAATTCTTACACAAAGTATTACACCTCTGGCTTCTCACACCATATTATATTTTCCCCTCTGTCCAGGACCAGCGCTTACTGCTCAGCAAAGGGATGCAAAGCAAGTAGGCGCCAGGCTAGAGAGGTGCTCTCCCTGCTCTTACTGAGTTCCCCTGCTGAAGCCTGCTACTGCCGTGCAGTGCAGTGTGCTGGGTGGATCTAAAAGGGGCAGAGCTACATGGGAACAAGGGGTGGAGCTACACAGGGCCAGGCTGCATCCTGCAACACAGAAGGACGAGTTGCCAGACTTCTTTATGTAAGTGGCTGGAAAGTGTGTGTGTGAGTGCATACTGTATGTATACAGTATCTGTGTGTGTGCGTGTATATGGCTAAAGTATCTGTGTATATGTATGTGTGATTGTACTGTATGTGTGAAATGTATGTACAGTATGTGTGTGTATGTATATGTGTATGGGGTGTGTGATTCTGCAGCATAATGTGTGTAAGCGTCACTGCTACAGGGGGTGCTGCATCTTATATAAGCATCACTGCTACAGGGGCATTATGTGTGTAAGAGCCACTGCTACAGGGGGCATTACATATGTAAGTGTCACTGCTACAGGGGCGTTACGTGTGTAAGCATCACTGGTACAGGGGGCATTGCGTGTGTAAGCGTCACTGGTACAGGTGGCGTTACGTGTGTAAGTATCATTGGTATAAGGGGTGTTACGTGTGTAAGCATCACTGGTACAGGGGCCGTTGTGTCTTGTATAATCGTCACTGCTACAGGGGCATTATGTGTATAAGCATCACTGCTACAGGGGGCATTATGTGTGCAAGCGTCACTGCTACAGGGGGCATTACGTGTGTTAGCATCACTGGTACAGGGGCATTACATGTGTAAGCATCACTGCTACAGGGGGTGTTATTTGTGCAAGCGTCACTGCTACAGGGGGCGTTGCATGTGTAAGCATCACTGATAAAGGGGGCGTTATGTGTGCAAGTGTCACTGCTACAGGGGGTGTTACATGTGTAAGCGTCATTGGTACAGGGGGCATTGTGTGTGTAAGCATCACTGGTTCAGGGGGCATTGAGTCTTGTATAAGTGTCCCTGCTGCAGGGGCGTTACATGTGTAAGCGTCACTGTTACAGGGGGCCTTACATGTGTAAGTGTAACTGGTACAGGGGGCATTGCATGTGTAATTGTCACTGGTACAGGGGTCGTTACGTGTGTAAGCGTCACTGCTACAGGAGTCGTTATGTGTGTAAGCATCACTGCTACAGGGGGAGTTACATGTGTAAGCATCACTGCTACAGGGGGCATTATGTGTGTAAATGCCACTGGTACAGGGGGCGTTGCGTGTGTAAGCATCACTGGTACAGGGGGTATTTCGTGTGTAAGCGTCACCGGTACAGGGGGCATTGCGTGTATAAGCATCACTAATACAGGGGCCATTGCATGTGTAAGTGTCACCAGTACAGGGAGCTTTATGTGTGTAAGAGTCACCAGTACAGGGGGTGTTGCGTGTGTAAGTGTCACCAATACAGGTGGCGTTGCATGTAAAAGCATCACTGGTACAGGGGGCGTTACGCGTGTAAGCGTCACTGGTACAGAGGGTGTTGCGTTTGTAAGCGTCACTGGTACAGGGGGCGTTGCGTGTTTAAGTGTCACTGCTGCAGGGGCGTTAAGTGTGTAAACGTCACTGCTACAGGGGGCATTACGTGTGTGAGCGTCACTGCTACAGGGGGTGTTTCGTGTATAAGCATCATTGGTATAAGGGGTGTTACGTGTGTAAGCATCACTGGTACAGGGGGCATTACGTGTGTAAGCATCACTGGTAAAGGGGGTGTTACGTGTGTAAGCATCACTGCTACAGGGGGCGTTATCTGTGTAAGCGTCATTGCTACAGGGGGCATTGCGTGTGTAAGTGTCACTGGTACAGGAGGCATTGCATGTGCAAGTGTCACTGCTACAGGGGGTGTTACGTGTGTAAGCGTCATTGATACAGGGAGCATTGTGTGTGTAAGCGTCACTGCTACAGGGGGCATTGCGTCTTGTATAAGCATCACTGCTGCAGGGGCGTTACATGTGTAAGCGTCACTGCTACAGGAGGCGGTATGTGTGTAAGCGTAACTGGTACAGGGTGCATTGCATGTGTAAGCGTCACTGGTACAGGGAGCATTGTGTGTGTAAGCATCACTGGTACAGGGGGCATTGCATGTGTAACCTTCACTGGTACAGGGGTCATTACGTGTGTAAGCGTCACTTGTACAGGAGTCGTTACGTGTGTAAGCATCACTGGTACAGGGGCTTTACGTGTGTAAGCATCACTGCTACAGGGGGCATTACGTGTGTAAGTGTTACTGGTATAGGGGGCGTTACGTGTGAAAGCGTCACTGGTACAGGGGCTTTACGTGTATAAGCATCACTACTACAGGGGCCATTGCGTATGTGTCACCAATACAGGGAGCTTTATGTGTGTAAGAGTCACCAGTACAGGGGGTGTTGCGTGTTTAAGTGTCACAAACACAGGGGGCGTTGCATGTGTAAGTGTCACCGGTACAGGGGGTGTTGCATGTGTAAGTGTCACCGGTACAGGGGGCGTTGCGTGTGTAAGCATCACTACTACATGGGCATTGCATGTGTAAGTGTCAGCAGTACCGGGAGCTTTATGTGTGTAAGAGTCACCAGTACAGGGGGCGTTGCATGTGTAAGTGTCACCGGTGCAGGTGGCGTTGCGTGTATAGGCGTCACTGGTACAGGGGATGTTACACGTCACGTACAGGGGGCGTTGCGTGTATAAGCGTCACCGGTACAGGGGGCGTTGCGTGTATAAGCGTCCCAGGTATAGGGGGCATTACGCGTGTAAGCGTCACTGGTACAGGGGGCGTTGCGTGTGTAAGCGTCACTGGTACAGGGGGCGTTGCGTGTTTAAGTGTCACTGCTGCAGGATGCGTTACGTGTGTAAGTGTCACTGCTGTAAGGGGCATTACGTGTGTAAGCGTCACTGTTGCAAGGGGGCATTACGCATGTAAGCGTCACTGCGTCTTGTATAAGCGTTACTGGTACAGGGGTCGTTACGTGTGTAAGCATCACTACTGCAAGGGGCGTTACATGTGTAAGTGCCACTACTACAGGGGGCGTTGTGTATAAGCGGCAATACTACTGGGAGCATTATGTGTAAAAGCATTATGTGCACTGTCCCTTTGTTAAGTATGGGAGGGCGCAAATTTATAGTTTGCAGGGGGGTGCCGAACACCCTAGCACCGGCCCTACCTCTGTCTGCAAAGAGGTATGGCTGCCACAGCTTCATACTATTCTTAGCATTTGCTGTAAAGTCAGAGGGTGGGAAGGAGGGGGATGAGCCATGTGATTTCATTAGCCACTGTAGTAACAGCACACCACAGAAAATCTGAAGATGTGTCAGTCATAACTAGCAGACTGAAAAAACTTAGAACCGAGAAATGGAAATGACCCAGGCAATAGTCTGCCACAGTGATTAACAATAAACCAACAAGTTAGTGATGAGCGGGTTCGGTTTCTCGGAAACCGAACCCCCCCCGAACTTCACGCTTTTTACACGGGTCCAAGGCAGACTCGGATCTTCCCGCCTTGCTCGGTTAACCCGAGCGCGCCCGAACGTCATCATCCCGCTGTCGGATTCTCGCGAGGCTCGGATTCTATTGCGAGACTCGGATTCTATATAAGGAGCCGCGCGTCGCCGCCATTTTCACACCTGCATTGAGATTGATAGGGAGAGGACGTGGCTGGCGTCCTCTCCGTTTAGAGTAGACTAGAGAGTAGTAGAGACACTTGATTTACTAATTTTGGGGAGCATATTAGGAGTACTACTTGCTGATAGTGTGGCCAGTGACCACCAGTTTAATTAATCCGTTCTCTGCCTGAAAAAAAACGATACACAGTGTGACACAGTCACATACCATATCTGTGCTCAGCCTCAGTGTGCTGCATCATCTATGTAGCAGATTTTGTCTGGCGCCCAAGATGGCTGCCTCACCTTTTGTATGCTCCTGATCATCTCCATAAAACAGCTTAAATTCACCACAACTGACCTATGAATCATCATAAATATCCATGGATTTACCTTTAACTTGTACTACTCTACGTGGACATTTCATCAAAACCAACGGATTGCATTCCTGCGCTGAGATACACACTGGATTGAATCCTGGACTGAATCCTCTGCATATCTCCACTGAGAAATCCTTCAGTTTAGCAGCTGCTGTACTCTGCATTGGACATTACCCAGATAAGGTACTGTGGATTACAACCTATCTTTGGCTACATCCAGCCCCTCACTTAGACATCATCCACCTCTGTTCTCTGAGCAACAAATAACTGACTTATTGCATTAATCTACTAATATCAGTATATTCAGGCTCTGAATTGCTGAAGGCTCACTGTTTAAAATCAGGATCCATTTCCAGGACACGTTATCACTACTAACCCCACCAAAAAAAAAAAAAAAAAATCTACTTCAAAGGCCTCTCACACTGAGACTTTTCACACCTACACAGTAGGAATTTGCTTCTAACACCTTCCAAAAGACTGCCTATCCTAGGATAATTGACTAAATCAACAGTTAATTTATTTATTACTTGCTTCAAATACACCCAATAGGTTATAGCAATAACTTTGTTCATAATCCCATTATAATTTTGGATCACATACCGAATTGGGGGAAAACAAAACACACAAAAAAAAAACACTGCTTTCTCTCCCTCTCTCATCATATGCAGCTCAAACTTATAGTAATCTGTCATTGATGACCAAATGTATACGTATTGCTCCAGCTTCATTCTTTCACTCCGCCCACCACGTTCTGCAGTTCCTATCACACCATCACAGGCTTCTATTCTCCAATCCCTTGGCATTTTAAAAAGAAAACACAGGCGCATTCGTGGGAAGCGAGCAGGCCGGAAATGTATTTCCCCCGGTAACCATCTAAGTCCTTTGCCCACCTGCTCACCCCCATACTCAAAGAACAATCAAATAGAAGTGATACCCAAAAGACGGCCCTGTGTTTGGAAGGACAGAACTGTCAACTCTCACTTTGTGACCCCCATACCCAGAGCTCCTGCACTTAACATAAAGAAAACTGAAGGCCCTCTGGTATGCCCAATCAGGTCAGTCCTTTGTAATGCCAGATCTATAAGAAACAAGACTGCAACAATTGCTGACCTTATTGAATCTGCAGATCTAGCCTGTATTACAGAGACCTGGCTAGATGAAAATGCAGCACCTATATTGGAGGCTGCAGTACCAACAAACTACTCTGTCATCCACAACCCAAGACTGGACCGCAGGGGTGGCGGGGTGGCTATCTGCTTCAAAAAAGAACTTAAACTTAGGGTCCACCCTATTGAAACTACTCGCTCATTCGAGTGCATTGCTGCCCGGAGTTCGACAGGATTAGGTTTCAGAGTACTTCTCATTTACCGGCCACCTGGAGATGGAAAGATATTTCTACAAGAAATTGCAGACACTGTTGCTGGCCTGGTTCTGGAACATCAAAGATGGCTCATCCTCGGGGATTTCAATGCATGGGTGGATGATGAGCTCTCACGCCTTGGCCAAGACCTCCTGTGCACAATGAATGGTCTGGGCTTCACACAGGTCGTTCCCTCTGCCACACATAAAAGTGGTCACACCCTCGACCTTGTCTTTCAGATTGGATTAGAAGTCACTGACCTAAAAATAAACCCAGTCATCTGGTCAGACCACTACTCCCTCTGGTTCTCAGTTGCAACCCCTCAAATAAGATCTCTGCCCGTGGAGTTGACCAGGTATCGTCCAAGGAGGGGTATGACTCCCCAGGCTCTTGCAGCAAATCTGGATCTCTCTGCTATACTGGGTGCCTGTGAAGATCCCTGTTCCCTAGTCCGTTATTATAATAGGGATGTTATGGCTGCAATTAATATTATCGCCCCTGTGTGTTTAAGACCTCGTAAACCACAACGTCAAGCTCCATGGTTCGACAACAGTGTTAGTGAGCTCAAGAAAAGGGGGCGTAGACTGGAAAGACGATGGAGGAAGACTAACCTAGTGGATGACAAAATAAAACTAATAAAGCATAACGAAGAATATCAATCGACAATCACTCGTAAGAAAGCACAGTTCCTGTCAAATGAGATCACAGCAGCAAACAATAGGCCAGCTCAACTTTTCCGCACAGTGGAGATGCTTTGCAAGCCAGCATGCCTGCAGACTGATGAGACCCTCTCCCAGGCAAGATGCAACGAGTTTGCAAACTTCTTTGCAGATAAAATATCCACCATCCGGGCTGGAATCTCCACAGTGCCATCAAAGGAGTGCCAAACTACAAAGTCTGCCAATATAAGCTACCTGCCTTCATGGACCAGCTTTGACCCAGTTGATGTAAAGGACACTGCTGAAATTGCTCGGATTTTGCATCCCACCACCTGTGATCTGGATCCAGCCTCAACCAAGCTTCTAATCGGTTGTATGGATATAATTGGTCCTGTCTTTACAAAAATTGTTCAATGCTCTTTGCAGACAGGCATTTTTCCTGGACCCCTAAAGGAAGCAATTGTTAGACCGCTTCTTAAAAAACCTAATTTAGATCCCGACTGCATGACCAACTACAGACCGGTATCAAACCTTCCTTTCCTAGGAAAGGTTATTGAGAAAGTCGTTGCAAATCAACTGGAAACCCGCCTGACAACCCATGATATTTATGATCCATTTCAATCAGGATTCAGTAGAAGACATAGCACTGAAACAGCCCTGGCGTGTGTGTTAAATGATCTTCTGATGGCAAAAGACAGAGGTGACTGTTCAATATTAATCCTTCTGGATCTCTCGGCAGCATTTGATACCATGGACCATGGGCTTCTGATTGAGCGACTGATACATTTCTGTGGTCTGGATGGCACAGTCCTAAGCTGGTTCAAATCATTTCTCACAGGCAGGTCACAGAGAGTATCATCTGGATTATACTCATCACCACCAGTGCCATTGCCATGTGGTGTCCCACAAGGTTCTATACTATCCCCCATGCTTTTTGCAGTATACATGCTCCCATTGGGCGAAATAATCAGGTGCCATGGCCTGGTCTACCACTGCTATGCAGATGATACACAACTGTACTTGTCCTTTGCTCCGGGCACTGATAACCCAATAACCACCCTAAATGGCTGTCTAGCTGAACTACAGGAGTGGATGAGCGCCAGTTGGCTGCGACTGAACCCGGATAAAACAGAGGTCCTTTTGATACGACCGCAACATCAAAGGACAAGACTGCAGCATAGCCAACCAACTGGACTTACACTCGGGGATTCAGAATTACAGACCAGTGATCGTGTGCGGAATCTTGGCGTTGTCCTGGATGGTGGCTTGACACTTAAACATCAGATATCAGCCACAATCAAATCCTCATTCTTTCACCTGAGGAACATAGCCAGAATCAAGCACTTAATTCCCTCAGATGACATGCCAAAAGTCATACATGCATTTGTATCATCTCGTTTAGACTACTGTAATGCCCTCTACCTTGGTCTACCAGCAAAAGAATTGCAACGCTTACAGCTGGTGCAAAACACAGCTGCCAGGCTATTAACCAACCAGCCCCGTTCTAGCCACATAACACCCATCCTCTACTCCCTCCACTGGCTGCCTGTAAGATGGCGAATCATCTTCAAGATTGGCTTACTGAGTTTCAAAGCATTACATGACCAAGGCCCAAGGTACCTGAAACAGCTGCTGACCCCATACTGCCCCACTCGATTACTGCGATCTGTAGATGAAAGACTATTAGCAGTACCTAGAATCTACCGTAATTCATCTGGGGGTCGAGCTTTTAGTCATGCGGCTCCAACTCTATGGAACTCACTTCCCCGCACAGTGCGAGAGGCCCCAACTATAGAATCCTTCAAAAGTAGACTCAAGACTTTTCTGTTTACTCAAGCATTTCCATAGTGTCCCTTTTAGTATCTTCATGCTTCTGTATTTTATGAAAATGTACTTCATTATTTTCAGTACTATATTATGCTATGTATATGTTAAGCGCCTTGAGTCCTATTGGAGAAAGAGCGCTATATAAATAAAATTATTATTATTATTATTATGTAATACTGTATATCTGACTGTGCTGAGTGCTCACTGCTCACACAGCTTAATTGTGGGGGAGACTGGGGAGCAGTTATAGCAGGAGTACATATTTTAACAGTGCACACTTTTGCTGCCAGAGTGCCACTGCCAGTGTGACTGACCAGTGACCACTGACCACCAGTATATTGTGATTGTCTGCCTGAAAAAGTTAAACACTCGTCGTGTGGTGTTTTTATTCTATAAACGCATTCTGCTGACAGTGTCCAGCAGGTCCGTCATTATATAATATATACCTGTCCGGCTGCAGTAGTGATATATATATATTTTTTATATCATTATCATCCAGTCTATATTAGCACTGCAGCAGACGCAGTACGGTAGTCCACGGCTGTAGCTACCTCTGTGTCGGCAGTCGCTCGTCCATCCATAATTGTATACCACCTACCCGTGGTGTGTTTTTTTTTTCTATCTTCTTGATACTAGTAGCTTACTTTAGGAGTCTGCAGTGCTGAGCTGACAGTGTCCAGCAGGTCCGTCATTATATAATATATACCTGTCCGGCTGCAGTAGTGATATATAAATATTTTTTATATCATTATCATCCAGTCTATATTAGCAGCAGACGCAGTACGGTAGTCCACGGCTGTAGCTACCTCTGTGTCGGCAGTCGCTCGTCCATCCATAATTGTATACCACCTACCCGTGGTGTTTTTTTTTTCTATCTTCTTGATACTAGTAGCTTACTTTAGGAGTCTGCAGTGCTGAGCTGACAGTGTCCAGCAGGTCCGTCATTATATAATATATACCTGTCCGGCTGCAGTAGTGATATATATATATTTTATATCTCATTATCATCCAGTCTATATTAGCAGCAGACGCAGTACGGTAGTCCACGGCTGTAGCTACCTCTGTGTTGGCAGTCGCTCGTCCATCCATAATTGTATACCACCTACCCGTGGTGTTTTTTTTTCTTTCTATCTTCTTGATACTAGTAGCTTACTTTAGGAGTCTGCAGTGCTGAGCTGACAGTGTCCAGCAGGTCCGTCATTATATAATATATACCTGTCCGGCTGCAGTAGTGATATATATATATTTTTTATATCAGTATCATCCAGTCTATATTAGCAGCAGACGCAGTACGGTAGTCCACGGCTGTAGCTACCTCTGTGTCGGCAGTCGCTCGTCCATCCATAATTGTATACCACCTACCTGTGGTGTTTTTTTTTTTTTTCTATCTTCTTGATACTACTAGTAGCTTACTTTAGGAGTCTGCAGTGCTGAGCTGACAGTGTCCAGCAGGTCCGTCATTATATAATATATACCTGTCCGGCTGCAGTAGTGATATATATATATTTTATATCTCATTATCATCCAGTCTATATTAGCAGCAGACGCAGTACGGTAGTCCACGGCTGTAGCTACCTCTGTGTCGGCAGTCGCTCATCCATCCATAATTGTATACCACCTACCCGTGGTGTTTTTTTTTTTTTCTATCTTCTTGATACTAGTAGCTTACTTTAGGAGTCTGCAGTTCTGAGCTGACAGTGTCCAGCAGGTCCGTCATTATATAATATATACCTGTCCGGCTGCAGTAGTGATATATATATATTTTTTATATCATTATCATCCAGTCTATATTAGCAGCAGACGCAGTACGGTAGTCCACGGCTGTAGCTACCTCTGTGTCGGCAGTCGCTCGTCCATCCATAATTGTATACCACCTACCTGTGGTGTTTTTTTTTTTTTCTATCTTCTTGATACTACTAGTAGCTTACTTTAGGAGTCTGCAGTGCTGAGCTGACAGTGTCCAGCAGGTCCGTCATTATATAATATATACCTGTCCGGCTGCAGTAGTGATATATATATATTTTATATCTCATTATCATCCAGTCTATATTAGCAGCAGACGCAGTACGGTAGTCCACGGCTGTAGCTACCTCTGTGTCGGCAGTCGCTCGTCCATCCATAATTGTATACCACCTACCTGTGGTGTTTTTTTTTTTTTTTCCTATCTTCTTGATACTAGTAGCTTACTTTAGGAGTCTGCAGTGCTGACAGTGTCCAGCAGGTCCGTCATTATATAATATATACCTGTCCGGCTGCAGTAGTGATATATATATATTTTTTATATCATTATCATCCAGTCTATATTAGCAGCAGACGCAGTACAGTAGTCCACGGCTGTAGCTACCTCTGTGTCGGCAGTCGCTCGTCCATCCATAAGTATACTAGTATCCATCCATCTCCATTGTTTACCTGAGGTGCCTTTTAGTTGTGCCTATTAAAATATGGAGAACAAAAATGTTGAGGTTCCAAAAATAGGGAAAGATCAAGATCGACTTCCACCTCGTGCTGAAGCTGCTGCCACTAGTCATGGCCGAGACGATGAAATGCCAGCAACGTCGTCTGCCAAGGCCGATGCCCAATGTCATAGTACAGAGCATGTAAAATCCAAAACACCAAATATCAGTAAAAAAAGGACTCAAAAATCTAAAATAAAATTGTCAGAGGAGAAGCGTAAACTTGCCAATATGCCATTTACCACACGGAGTGGCAAGGAACGGCTGAGGCCCTGGCCTATGTTCATGGCTAGTGGTTCAGCTTCACATGAGGACTGACCAGTAAATCCCTTCCTCTTGTAACCAAGCTCACGCAAACCACCCCAACTCCCTCAGTGTCAATTTCCTCCTTCCCCAGGAATGCCAATAGTCCAGCAGGCCATGTCACTGGCAATTCTGACGAGTCCTCTCCTGCCAGGGATTCCTCCGATGCATCCTTGCGTGTAACGCCTACTGCTGCTGGCGCTGCTGTTGTTGCTGCTGGGAGTCGATGGTCATCCCAGAGGGGAAGTCGTACTCGTAAGACCACTTTTACTACTTCCTCCAAGCAATTGACTGTCCAACAGTCCTTTGCGAGGAAGATGAAATATCACAGCAGTCATCCTGCTGCAAAGTGGATAACTGAGGCCTTGGCATCCTGGGCGGTGAGAAACGTGGTTCCGGTATCCATCATTACTGCAGAGCCAACTAGAGACTTGTTGGAGGTACTGTGTCCCCGGTACCAAATACCATCTAGGTTCCATTTCTCTAGGCAGGCGATACCGAAAATGTACACAGACCTCAGAAAAAGACTCACCAGTGTCCTAAAAAATGCAGTTGTACCCAATGTCCACTTAACCACGGACATGTGGACAAGTGGAGCAGGGCAGGCTCAGGACTATATGACTGTGACAGCCCACTGGGTAGATGTATGGACTCCCGCCGCAAGAACAGCAGCAGCGGCACCAGTAGCAGCATCTCGCAAACGCCAACTCTTTCCTAGGCAGGCTACGCTTTGTATCACCGCTTTCCAGAATACGCACACAGCTAAAAACCTCTTACGGCAACTGAGGAAGATCATCGCAGAATGGCTTACCCCAATTGGACTCTCCTGTGGATTTGTGGCATCGGACAACGCCAGCAATATTGTGTGTGCATTAAATCTGGGCAAATTCCAGCACGTCCCATGTTTTGCACATACCTTGAATTTGGTGGTGCAGAATTATTTAAAAAACGAGAGGGGCGTGCAAGAGATGCTGTCGGTGGCCAGAAGAATTGCGGGACACTTTCGGCGTACAGGCACCACGTACAGAAGACTGGAGCACCACCAAAAACGCCTGAACCTGCCCTGCCATCATCTGAAGCAAGAAGTGGTAACGAGGTGGAATTCAATGCTCTATATGCTTCAGAGGTTGGAGGAGCAGCAAAAGGCCATTCAAGCCTATACAACTGAGCACGATATAGGAGGTGGAATGCACCTGTCTCAAGCGCAGTGGAGAATGATTTCAACGTTGTGCAAGGTTCTGCAACCTTTTGAACTTGCCACACGTGAAGTCAGTTCAGACACTGCCAGCCTGAGTCAGGTCATTCCCCTCATCAGGCTTTTGCAGAAGAAGCTGGAGACATTGAAGGAGGAGCTAACACAGAGCGATTCCGCTAGGCATGTGGGACTTGTGGATGGAGCCCTTAATTCGCTTAACAAGGATTCACGGGTGGTCAATCTGTTGAAATCAGAGCACTACATTTTGGCCACCGTGCTCGATCCTAGATTTAAAACCTACCTTGGATCTCTCTTTCCGGCAGACACAAGTCTGCTGGGGTTCAAAGAACTGCTGGTGACAAAATTGTCAAGTCAAGCGGAACGCGACCTGTCAACATCTCCTCCTTCACATTCTCCCGCAACTGGGGGTGCGAGGAAAAGGCTCAGAATTCCGAGCCCACCCGCTGGCGGTGATGCAGGGCAGTCTGGAGCGACTACTGATGCTGACATCTGGTCCGGACTGAAGGACCTGACAACGATTATGGACATGTCGTCTACTGTCACTGCATATGATTCTCTCCCCATTGAAAGAATGGTGGAGGATTATATGAGTGACCGCATCCAAGTAGGCACGTCAGACAGTCCGTACTTATACTGGCAGGAAAAAGAGGCAATTTGGAGGCCCTTGCACAAACTGGCTTTATTCTACCTAAGTTGCCCTCCCACAAGTGTGTACTCCGAAAGAGTGTTTAGTGCCGCCGCTCACCTTGTCAGCAATCGGCGTACGAGGTTACATCCAGAAAATGTGGAGAAGATGATGTTCATTAAAATGAATTATAATCAATTCCTCCGTGGAGACATTGACCAGCAGCAATTGCCTCCACAAAGTACACAGGGAGCTGAGATGGTGGATTCCAGTGGGGACGAATTGATAATCTGTGAGGAGGGGGATGTACATGGTGATATATCGGAGGATGATGATGAGGTGGACATCTTGCCTCTGTAGAGCCAGTTTGTGCAAGGAGAGATTAATTGCTTCTTTTTTGGTGGGGGTCCAAACCAACCCGTCATTTCAGTCACAGTCGTGTGGCAGACCCTGTCACTGAAATGATGGGTTGGTTAAAGTGTGCATGTCCTGTTTATACAACATAAGGGTGGGTGGGAGGGCCCAAGGACAATTCCATCTTGCACCTCATTTTTCTTTGCGTCATGTGCTGTTTGGGGAGTGTTTTTTGGAAGGGCCATCCTGCGTGACACTGCAGTGCCACTCCTAGATGGGCCAGGTGTTTGTGTCGGCCACTAGGGTCGCTTAGCTTACTCACACAGCTACCTCATTGCGCCTCTTTTTTTCTTTGCGTCATGTGCTGTTTGGGGAGTGTTTTTTGGAAGGGCCATCCTGCGTGACACTGCAGTGCCACTCCTAGATGGGCCAGGTGTTTGTGTCGGCCACTAGGGTCGCTTAGCTTACTCACACAGCTACCTCATTGCGCCTCTTTTTTTCTTTGCGTCATGTGCTGTTTGGGGAGTGTTTTTTGGAAGGGCCATCCTGCGTGACACTGCAGTGCCACTCCTAGATGGGCCAGGTGTTTGTGTCGGCCACTAGGGTCGCTTAGCTTAGCCATCCAGCGACCTCGGTGCAAATTTTAGGACTAAAAATAATATTGTGAGGTGTGAGGTGTTCAGAATAGACTGAAAATGAGTGGAAATTATGGTTATTGAGGTTAATAATACTTTGGAATCAAAATGACCCCCAAATTCTATGATTTAAGCTGTATTTTAGGGTTTTTTGAAAAAAACACCCGAATCCAAAACACACCCGAATCCGACAATAAAAATTCGGTGAGGTTTTGCCGAAACGCGTTCGAACCCAAAACACGGCAGCGGAACCGAACACAAAACCAAAACACAAAACCCGAAAAATTTCCGGTGCTCATCACTACAACAAGTCTCATTTTTTTTATGCAATTGTTTCTTTAACGTATACATGTAAACCTCCAATTTGATTTTACTGGTACAAAACGCCACATCTGCAATCTACATGTTCCTCTTGTGGACACATTTTTTTAAATACAATTTTACTCTTCTTTTATAAGTACCCTAAAGCTCCCAAAAATTATTCTCTTAACTAGAGTACACTGAGACAAGGGTTTCATGTCATCATTCTGCTTTACTTTATGATAACAGTATCACTATGATGGTATCCAGTCTATAGAGCTACACTAAAAAGGTCTACAGTCAATAGGACAACCACTAATGGTTGACATGCATTAGGTCGCGTTCAAAAGGTTGACAAGGTCAAAAGATTGGCAATGGTCGGTCGACACAAGTTTTGGGTTTTTTTGAAACCTTTTTCATACTTTACCATCCACGTGGACTACGATTGCGAATAGTGACCTGTGCCGAGCGCAGTGGTAGCAGAACGAGGCACCTTGTCCGAAACATGGTGAGAAAAGCGAGCCATGCGAGGAGACATTGTATACTAATAGGGCTTCTTTGTGGCAGAAAAGTGACAAAACACCCATAAAAAAAAGTGTTTAGCTTTTTTGTGTCAACCATTTACATGTCCACCTTTTGACCCTGTTGACTTCATGCATGTCAACCATTAGTGGTCGTCCTATTTACTGTAGACTTTTTTAGTGTAGATCTAATAATCCACACCCCACTGTGATGAGGCTGTGCAAAAGGACAGGCAACTTGCATTAGAACTAGACATGAGCAGACCGGTTTTGCTAAAAACCTTACACATAAACTTTAGGGTTCTGTGTTGAACTGAGCCCCAACTCAGGTCACTTTGGGGTTCTGAATTGAACCGAGTCCCGGCTTAGATCAACCCACCGAGTATGGACCTTGGATCTAGAAATCTAATCTTATCTGTTTTGGATTGCATGTAAGTCCCTCCTATTGTGATTTCAGGTGCCATTTCATAATTAATGTTATTAATGTTATTAAGACAAAAACAGTTTTTAGTAGAGATGTGCACCGGAAATTTTTCAGGTTTTGTGTTATGGTTTTGGATTTTGTTCCGCGGCCGTGTTTTGGATTCGGACGCGTTTTGGCAAAACCTCCCTGAAATTTTTTTGTCGGATTCGGGTGTGTTTTGGATTCGGGTGTTTTTAAAAAAAAAACTAAAAAACAGCTTAAATCATAGAATTTGGGGGTAATTTTGATCCTATAGTATTATTAACATCAATAACCACAATTTCCACTCATTTCCAGTCTATTCTGAACACCTCATAATATTATTTTTAGTCCTAAAATTTGCACCGAGGTCGCTGGATGACTAAGCTAAGTGACCCAAGTGGCCAGCACAAAAACCTGGCCCATCTAGGAGTGGCACTGCAGTGTCAGACAGGATGGCACTACAAAAAAAATTGTCCCCAAACAGCACATGATGCAAAGAAAAATAAAAGAAAAAAGAGGTGCAAGATGGAATTGTCCTTGGGCCCTCCCACCCACCCTTATGTTGTATAAACAGGACATGCACACTTTAACGAACACATCATTTCAGCGACAGGGTCTGCCACATGACTGTGACTGAAATGACTGGTTGGTTTGGGCCCCCAACAAAAAACGAAGCAATCAATCTCTCTTGCACAAACTGGCTCTACAGAGGCAAGATGTCCACCTCATCATCATCCTCCGATTCCTCACCCCTTTCACTGTGTACATCCCCCTCCTCACAGATTATTAATTTGTCCCCACTGGAATCCACCATCTCAGGTCCCTGTGTACTTTCTGGAGGCAATTGCAGCTGGTGAATGTCTCCACGGAGGAATTGATTATAATTCATTTTGATGAACATCATCTTCTCTACATTTTCTGGAAGTAACCTCGTACGCCGATTGCTGACAAGGTGAACGGCTGCACTAAACACTCTTTCGGAGTACACACTGGAGGGAGGGCAACTTAGGTAGAATAAAGCCAGTTTGTGCTAGGGTCTCCAAATTGCCTCTTTTTCCTGCCAGTATACGTACGGACTGTCTGACGTGCCTACTTGGATGCGGTCACTCATATAATCCTCCACCATTCTTTCAATGGTGAGAGAATCATATGCAGTGACAGTAGACGACATGTCAGTAATCGTTGGCAGGTCCTTCAGTCCGGACCAGATGTCAGCATTCGCTCCAGACTGCCCTGCATCACCGCCAGCGGGTGGGCTCGGAATTCTTAGCCTTTTCCTCGCACCCCCAGTTGCGGGAGAATGTGAAGGAGGAGATGTTAACGGGTCACGTTCCGCTTGACTTGACAATTTTCTCACCAGCAGGTCTTTGAACCTCTGCAGACTTGTGTCTGCCGGAAAGAGAGATCCAACGTAGGTTTTAAATCTAGGATCGAGCACGGTGGCCAAAATGTAGTGCTCTGATTTCAACAGATTGACCACCCGTGAATCCTGGTTAAGCGAATTAAGGGCTCCATCCACAAGTCCCACATGCCTAGCGGAATCGCTCTGTTTTAGCTCCTCCTTCAATGTCTCCAGCTTCTTCTGCAAAAGCCTGATGAGGGGAATGACCTGACCCCCAAACAGCACATGATGCAATGAAAAGAGAAAAAGAGGTGCACTGTGGTCGCTGGACGACTAAGCTAAGTGACACAAACACCCCAATATCACAGGAATTATTCATTCTAATCAATGGTATTATTGGTCCAAGTCACTGGAAGAAAATGACAAAATCACTGGAATTATTCGTTCAAATCAATGGTATTATTGGTCCAAATCACTGGAAGAAAATTACAAAACCACTGGAATTATTCGTTCTAGTCAATGGTATTATTAGTCCAAATCACTGGAAGAAAATGACAAAATCGCTGGAATTATTTGTTCTAATCAATGGTATTATTGGTCCAAATCACTGGAAAAAAATGACAAAATCACTGGAATTATTTGGCAAGATCACTGTAATTAATAATTATAAATCACTGATATTAATTGGTAAAATCTCGCTATCACCTGCCTAGTGAAATGGAATCTAGATGGGATTTTGTACCGGGGACACAATAACTTCATCAATTGTCTAAATCCCACTGCACTAATGGCGGAAAACGGGCACACGTCTAACAGCGCACTGATTATACTGAGAACTGATTATACTGATCACTGATGATACTACGGAGAACTGACACTGAGCAGCGAGAACAGCACTGGACTATTGTACTGTAGTATACTGGTCACCACAATGCAGCACTGACACTGAGCACAGATATTAAGCACTGATCAGGATACTAGAAGTGACACAGAGCTGCAAGATACAGCAACAGCCTACTGTACTGTACTACTATATACTGGTGGTCACCACAATGCTGCACTGTACTACTATATACTGGTCACAACAATGCAGCAGATATTGAGCACTGATCAGGATACTAGAACTGAGTCTGACACGGAGCTGCAAGATACAGCAATGGCCTTCTGTACTGTACTATATGTATACTGCTGGTCACCAAAATGCTGTATTGTCCTACTATATACTGCTCACAACAATGCAGCACAGATATGGATAGTATACTTGACACAGAGCTGCAAGATACAGCAATGGCCTACTGTACTGTACTACTATAATTATATACTGGTGGTCCCCACAATGCAGCACACTGAGCACAGATATTACCAGGTGTATCTCACACATCGCTCAGTACAGATTACAGGATGTATAATCACCAGGTGTATAACACATGTCACACAGTACAGTATACAGGGTGTATAATTAATTACCAGGTGTATCACACACATCGCACAGTACAGTATATAGGGTGTATAATCCCCAGGTGTATCTCAAACATCGCTCAGTACAGTATATAGGGTGTATAATCCCCAGTTGTATCTCACACATCGCTCAGTACAGATTACAGGATGTATAATCACCAGGTGTATAACACACGTCGCACAGTACAGTATACAGTATGCAGCTCTGGAGGAATCAGTATTTGGCAGGAAGGCAAGGCCTGGTCCTGGCAGCAGAGTGACAGGCGGCCGTATAGTAGCAGCCAGCTCCAAATCTGGCAGTGTGTGGAGAGGGAGGGCGTGAGGGAAGGGAACGAGCGCTGGAGTGTCTGAGCGGAGGGCTTGGAAGTTCAGGGGGAGTGAGGCGGGAGCTGCTCTTCCATAGTAGCACACAGTGGTGGTGACGGAGTCTGACAAAGGAGGGAGGAGGAGGATTGGGGCTAAACCATCTGTGAACTTCATTAAGTTTGATGACGATTTCCATATTTATGTCTATGATTTGGTGAAGACATCCTAAATGGGATTCTGTACTTTTTTTTTTGCCAAACGTAATCTAATGTAAACATTTGTAGAAAGTCACTGCTTTCTGATTACAGAAATGCTCAGATATTCCTGTGAATCCACAATCCCTTCCCAGAGGAAAAAGAAATTGAGAAACCGTTGTTTGAGAACGTTTGTTCTCTTTCCCTTACAAAGGAACAAACCACTTTCCAAGAAGACTAATGTTTTGGGGATTATGGAGACATAATGTTTTTGAATATAAATCCTAAAGCAGGTGGTGTATTAGAGCAAAAGAGTGAAAGAGACCAGCCATGCAGTTTCTGAAATATTATGACAAAATGCTACTGTATTTCATAAGCACTCATTCCTAACTCTGCTAAGTACTGTTTGGTATACTGGATCTGGCTTTCATGAGGTAGTTGTCCATTATTTCAGCTTCCATTGACCGTTTTGAAAGTGGTAGAAGTTATCGATACTTTTTTTCTTATTTTTATTTTCCCCTATTTTTAATTTTCTCCTGCATAGCACAGTAAAATGTTGCAATGTTAAGTATTGACTTGTGCCTTCTGGGGGTCCACTTCTTCACCAAACCCAGCCAAATCTCATCCTAACCCTCTGTTCCACGTTCTCTATGTACCCCAACTGTGTCACCCCTGTCTGTCTACCCCTCCCCTTTAGATTGTAAACTCTCATGAGCAGGATCCTCTTCCCTCATGTGCTTATCCTTTATCTTACTTTAAAAATCTTCAACTGTACCACATCCAGCAGTCTTCTGCCAACTGATACTTATTCCAGTGTCATCTGCTGATGTAACTATGTTTATTTACCCTGTACTTGTCCTATACTGTCATCAACTGTAAATTGCTGTTTTCCTGTTTGATTATTTATGTACTCTGTAATTGGGCGCTGTGGAACCCTTGTGGCGCCATATAAATAAAGGATAATAATAATAATAATAATAATAATAATAATATAGGGTGTATAATCCCCAGGTGTATCTCACACATTGCTCAGTACAGATTACAGGATGTATAATCACCAGGTATATAACACACATCGCACAGTACTGTATATAATATATAGGGTGTATAATCCCCAGGTGTATCTCACACATCACACAGTACAGTATATAGGGTGTATAATCCCCATGTGTATCTCACTCATCGCTCAGTACAGTATACAGGGTGTATAATCCCCAGGTGTATCTCACACATCACTCAGTACAGTATATAGGGTGTATAATACCCAGGTGTATCTCACACATCGCTCAGTACAGATTACAGGATGTATAATCACCAGGTGTATAACACACATCGCACAGTACAGTATACAGGGTGTATAATTAATTACCAGGTGTATCATACACATCGCACAGTACAGTATAAAAGGTGTATAATCCCCAGGTGTATCTCACACATCGCTCAGTACAGTATACAGGGTGTATAATCACCAGGTTTATCACAAACGTTGCACAGTACAGTATACAGGGTGTGTAATCCCCAGGTGTATCTCACACATCGCTCAGTACAGATTACAGGATGTATAAAATCACCAGGTGTATAACACACGTCGCACAGTACAGTGTACATACTGGTCACAACAATGCAGCAGATATTGAGCACTGATCAGGATACTAGAAGTGACACAGAGCTGCAAGATACAGCAATGGCCTTCTGTACTGTACTATATGTATACTGCTGGTCACCAAAATGCTGCACTGTCCTACTATATACTGCTCACAATAATGCAGCACAGATATGGATAGTATACTTGACACAGAGCTGCAAGATACAACAATGGCCTACTGTACTACTATAATTATATACTGGTGGTCCCCACAATGCAGCACACTGAGCACAGATATTTGCAGCACACTGAGCACAGGTATGGAGCGTTTTCAGGCAGAGAACGTAGATATTTGCAGCACACTGAGCACAGATATTTGCAGCACACTGAGCACAGATATTTGCAGCACACTGAGCACAGATACGGAGCTTTTCAGGGAGAGAACGCTGCCAAGTCCTCTCCGTTCAATCTCCAATGCACGAGTGAAAATGGCGGCGACGCGCTGCTCTTTATATAGAATATGAATCTCGTGAGAATCCGACAGCGGGATGATGACGTTGGGGGCGCGTTCTAATTAACCGAGCAAGGCGGGAAGATCCGAGGCTGCCTCGGACCCGTGTAAAATAGGTGAAGTTCTGGGGGGTTCGGATCTCAATGAACCGAACCCGCTCATCTCTAGTTTTTAGCTGGTTTTATCAATTTTTTTAAAAATCCAAATCCAAAACACTTCAGGGTGGTTTTGGCAAAATTAAAACGTGATGATGATTTAGAACCAAAACTTGGGGTCTGCGTACATCTCTAATTAGAACTATAAATTACCTCTTCTAATGTTAATGTCTCAGTCCTTTTTACTTACGTGATAGATTTCTAAAAATAATGGGAATGATTTATAGAAGTAGTTTCTACTGGCTGAAGTATTAATATCAGACAGATTAATGAGATCAGATTTTTTTGATGTAGAATCTGGCAATGGTACAGGTATCAAAATTAATACTGAATAACACTGTTACAATATGATTTGCCGTCCCGGAAAACATATGAAATCCCGGTAATCAGGATTCCAGTGGTCACATGACCAACCACAGCATCCTTACACTGAAGAGGCCGATATCAGACGAGGTAAATATTTCAAAACCCCCTGTCCCCTACCATAACCATAACCCTTAGGGGTTAGAGGCTATGGCTGTCCCTCTGGGTGTGTCGGCTATGGCTAACAATCAGGAGGTTGAAGCTAGGGCTAACCCCCACAGTGCCTCACCTTAACCCCCTAGTGCCTAACACTAACCCTCCCACCAGGGCCCTAATCCTATCCCTGAACCACAATTTTCACCTTCGGGATGTCAGTTGTCATTAATCCGACACCAGTCTCCTGAGTTCCAATTGATTGATCTTTTTCTCTGGATATATCTTTTGATACTTCTGTATACATTTATAAAAATTCCAAATCCAGCGTACTGAACTATCCCATTTGTTCAGGTGGATTCACCACTAAAGATATAAAGGCTCTAAATAGGGTCTGAATAAGAAGCCATTCTTAAGAAGTAATTATTTTTTACATGATGAGCCTATTTATATATAAAAGTGGCTCATAATACCATTTATGCAGAATCACTAATATAAGATTTATTCCCACTAAAAAAAAAAAATCTGTTACCCCTGATGAAGTCTAACAGACGAAACGCATTGGATTTGTCAGCCATTAGTCAGTGATACGGTCGGTGGAAACACTCCCTTTGTTGAACTCACACCTTTTTAAGGTGAGGGAGTCTACATATCCATATCACTTACTGGACACTTTTTTCTGATGAAATTATTAAAAAATGGTTTATGTATAACATTTTTAAAAGATCTCATGTAAACAACTTTTTATGAATATTTTGTTATTAAATATTTTATTCTAATTGGCCTTGGGCCATTTGTTTGGGTGACTTTCTGGTGAGTGGTTATCCATTTTAGGAACACAGAAAATTCTGTCCTGCACACTGGGAAGGATTTCCGTCAAATCTCTACAATCAATACAGCGCACTCAGGAATTGTTTTTTCTGTTCTATGTTAATTTGAGATTTGGCACCGGAGATCTCACCTGTGGTGCTGCATTCCCTTTTGAGCGCAAGATAAAGATAATTGTGTTGTGTGTGTGTGTGTATATATATATATATATATATATATATACATACAGGTTGAGTATCCCATTTCCAAATATTCAGAATTACGGAATATTCCAAAATACAGACTTTTTTGAGTGAGAGTGAAATAGTGAAACCTTTGTTTTTTGATGGCTCAATGTACACAAAGTTTGTTTAATACACAAAGTTATTAATAATATTGGCTAAAATTACCTTCAGACTGTATTAGGTATGTATGAAACATAAATGCATTCTGTGCTTAGACTTAGGGTGTGTACACACGGTGAGATCCTTGCTATGTCCTATTTTTACTTGCGATTTCCCTTGAACTCCCCGGAGGCCAGATAGGACAGATTTTGACTAACTTTTCTTGAGATCTGTACTATGTGTGCTTACGATTTTGGCTTATGTGAGATTTTGGCTTATGTGAGATGTCATTGACATGTGAGATGAACTAGATAGGACACCGATCTAGCAAGGATTGACTTGCCTGCACAGCCTATCTTTTCTTGCGATGCCGACCTGGCGGGACCGCGCATCGGGATCGCAAGGTGACTTTCACCTTGCGATCAGCACTAACTTTTCTTACGATTTTGACTATATAGTCAAAATCTTAAGAAAAAATCTCACCGTGTGTACACACCCTTAGGTCCCATCACCATGATATCTCATTATGGTATGCAATTATTCCAAAATATGGAAAAATCCGATATCCAAAATACCTTTGGTCCCAACCATTTTGGATAAGGGATACTCAACCTGTGTGTATATATATATATATATATATATATATATACACACAAATATGTATATATATATATATATATATATATATACACACACACACACACACTCACCACAGCCTAACCCTAACACTCGTGCCTCAGCCTACACCTAATCCCCCCGCCCACCGCATCTTACCTCTCCATGGGCCTGGCAAATACTTGTTCGGGATTCCAGCGGTCAGGGAGCAGTGTCAGAATTCTGCTGTTAGTTTTTTTAATGCTGGGATCCTGATTGCCAGGATCCCCACCCTGATCCCATACACACACACATACATATATATTACAGAATAAACAGCGGCACTCAGGGTCATCTGTGTCCAAAAAATTTTTATTGAACAAGTTCATACAACCAACATTTTGAGGCTCGCAGCCCCTTTTTCAAGGTGTGAAAAAGGGGAAAAACATGGGCTGCGAGCCTCGAAACGTCAGTTGATTGTGACCTGTTCAATACCCTTTTTTTGGACACAGAAGACCCTGAGTGTCACTGTTTATTCTGTACTATACCTCCACCCACGGAGGGCACTTTGGGCATTGTTTACAGATCAAAGGGAGTGCAGGACTACCTACTTGTAAATATATATATATATATATCACAAAGAACAGAATTCTCATGGGAGCGGTAACCACCTCAGAAAATCAAAAACATTGTTAAAAATAATTAATTAATAAAATTTGCAATAAATCTTTATCACTCTTGTGAATGTATTGTAATACAGAAAAAATATGTATTAAAATTCATATTTTAAGATTATATACATCAAATAAACAAGGACATATTGTTCTTGACAATGATCTGAAGTTGTATTCTGATGATATCAGCTGTTGTATAGGATGTCAAATCTTCAATAAAGTAATTCAGATGTATGATCTAATCCACATATTTGAAGAAACCCAACATGTTTTGTCTGTTAGGACTTCATCAGAGGTTGTAATCTGGGTGGTCATTAAAGAAAAATATGTGAGTCCCATATTCAATTATCATAAACACTTACATTCTTTTTTTGAAAATCCACATACATACCAGATATCAATATGCATGAATTTCAATATCATATCCAGACTGTTAAATCGTTGAATTAAGTAAGATATCTGAAAATACCATCATCAAAATATCAGTTCACATGTATATAATGCAAAGTTCTGAGAAAATACATAATAGTATAAATGAACATCTGAGAAAAGGAAGGAGGAAGGCAAAAAGGGTCTAACATCATCATGAAATCAAATTGACCAATTGGCCAAATGATTAAGTAATGTCTACACTTCAGATCATAAAATTACAATCCAGAATTAACAATATGATCAAAAGCATTCCCGAAACCATTGAGACAATTTTTCAAATTATCGATTACTTAATACTAGATGACAATATTGCAAAAGCTCCAAATCAGCCTATAATGATATTATTAATTCATTAGGTTTCCAAAAAGGGTGGCAAGACTCATAATAGGATTGACAATTAAACGAATTGGTTTCAAATGAATCATCAAATCAGTGATCATGTTTCATAGATGTACATACCAATTTAGTCTCACCAACTGATACTGATAGAAAGTAATGCTGTGAACAATTCCTATAAGCAGAAAGGTATTTAGATATATTTGTTGGGAAACTGTTACCTCAAATATAATTAATAATACTAATTAGATTACCGACGCTATAATAGGTTCAGCCCAACTTAAAGACCATCAGTCAGATGGAGTTGCTAAAATACACATATTAAACAGATGGATAGGCCCTTAATTGAATATGGCCACCTTAATACATTTATTACATCATTTGAACAATCTATAGGAGACCATGCTGATGATAAACTTGTATTGTCAGATAGGGAAATAAAAAAATACCCACAATAATAATAATAATAATAATAATAATAATAATAATAATAATAATAATTATTATTATTATTATTATTATTATTATTATTATTATTATTATTGGTATAACAGGGTTTCTGTCCAATTTCGTATTAGCTAATATAACTTAATCCTTATCAGATCTATAGAAAATCCTAACCCATTTAAACAAATTAATTGTAAAATAATTGTATAACAAATTACAAGCTCACCTTTAGGTGTATCATTAATCACCTCACAAAGATAAGTGAAAGTGATAGTGTGATTCAAAGACAGGATTGGTAGATTCCTAAAGGATCACAGACAAGCTATCAGAAAATCATTAAGTCTCATAATAATATTATTAAATATAAATGGAGATTGAGCTCACCTTCAACAAAGCCTCAGGATTCACCTCACAGCTATAAGTGAAGGTGAGAACTGGGCACCTATATATACCTCTAATGTGGTTACATCACTTCCTGTGTGAAAATTAATGTGAATAACTATTTTAGTCCCATTTCTAACTATTAAAATAAAAGACCTAACTGTGAATAATCATTTATTTAATCTAAGATATTTAATATAAACATTATAATCCATGTAAATGAATATTTGATGTAGAAACACCTAAGAACGCTTTTTGCGTCCCAATCAACTAACGGCGTTCGTTCCACAGCCGTACTTCCGTTCTGGCAGAAGTGCCTTACCAGTAGTGTTGTGTGCGCTCCACGTAGCACTGTGATGCATTCCAGCGGGCACGTCACAGAGCCGCTGGTAATAGCGGTAGCTAGCGCGATATAGAGCTGCTGATGGTAGTGCTGCTAGCATGCTTAAATCTAATACTATTCACTGCTCCCAAACACTATACAAACCAGTGATCTCTATCTCTATGAGAATAGTATTTTATTAAATTGATTAACTGTTGAGATATCATTCAATTTGAGTGATATTAAATATATTAATACTAATACATCGCCAAAATTAGTGAAAATTGATCTTTATAATTACATCAATAGCAGTGCATTTAAATTGATATTGGATTTATTCACCAACATTAACTATAAATAAAATAAAATAAAAATTCAATTAAAAATAAAATTAAAAATATAAAAATTTAAATATAAATAAAAATAAAATAAAAAATAAAAATAAAAATAGAAATAATAATAGAAATAAAAATAATAATAAATATAAAATGAAAATAAAATTATGAATAAAAATAATAAAAATAAAAATAAAAATATATATAAAAATAAAAATAAAAATAAAAAAATATAAAAATATATAAACAACAATGAAAAAAAATAAAAAAAAAAATGTAAATTAAAATAAAATTAAAATTAAAATTAAAGGTGGCTAACTCTCTTAATTTAAATTGTTAATTTTGATTTAATTAAAGTGACTACTATGGATAATTTAAATGTATAAATTAGTCAAAAATCTGAGAACAACTTAATATTATGACTATATTAAATACTTTATATTTCCTCTTACATAACTTAATAAAGACTAATTAATTTGTAAATAACTAAACTAATTACATAAAATTGAAGGGACCCATTCAATATTAATTAATCACCTCTTTTGAGAGACAATTAAGGTATATAATCATGTGTAACAATCACTCATGTGCAACCAATATCATAATAATAATGATCCTATTGTTCCCTGTTAATTGATCCCTACCAAAAAATAGTCTTAATAATACTTAAGACTAAAGAGTAATTGACTAATTAATTTGTGTCATATATACAAATGGCCCATATTACCATCTCATATATAGTACAAATAACATAAATTCACATATACTAATGAGTTGGCCCACATCTACAAAAGGACTATGCAATATTTTGCCTATTTAAATCTGAATTAATACAATATTAGTTTACATAGCTGATTCAATTGGCTATCAATGTAAAACAGACTTAAGATTGATAGATCGATTCCTAGATGTATTATAAAATCCTACAGATGATGGACTGAAATAAAGATCATAAAAAATACACTCTTATTTGAATAATTTGTTATTAATACTGCCTATGTCAGCATAATCCCCTATTTACATAGCCAATGGAAATCACAAATAAAGACCAATCTACAGTATGTGTGCCATTACCATTGATATAAAAACATGAACAAGTATTCTATATGAAAAAGGAAAAGAAGAAGCAGGAGAAACTACGAAAATAAATTAGACTAATAGAGATTGTTATAGGAATGAAACAATGTCTATGTCTTCATTTAAGCCCTTTGGGGCCATAGTGTCTAATGTATATATCCAATAGGTTTCTCGTTTGGATAAATTCAGATCCCTACTGCTCCCTCTCGAGTCTATCGGTATATGTTCCAATACAGCAAAAGAAAAATTCCCTTTAGTCACAATAGAATTATGCTTGTCTGCATAATGCCTGGAAAGGCTATGTGAGGGTAATGTATTTCTCACATTTCTCATGTGCTCCTGGATTCAAATTTTTGTTGGTCTTTTTGTCTTACCAATGTAAGACAGACTGCAATCACAAGTAATTCTGTATACAACATATTCTGTGTTACAATTAACCAAATGTGATAACCTATACCATCTACCTGTTTCCAGTTTGATGTTAAAAGTTTTTCGCTCCATAAATTTGCACCATATACATCTGGAACAAGGAAAACAGCCTTTTGCAGGTATTGTAGCTTCAGAATGTGTAGTAGAATGACTAGATCTCTTCAATTTGCTAGGTGCTACTATGCTCTTTAAATTAGTAGCTCTCTGGAAGACTAAATTGGGTCTCTGTGAAGGGCCAAGTACCGGGTTCTTGAGAAGTAAGCCCCAATGATGTTCGAGTATCTTTCTTATGTATTGGTTTTCCTGACAAAAGGTATTGAGTGACAAAAGGTCTAGTATACTGTAAATCACTTTTGACCTTATATTTAGGATGCAACATCTGTTCTCTTTTTTGTAAAGATGCTTTGACTTTTGCTGTTTCGATAGTATCTGAACAATAACCCCTTTCGATAAACCTTTCTTGGATTATGGCATCTTGGGACCAATAGTCATTTAAACTTGTGCAATTCCGTCTTAAACGGAGAAATTGTGCATAAGGGACTCTGTTTTTCCAAGCTGGATAGTGGCAGCTGGATTGAGGGATGTAACTGTTTGCGTCTACCTCTTTGAAGTAAGTTTTCGTATTGACCCTTTCTCCTGGTACACCCATTAGGGTCAAGTCAAGATAATCGATCGTTTTTGGATCTCTTTGAAATGTAAACTTTAAATTGAAATCATTCAACTGTATGGATGTCATAAATCTTTCTATGCTGCTTTCATTACCTTCCCAAATCAAAAGGAGGTCATCTATATACCTTTGGTAGACCAATGTATTGACTTGGAACTCTGAACCATAGATATGGGTATCTTCCCAAACTTTCATGAACAAGTTTGCATAAGAGGGAGCAAACTTTGTTCCCATTGCTTTACCCTGTTGTTGTAAATAAAACTTGTTGTCAAACTCAAAAAGTTATGGTTCAAGATGAATGAAAGCTTTAGGAATCTACCAATCCTGTCTTTGAATAACACTATCACTTTCACTTATCTTTGTGAGGTGATTAATGATACACCTAAAAGGTGAGCTTGTAATTTATTATACAATTATTTTACAATTAATTTGTTTAAATGGGTTAGGATTTTCTATTGATCTGATAAGGATTAAGTTATATTAGCTAATACGAAATTGGACAGAAACCCTGTTATACCAATAATAATTATTATTATGGGTATTTTTTGATTTCCCTATCTGACAATACAAGTTTATCATCAGCATGGTCTCCTATAGATTGTTCAAATGATGTAATAAATGTATTAAGGTGGCCATATTCAATTAAGGGCCTATCCATCTGTTTAATATGTGTATTTTAGCAACTCCATCTGACTGATGGTCTTTAAGTTGGGCTGAACCTATTATAGCGTCGGTAATCTAATTAGTATTATTAATTATATTTGAGGTAACAGTTTCCCAACAAATATATCTAAATACCTTTCTGCTTAAAGGAATTGTTCACAGCATTACTTTCTATTAGTATCAGTTGGTGAGACTAAATTGGTATGTACATCTATGAAACATGATCACTGATTTGATGATTCATTTGAAACCAATTAGTTTAATTGTCAATCCTATTATGAGTCTTGCCACCCTTTTTGGAACCTAATGAAACAATAATATCATTATAGGCTGATTTGGAGCTTTTGCAATATTGTTGTCATCTAGTATTAAGTAATCGATAATTTCAAAATTGTCTCAATGGTTTCGGGAATGCTTTTGATCATATTGTAAATTCTATATTGTCATTTTATGATCTGAAGTGTGGACATTACTTAATCATTTGGCCAATTGGTCAATTTGATTTCATGATGATGTTAGACCCTTTTTGCCTTCCTCCTTCCTTTTCTCAGATGTTCATTTATACTATTATGTATTTTCACAGAACTTTGCATTATATACATGTGAACTGATATTTTGATGATGGTATTTTCAGATATCTTACTTAATTCAACGACTTAACGGTCTGGATATGATATTGAAATTCGTGCATATTGATATCTGGTATGTATGTGGATTTCCCAAAAAATTATGTAAGTGTTTATGATAATTGAATATGGGACTCACATATTCTTCTTTAATGACCACCCAGATTACAACCCCTGATGAAGTCCTAACGGACGAAACGCATTGGTTTTCTTCAAATATGTGGATTAGATCATACATCTGAATTACTTTATTGAAGATTGACATCCTATACAACAGCTGATATCAGAATACAACTTCAGTTTATTGTCAAGAACAATATGTCCTTGTTTATTTGATGTATATGATCTTAAGATAAGAATTTTGATATATATTTATTCTGTATTACAATACATTCACAAAAGTGATAAAGATTTATTGCAAATTTTATGAATAAATTATTTTTAACAATGTTTTTTTATTTTCTGAGGTGGTTACAGCTCCCATAAGAATTCTGTTCTTTGTGTTATTCTATCTTTGTACCTATTCTGACAGGAGGTATTTTCTCAGTGGTTTGAGCTCTTCCTAATTTAGCGCATTAAAGGGACTTAAGTATTTTCTATAGCTTTGTATTTCTGTCAGTAAGTCTCTTTGTTGCTGCTTGGCTTAAAAGGATGCCTATTTTTAATGATAGATCTAAAAGATCTTTGAAAGTTCTGAACATCTCTGAGGAGGAGGAACAGGTTTTTCAAACTGATGACGACTATTATGGTTATCTTAACTTAGTGGAGAAATTAGCAGTGAAAGAGCTAAAAAAAACTGGTATGACATTGTTACATTAGAAAAATACATTGAAGTAGGGAGGATCCCTAGGGGCCTCTGATTACATTAAACCCCTACAATAGGGGGAGGAAATGAAGGTTTTATAACAAATTGGAATACCATTTTAGATGAATGTTCAGTTAAGCTAATAACATTGATTATCACTGAAAGGAAGAGGGAATTAGGCCGTATTGAGGAGGAAATAAAAAAAGTAGAATTACAAGCTACTAAATTTGATGATAGTGAAGAGTTTAAACGTGATGTCACAGACCTCCATTACAAATTAGATTCTATGGAGGAAGAAATAATTTCACAGAAACAAAAAAAGTTTATTAGAGACAAGAATGACTACATTTCTGGTCAAATACAGCACTTACCCATCAATGAAGGGAGATTTGAAGAAAAAAATCAAATGCCCATAGCAAAGTATACCCGACGAGAGAGACCCCAACAGAGGGAGGAGTACAAAAATCCAAGGGCTAACTATGGTAGTCGACAAGGTAATTATAATTCAAGGAGGATGTATATGTCCCCATATTCCAACCAAAGGATTGACCAAAAGAACTATAGGAATAGGTATCCTTCTCATCAAGGTCGCCCGAGAAATCGGTTTATGTCTTCTAATGAGGATCATTATCCAACCTATAGGTACAGGTACAAATCGAATAGATCCCCTACTCCAGACATTAACCTGAAAGGATATTTTTTAGAAGAGAGGTGAGGATACAGGTTCCCCAGAATACAAAAACAAAGAGAAGAACTACATACCAGACTGGACTCACCACAGGGTATAAAGAGGGGTCACAATGGAGGAAACGAGGATGGAGAGGGGGCAGAAAAAAGCCCCCCAAAAAGGAGATCATTGTTCAACCAAGAAACACCACGTCTTGGATTGTTAACATCACAGAGAGACAATTATCCTCAGCGGAAAGCTCCCTATTAGAGAAGGGCCTAAAATTTGCCCCAGACTTACATGCAAATAAATGTAATCTCTTTATTGATCTTAATAAGTATATCCGAAAATTAACGATACAAAGACATTTTTTTAAAAACCCATCATCACAGTCTGCTCCTTCCAATGTGAGAACTCCTTTGGTAAAACCCCCTTCCAAATTCTATCCGGTAGAGTCCAGGGGAAGTAACCTGGATATCTTCTATGAGTCTGTGAAAGATGATTTCAAGAAAATTAAGTTTAAAAGTAACACATATGGTACCAATTTAAATCCACAAGAAAAGGGAGCCATGAGATCCTTAGTGAAAGACACTAATTTAGTGATCAAAGGAGCTGATAAAGGAGGGGCAGTTGTCCTTCAAACAAGAACTGCCTACATGACTGAGGCTTCCAAAATTCTTTTAGATGGTCAGACCTACATTGAGTTACCTTGGAATCCCACGGTAATTTATCAAGAGGAGTTATCAAATTTACTCCTGAAAGCCCTAAAAGAAGATTTGATCTACAAGGATGAATATGACTATTTAAATGTCAAATATCCTTTGATCCCTAATTTCTATCATATTCCTAAGATCCACAAAAACAAAACCGCTTCTCCTGGAAGGCCTATAGTTGCCGGAATTAACTCATTGAATTCTAATTTATCTCATTACTTATACTTAAGACTGCAACCATATGTGAATGAAATGAGATCTTACTTGAGAGACTCCACTAGTGTGTTACAGAAGTTAGAAACGTTCGTTTGGTCTGACCAATATTGTTGGCTCACCATAGACGTACAAGCACTGTACTCTTCCATCCCCCATTCCAAAGGATTGGAAGCAATTAAGTTGGTATTATCGAATGACCTCAATTTATCTCAAAACGAAATATCATTCTTGTTAGACAGCATTTCATTCATCTTGAACCATAACTTTTTTGAGTTTGACAACAAGTTTTATTTACAACAACAGGGTACAGCAATGGAAACAAAGTTTGCTCCCTCTTATGCAAACTTGTTCATGAAAGTTTGGGAAGATACCCATATTTATGGTTCAGAGTTCCAAGTCAATATATTGGTCTACCAAATGTATATAGATGACCTCCTATTGGTTTGGGAAGGTAATGAAAGCAGCATAGAAAGATTTATGACATCCATACAGTTGAATGATTTCAATTTAAAGTTTACATTTCAAAGAGATCCAAAAACGATTGTTTATCTTGACTTGACCATAATGGGTGTACCAGGAGAAAGGGTCAATATCAAAACTTACTTCAAAGAGGTAGGCGCAAACAGTTACATCCCTCAATCCAGCTGCCACTATCCAGCTTGGAAAAACAGCGTCCCTTATGCACAATTTCTCTGTTTAAGATGGAATTGCACAAGTTTAAATGACTATTGGTCCCAAGCTGCCATAATCCAAGAAAGTATTGAAAAAGTATATAGTTCAGCGCTCACCAGTTTGTATTGATAAATAAATACTAAGTATACTGCGACTTAAATATCCATATACACATAAGATAAATGAATGTAATGATACATCAATTATAATTTCTATAAAATTAATAATTTATTTTGTAAAAAGAATAAATTGTGCAATTTAAGAGGGCTCAATTAATACCGGTATTAAATAACACACATAACATATAAGACAAGACAAACATAAAAGCAATCCCTGTGGACACACTTGCTCGCGGTTTACCCCACTGGGAAACAGATTCCTCTGAATAAGAGCAAAGTCTCGGTAAAATGCACTGATTTTTTAAAATGCTGATGAAAAGTCTGTGTTCATAAAACAGTCTGGTGGATGCAGGGGTTAACAGTGGTGTGATAAGGTCAGGATCTCTCCTACCGTATTCAAAGCACAGTACTGTAATCTTTACCCTGATTTTTGGAGTGTCGTAATGTCCTTGCTGAATGATGCAGCGCTGGTGCTGTCTACCGGCAGACACCTGTCCATCTGGCTCCATTGTCTCTCACTTCCGGGCACTGTACGGAGCGGGATCGATTCCTTCCACGATCAAGAATACGGTAGGAGAGATCCTGACCTTATCACACCACTGTTAACCCCTGCATCCACCAGACTGTTTTATGAACACAGACTTTTCATCAGCATTTAAAAAAATCAGTGCATTTTACCGAGACTTTGCTCTTATTCAGAGGAATCTGTTTCCCAGTGGGGTAAACCGCAAGCAAGTGTGCCCACAGGAATTGCTTTTATGTTTGTCTTGTCTTATATGTTATGTGTGTTATTTAATACAGGTATTAATTGAGCCCTCCTAAATTGCACAATCTATTCTTTTTACAAAATAAATCATTAATTTTATAGAAATTATAATTGATGTGTCATTACATTCATTTATCTTATGTGTATATGGATATTCAAGTCGCAGTATACTTAGTATTTATTTATCAATACAAACTTTGGTGAGCGCTGAACTATATACTTTTTCAATACATACTTCCCTTATAGTGGGTCTGTGTAGTGCACCCACTAACAGTTCTTAGCAGCCACTAGTTTGCGAGGTTGCAGGACGAAGTAGCGCAGTTCTTTAACAACCCCCTTTTATATAATCCAAGAAAGGTTTATCGAAAGGAGTTATTGTTCAGATACTATCGAAACAGCAAAAGTCAAAGCATCTTTACAAAAAAGAGAACAGATGTTGCATTCCAAAGATAAGGTCAAACGTGATTTACAGTTTACTAGACCTTTTGTCACCCAATACAATTAGGAAAACCAATACATAAGAAAGATACTCGAACATCATTGGGGCTTACTTCTCAAGAACCCGATACTTGGCCCTTCTCTCCAACAGAGACCCAATTTAGTCTTCCAGAGAGCTACTAATTAAAAGAGCATAGTAATACCTAGCAAATTGAAGAGATCTAGTCATTCTACTACATATTATGAAGCTATAATACCTACAAAAGGCTGTTTTCCTTGTTCCAGATGTATATGCTGCAAATTTATGGAGCGAAAAACTTTTAACATCAAACTGGAAACAGGTAGATGGTATAGGTTATCACATTTGGTTAATTGTAACACAGAATATGTTGTACACAGAATTACTTGAATTGTCCTCTGTCTTACATTGGTAAGACAAAAAGACCAACAAAAATTCGAATCCAGGAGCACATGAGAAATGTGAGAAATAAATTACCCTCACATAGGGCCAGATGTACTAAGCTTGAAAAGTGATAAATATCACTGTGATAAAGCACCAGCCAATCGGCTCCTAACTGTCATTTTTCAAACACAGCCTGTGACATGGCAGTTAGGAGCCGATTGGATGGTGCTTTATCACAGTGATATTTATCACTTTTCAGGCTTAGTACATCTCCCCCATAGCCTTTCCAGGCATTATGCAGACAAGCATAATTCTATTGTGACTAAAGGGAATTTTTCTTTTGCTGTATTGGAACATATACCGATAGACTCGAGAGGGAGCAGTAGGGATCTGAATTTATCCAATCAAGAAACCTATTGGATATATACATTAGACACTATGGCCCCAAAGGGCTTAAATGAAGACATAGACATTGTTTCATTCCTATTACAATCTCTATTAGTCTAATTTATTTTTCGTAGTTTCTCCTGCTTCTTCTTTTCCTTTTTCATATAGAATACTTGTTCATGTTTTTATATCAATGGTAATGGCAGACATACTGTAGATTGGTCTTTATTTGTGATCTCCATTGGCTATGTAAATAGGGATTATGCTGACATAGGCAGTATTAATAAAAAAATATTCAAATAAGAGTGTATTTTTTATGATCTTTATTTCAGTCCATCATCTGTAGGATTTTATAATACATCTATGAATCGATCTATCAATCTTAAGTCTGTTTTACATTAACAGTTAATTGAATCAGCTATGTAAACTAATATTATATTACTTCAGATCTAAATAGGCAAAATATTGCATAGTCCTTTGGTAGATGTGGGCCAACTCATTAGTATATGTGGATTTATGTTATTTGTACTATATATGAGATGGTAATATGTGCCATTTGTATATATGACACAAATTAATTAGTCAATCACTCTTTACGAGATCGGGTTGATGAGCACTATAAATCAAGTATTATTAAGACTATTTTTGGTAGGGATCAATTAACAGGTGTCAATTAATAGGATCATTATTATTATAATATTGGTTGCACATGAGTGATTGTTACACATGATTATATAACTTAATCGTATCTCATAAGAGGTTATTAATTAATATTGAATGGGTCCCTTCGACTCTATGTAATTAGTATAGTTATTTACAAATTAGTTTGTCTAAATTATGTTATGTAAGAGGTAATATAAAATATTTAATGTAGTCACAATAATAAGTTGTTCTCAGATTTTTGACTAATTTATGAATTTAAATTAATTATAGTAATCACTCTAATTAAATCGAAATTAACAATTTGAATTAAGAGAGTTAGTCACCTTTTTTATTTTTATTTTATTTTTATTTATTATTTATTAATTTATTTTCATTTTTATTTATATATTTTTATATTTTTTTATTTTAATTTTAATATTTATATTTATTTTTATATTTATTTTTATTATTTTTATTCATATTTTTATTTTCATTTTATATTTATTATTATTTTTATTTTTATTTCTATTTTTATTTTTATTTTTATTTCTATTTTTTTTATATTTTTAATTTTATTTTTAATTTTATTTTTAAATTATTTTATTTATAGTTAATGTTGGTGAATAAATCCAATATCAATTTAAATGCACTGCTATTGATGTAATTATAAAGATCAATTTTCACTAATTTTGTAGATGTATTAGTATTAATATATTTAATGTCAATCAAGTTCAATGATATCCCAACAGTTAATCAATTTAATAAAATACTATTCTCATAGAGATAGAGATCACTGGTTTGTATAGTGTTTGGAAGCAGTGAATAGTATTAGATTTAAGCATGGTAGCTGCACTTCCATCAGCAGCTCTATATCGCGCCAGCTACCGCTATTACCAGCGGCTCTGTGACGTGCCCGCTGGAACGCATCACAGTGCTCCGTGGAGCACACACGACACTTCCAGTAAGGCACTTCCGCCGGAACCGGAAGTACGGCTGTGGAGCGAACACCGTTAGTTGAATGGGACGCAAAAAGCGTTCTTAGGTGTTTCTACATCAAATATTCATTTACATGGATTATAATGTTTATATTACATAAGATTAAATTAATGATTATTCACAGTTAGGTCTTTTATTCTAATAGTTAGAAATGGGACTAAAATAGTTATTCACATTAATTTTCACACAGGAAGTGATGTAACCACATTAGAGGTATGTATAGGTGCCCAGTTCTCACCTTCACTTATAGCTGTGAGGTGAATCCTGAGGCTTTGTTGAAGGTGAGCTCAATCTCCATTTATATTTAATAATATTATTATGAGATTTAATGATTTTCTGATAGCTTGTCTGTGATCCTTTAGGAATCTACCAATCCTGTCTTTGAATCACACTATCACTTTCACTTATCTTTGTGAGGTGATTAATGATACACCTAAAAGGTGAGCTTTTAATGTGTTATACAATTATTTTACAATTAATTTGTTTAAATGGGTTAGGATTTTCTATAGATCTGATAAGGATTAAGTTATATTAGCTAATACGAAATTGGACAGAAACTCTGTTATACCAATAATAATTATTATTATGGGTATTTTTTGATTTCCCTATCTGACAATACAAGTTTATCATCAGCATGGTCTCCTATAGATTGTTCAAATGATGTAATAAATGTATTAAGGTGGCCATATTCAATTAAGGGCCTATCCATCTGTTTAATATGTGTATTTTAGCAACTCCATCTGACTGATGGTCTTTAAGTTGGGCTGAACCTATTATAGCGTCGGTAATCTAATTAGTATTATTAATTATATTTGGGGTAACAGTTTCCCAACAAATATATCTAAATACCTTTCTGCTTATAGAAATTGTTCACAGCATTACTTTCTATTAGTATCAGTTGGTGAGACTAAATTGGTATGTACATCTATGAAACATGATCACTGATTTGATGATTCATTTGAAACAATTAGTTTAATTGTCAATCCTATTATGAGTCTTGCCACCCTTTTTGGAAACCTAATGAATTAATAATATCATTATAGGCTGATTTGAAGCTTTTGCAATATTGTTGTCATCTAGTATTAAGTAATCGATAATTTCAAAATTGTCGCAATGGTTTCGGGAATGCTTTTGATCATATTGTTAATTTTGGATTGTCATTTTATGATCTGAAGTGTAGACATTACTTAATCATTTGGCCAATTGGTCAATTTGATTTCATGATGATGTTAGACTCTTTTTGCCTTCCTCCTTCCTTTTCTCAGATGTTCATTTATACTATTATGTATTTTCTCAGAACTTTGCATTATATACATGTGAACTGATATTTTGATTATGGTATTTTCAGATATCTTACTTAATTCAACGACTTAACAGTCTGAATATGATATTGAAATTCATGCATATTGATATCTGGTATGTATGTGGATTTTCAAAAAAAGAATGTAAGTGTTTATGATAATTGATTATGGGACTCACATATTTTTCTTTAATGACCACCCAGATTACAACCCCTGATGAAGTCCTAACGGACGAAACGCGTTGGATTTCTTCATATATGTGGATTAGATCATACATCTGAATTACTTTATTGAAGATTTGACATCCTCTACAACAGCTGATATCATCAGAATACAACTTCAGTTCATTGTCAAGAACAGTATGTCCTTGTTTATTTGATGTATATGATCTTAAGATAAGAATTTTAATATATATTTTTTCTGTATTACAATACATTCACAAGAGTGATAAAGATTTATTGCAAATTTTATGAATAAATTATTTTTAACAATGTTTTTTATTTTCTGAGTTGGTTACAGCTCCCATGAGAATTCTGTTCTTTGTGTTATTCTATCTTTGTACCTATTTTGACAGGTGGTATTTTCTCAGTGGTTTGAGCTCTTCCTAATTTAGCGCATTAAAGGGACTTCAGTATTTTCTATAGATATTTATATATATATCAGGAAACAGGTGTAGCACTCCTGGCGTCTGAAAAACTTAAACGGAGACATGCATATAGGAAAACATTGTTTCAGTGCCCTTTATTGCCGGCACTTTCGTCAGGTTAACAGATAATAAAATCATCTTACCTGTATACACAAAGTGCCCCCCATGCAAGCGAGCAGCTTCCGGTTACGGGACCGCGCTCCCGGCCGGTCAGTGCCCAGTGAGTGATGTCATCCCTAGATGTCCGATCACGTGTGCTCCCCATCACCATGGATACAATAAACACTGAAGGCAATAAGAAAGTACATGTAAAGCAAGTATATCAAATGCGAAACCCTACATAATTACTGATCACAGTGGAACAATAAAGAGGGAATATTAATCAGCATGGCTATGAGTTAAATACTACAATAAAGCATATATTGGTTATAAAACTGGTCCCACATGCTGCCAATATACAACTATAGTAGGACAGCCTAGGTCTAAAGAGAGACTGAACAAATATAAAGAAAAAATAAAATAAACAAACAACTAAAGACAATATAGCTATTGTAGGAAATTATGTAAGCCTAAATGATCATTAAGTCCCCTGGGAGTTAAAGTACTGAGCCTAAAGATCCATTTAGTTTGAAGTCTTAATAACTTGATTGCTCGGTTACCTCCCCATATGGACATGGGGACATGGTCTATCACTCTGTAACTGGTCATACGTGCGACATAGCCACCAGTGGAAGAGGCAGAGGTCATGTCGGTCGCCCACCAAAGAATCAGAGAACTTAGTAATCAATTTGTCTGATTATCAGCTCAGTAAGGTTGAACATGATGTTCTATCTAAAGGATTAGCTTCATACCCACCAAATATCAAGATCCTCTACAATGGGAGGTGGACAAGTATCGTCTTAAAATTGAAGGAACACTTTGCGAAATACAGTAGTGAGCAAGGCTCTCCACAGGAATTGCTTCCTCAATTACTTAAAGTCCAGCCCAAGTCGACATTTGAACCACAGTCGATGAATTCATCTGTACGCATATTTATGCACATCCTAGAGCAACAAACTGAGGAACATTTATCTACATTACCTAAAACCAGATCGAATTTAACTAAATCTGAGACTCTTGCCTTAGATGGATTATCTAAAAATAGATCTTTGATTTTTTGACCAGCAGACAAAGGTGGTACACTGGTCAGCCAGAATTTGGATGATTATAAGGTTGAAATAGCTAGACAACTCAGTGACCACAAGACTTATTGTTTGCTTCCTAGGGATCCTACTAATGTGTTTAAAAAGGAATTGATTGATATTTTAGATCTAGCTGTCCAAGATGATAGAATTACTAGTGTCCTAAGGCAGGCCTTAATCCCTATGCACCCTGTGGTGCCTGTGTTATACATGACTCCTAAGGTGCATAAGTCCCTTATAAACCCTCCAGGATGCCCGATAATTGTGGCTACTAATTCCTTATTTCAGCATATAGCGCTTTATTTAGATGGTCTACTTCAACCATGTATTAAGGCTCATCCTAATTTTTTGTTAGACACTAGCACTTTACTCAGGAAATTGAATAAATTTACTTTGCCCAAAAATGTACTATTATGTACTATCGATGTTCAGAGCCTGTATACGGTAATTCCGCATGACATGGGCCTAGCAGCCATGAGGAGATTTTTGACAGACCATCTACTGTATAATGGCCCAGACATCGAGTTGTACTTGGAATTATTACATATGATTCTTTCTAAAAATAATTTCTTGTATGATGGTAAGTTCTACTTACAATGTAAAGGGTGTGCAATGGGGTCCAGTGTGGCCCTATCATACTCTAATACCTTCATGTTTGAGGTGGAGCAAGAGGTATTTTTTTCAGACATTAATACTTCAGGGCAAATTGCCTTTTATTGTCGCTATATTGACGACGTATTACTCTTGTGGTGTGGATCGAAAGAGGCCTTGATTGAGGTTATCTCTTTGCATAATTCCGAAACACACCCTGTAAAATTTACATTTGAAATTAGTGAATCATTTATAAATTACTTGGATGCCACATAGCCATCTCTGATGGACATATAGTGACATCATTGTATAGCAAGCCCACCGATAGTAACAATTTATTACTCTTCAATAGTTTCCATCCCAAGCCACTGAAACATGGGCTCACATACTCCCAATTATTACGCATTAGATATATCACTTCTGACAATGATACAGCCATTAGGAAGATGGATAACATGATTGCTAGGTTAATTCGTTGAGGATATCATCCTCACTTACTACAGCAAGTTAAAATTAGAGCCCTACAAAAAGATAGAGACACTCTTTTGGAGAAAAAAAAAAGCCTATCCCTCAATCTCAACTTATGGTCCCGTGGGTGACAGAGTACAATAGTGCTAGTGAGGGAATTAATTCCATTTCTAAAAACCTTTGGCCCATTATACAGTCTGACCGGGAGCTTAAATTACAGAATACCTCCATTATGTCATGTTATAGCCATAGTAGAAATCTAAGGGATATTCTTGTTAAGACCGATATAACTCCTAAAGTTGACCATTCAACATTCTTGTCACATAAGAAAAGATATATAAGGTGTACATGCACCACCTGTCAGTATTTTATCCTCCAAATTTATTTCTCCATTATTTTTCTGGAATTATATAACAATATACGGTACAGGAGAGCGTACCTCTACACCACACAGGGCAAACCCTGTGAAAATTATTTGGCTTAAATATTAATAACCAATTTATTTGGAGTAAATAATATACAGCACAGGACAGCACCACTGAACTTATATGGCAGCACCACTGGACTGGACTTATATGGCAGTACCACTGGAATTATATGGCAGTATCACAAGAATTATACGGCAATACCACTGGATATATACAGCAGTATCACTGGAATTATATGGCAGTACCACTGGAATTATACGGCAGTTTCACTGGAATTATACGGCAGTATCACTGGACTTATACGCCAGTACCAATGGAATTATATGGCAGTATCACTGGAATTATACGGCAATATCACTGGATTTACACGCCAGTACCACTTGATTTATACGGCAGTACCACTGGACATATACAGCAGTATCACTGGATTTATATGGCAGTACCACTGGACATATACGGCAGTATCACTGGAATTATATGGCAGTATCACTGGACATATACAGCAGTATCACTGGATTTATACGGCAGTATCGCTGGACATATACGGCAATATCACTGGACATATACGGCTGTACTACTGGACATATACAGCAGCACAGGGACACCACCACTGGACTGATGCAAGACAACACAGCACCACTGCAATGGACTAGACTTATACATCAGCACTGGACATATGGCAGCAGAGGACACCACCACTGTGACTGGACTGATGCTGCCCAATACACCACCACTGAAATGATGCAGCACAACACAGCACCACTGGACTGGACTTATACAGCAGCACTGGACATATGGCAGCAGAGGACACCACCACTGTGACTGGACTGATGCAGCACAATACACCACCACTGAACTGATGCATCACTGCTGGGAGTATCATCATACAAGAGAACTACACCATAATAAGGCCCCATTTTGTTATATGCAAGATTACTATCGTTTTAAGGTACACAGATAAGCATTTTCTCTACTGCCCATTTTACTGCGACTGTATTACACTATTTATATGTCTTTTGTCTCTTTTTGATAGTAGATACATGTCTTGGGAGCTGCTTCATCAATTATCTGTAAAGAAGGGGGAATGGGGAAAAGGAGGATGTCTTCTGCACAAGTCAAAATTATGTTTTTATTTAATAAGATGATCCCCAAATTGTATTATTGCATAAGAATTCTGCATCTATCAATAGGGGGTGCTGCCATAGACAATAAGGTTGAAGGACGGCATTGGGCAGAAAAAGATTGTCTCTTCGTTGGCGCAGTTGGAAAGAGAAAACGTATTTATTTACTAAAATATAACCTTTATTATTTTCAAATAAAATGCCTTGCATATGAGAAACATATGTGTGAAAATTTTGTTTTTAAATAAATTGTGCACTATAAGTGAATAAACTATGTGCTGAAAAATTAACTAAAAACTGATACACTGTGCTCTAACACTTATTTTTGCTCAATTAATTTGCACACATAACTGTTCTTATCAATATTGTTAATAATTGTAATGCATTTCATATGGAATGAGCAGTATCTATTCCATAAGTAGGCAGCAAAGGTAAGATTGGGGACACGGGTCAGCGACTGTATTATGTCACAGACGGTAAGTGGTGATATTATGAGACATTTATCCCTTGGCATATATTGGATATCATAAAAGTGCTCGTAATACTGGAGAAAAGTTTATAGACTGTTTTGCAGCCCAACTGTGGAGAAACTAATTCCTCCTTATATAATTGAATTGCCACAGACAACCATATAATTAACAGTTGTTTCAAGGAGTTCTGCTGACTAAAGACCCTATTATATGTGCTTTTAATTATTCTTTCATGTGCATCGAGATCAAGTCTATTTTACGGGTCTTGAATTAACACACACCCTAACTCCGTTGACAAGGACCTCTGAATAATGAATTGATTCAGCCTTTATACACCATTTAGGGTGTAGTCGATTATACAGATTTCTCCTTTAAGGTAGTTTAATATCAAGTGAGGATATTAAATTAAAGAGGCTCTTGTTGGAAACATCCGCAGCTGCTTGCCACACTCATGTCCCCTTCAATGAATTGTAGTATTCAATTTGTGGTTAAAAGCTTAGCTTTATTTGTTACCACCCTTTATAATATATCTATTCTATCTTATCATATAGTTGGCTGTAAAAAACAGTTTCCCCAGATTGGATTGTTTATAACATTATTACGCTGGATGCTTAATCGACCTGCATATCATTGCACACTTTAATTCTTTTCCCATAAGGATGATATACACTGCTCAAAAAAATAAAGGGAACACTAAAATAACACATCCTAGATCTAAATTAATGAAATATTCTTATTAAATACTTTGTTCTTTACATAGTTGAATGTGCTGACAACAAAATCACACAAAAATTATCAATGGAAATCACATTTATTAACCCATCGAGGTCTGGATTTGGAGTCACCCTCAAAATTAAAGTGGAAAAACACACTACAGGCTGATCCAACTTTGATGTAATGTCCTTAAAACAAGTAAAAATGAGGCTCAGTAGTGTGTGTGGCCTCCACGTGCCTGTATGACCTCCCTACAATGCCTGGGCATGCTCCTGATGAGGTGGCGGATGGTCTCCTGAGGGTTCTCCTCCCATACCTGGACTAAAGCATCCGCCAACTCCTGGACAGTCTGTGGTGCAACGTGGCATTGGTGGATGGAGCGAGACATGATGTCCCAGATGTGCTCAATTGGATTCAGGTCTGGGGAACGGGCGGGCCAGTCCATAGCATCAATGCCTTCGTCTTGCAGGAACTGCTGACACACTCCAGCCACATGAGGTCTAGCATTGTATTGCATTGGGAGGAACCCAGGGACAACCGCACCAGCATATGGTCTCACAAGGGGTCTGAGGATCTCATCTTGGTACCTAACGGCAGTCAGGCTACCTCTGGCGAGCACATGGAGGGCTGTGCGGCCCCCCAAAGAAATGCCACCCCACACCATTACTGACCCACTGCCAAACCGGTCATGCTGGAGGATGTTGCAGGCAGCAGAACGTTCTCCTTGACGTCTACAGACTCTGTCATGTCTGTCACATGTGCTCAGTGAGAACCTGCTTTCATCTGTGAAGAGCATAGGCGCCAGTGGCGAATTTGCCAATCTTGGTGTTCTCTGGCAAATGCCAAACGTCCTGCACGGTGTTGGGCTGTAAACACAACTCCCACCTGTGGGCGTCGGGCCCTCGTATCACCCTCATGGAGTCTGTTTCTGATCATTTGAGTAGACATATGCACATTTGTGGCTTGCTAGAGGTCATTTTGCAGGGCTCTGTCAGTGCTCCTCCTGTTCCTCCTTGCACAAAGGCGGAGGTAGCGGTCCTGCTGCTGGGTTGTTGCCCTCCTACGGCCTCCTCCACATCTCCTGATGTACTGGCCTGTCTCCTGGTAGCGCCTCCATGCTCTGGACACTATGCTGACAGACACAGCAAACCTTCTTGCCACAGCTCACATTGATGTGCCATCCTGGATGAGCTGCACTACCTGAGCCACTTGTGGCGGTTGTAGGGAGGTCATACAGGCACGTGGAGTCCACACACTCTACTTAGACTCATTTTGACTTGTTTTAAGGACATTACATCAAAGTTGGATCAGCCTGTAGTGTGTTTTTCCACTTTCATTTTGAGGGTGACTCCAAATCCAGACCTCCATGGGTTAATAAATTTGATTTCCATTGATAATTTTTGTGTGATTTTGTTGTCAGCACATTCAACTATGTAAAGAACAAAGTATTTAATAAGAATATTTCATTCATTCAGATCTAGGATGAGTTATTTTAGTGTTCCCTTTATTTTTTTGAGCAGTGTATTTATGGTTGTATTAGTGTTGTATGCGTCCACCTTTATATCAATTATTGCATATCTAAGATACCTGTAACCCAAATAGTCGACTTGCTGCTATCTTATTGCTTTGTAGTCTATTGCCGCCTAAGGGTACGTGTTAATAGCGCTTGTTATTGTTAACAGTTATTAATGACCGGATCAATCCCCAACATGTCTCGCAGTCCTAATAATACTGCAGGACAGTGCTCAGCATTTACAGTGCCTGTATAGATACAACATGGGCACCAATAATAAACACTGGTATTTTTATGGGAATCCACACGACAGCTCAGTAGGAGTGATATTAGTGTCAATTATAAGGTGCTGATAGTCATCAGGTGCGTCCACCTTCTATGTCATTTATTCCATGCACCAAAGATACAATAGAATTACTTCTATTGAGCCTGTCAGTCTATTGCTGCTTACTACTATCTACTTTAATTTAATGCCACCTGGGACACCGTGCACATTGCGCTTGGCCTTGCCAGTGGCTTTTCACATATAGGTCATGCCTTAACACATTTAACATTTGTATTATTTCTGCATAACAAAAACTTCAATTCTTGTGTAACATATTATACAGAAACATTACTGGTAAAAAGGGTGAACTAGAAATACTTGCAGCAAGCAAACAGTAAGATATTATAGGCATTACTGAAACTTGGTGGGATGAATCTCATGATTGGACAGTCAATCTAGAGGGCTATACACTGTTTAGGAGCGACAGACTAAATAAAAAGGGTGGAGGGGTGTGTCTTTACGTAAAGCCGTTTTTAAAACCTGATATATGGGAAGATATTCAGGAGGGGACTGTAGACACTGTCGAGACATTATGGGTAGAAATTGCATGCGGGGAAAAAGGAATAAAAAAGTTAGTATTGGGTGTATGCTATAGGCCGCCTGGTATCAACGCATCTGATGAGGAATTGTTACTAAAGCAAATTGAAAGAGCAGCAGGAGTAGGAGACATAGTAGTGATGGGAGATTTTAACTATCCAGAGATAAACTGGAAAACCGATTCATGTGATACTGCTAGGGGCAATATGTTTTTAAACACACTTAATGATAACTACTTAGTCCAACTAATTGAGGAACCAACTAGGTACAATGCAATCTTAGACCTGGTATTAACAAACAATGGGGATTTGGTATCAGGTATTATAGTAGGGGAACCCATAGGAAACAGCGACCACAATATGGTCACATTCAATATCAGTTTCCATAAACAGCCCTATACTGGCTCAACTAGGACTCTAAACTTTAGCAAAGCAAATTTTTAAAGGAGGGTATTTTTCAGGGATATTGAATGGGAAGGTTTGTTTTTAGGAAAAAATACTACGGAGAAATGGGAGGTACTAAAATTCCTGCTAGCTAAAAATACACTCAAATTTATTCCTATGAGCAGCAAAAAAAGGAATAAAAATCATAAACCGATGTGGCTTAACAAAAAGATTAAGGAACTTATGGGCAAGAAAAGGCGAGCATTTAAAAAATACAAATCTGACGGGGAAGCAGAGTCATTTCAGCACTATAAGGAATGTAACAAAATTTGCAAAAAGGAAATAAGAGCGGCTAAAGTAGAAACTGAAAAACTAGTAGCAAAGGAAAGCAAAGCGAATCCCCAAAAAATATTTAAATACATTAATAGCAAGAGATTAAAGAAGGAGAGTATAGGCCCTTTAAAAGACAAGTTGGCAGTCTTAAGCAAAAATGATAATGACATAGCGGACACACTAAATTAGTTTTTTTCAACAGTATTTACTAGAGAGGACCCAATTCAGGGACTGACACACAATCTCAATAATGAGAATATCCCACTGATAGGTACTTATTTAAGCGAGGAAGTAGTTTGTGACCGATTAAAACATTTAAAGATTAATAAATCACCAGGGCCCGATGGTATTCACCCAAGGGTTCTAATGGAGCTTCACTCTGAACTGGCAAAACCGCTATCTTTGATCTTTAAGGATTCAGTTATATCAGGTATGGTTCCCAAAGACTGGCGTATAGCGGAAGTAGTGCCTATATTCAAAAAGGGAAGTAAAGCTGAACCAGATAATTATAGACCAGTTAGTCTTACATCTATAGTGGGGAAAGTATTGGAAGGTATTCTAAGAGATAGTATTCAGAAGTTCCTTGAAGTCAATAAGGTCATTAAAAGGAATCAACATGGGTTTATGAAGAACAGATCCTGTCAAACCAACTTACTTGGCTTTTATGAAACAGTAAGCGCAAACCTAGATCAGGGTAAAGACGTGGATGTAATCTTTTTAGACTTTGCCAAAGCGTTCGATACTGTACCACACATGAGACTTATCTACAAGCTATAAGAATCAGGGCTAGGAAGCACAATATGCACTTGGGTCAAAAACTGGTTAGATAATAGGGAGCAGCGCGTTGTGGTTAATGGATCTTTTTCAACTTGGACTGAAGTGCTAAGTGGTGTGCCGCAAGGCTCAGTATTAGGACCGCTATTGTTCAATATTTTCATTAACGACCTAACAGAAGGTCTAGAGAGCATGGTGTCAATTTTTGCAGATGATACCAAATTGTGTAAGGCTATAAATACAGAGGAAGATGCCGAGTCTCTTCAGAACGACTTAGTTAAATTAGAAGCATGGGCAGCCAAATGGAGAATGCGCTTCAACACAGACAAGTGTAAGGTAATGCACTGTGGTAACAAGAACAAAAATTACACCTACCTACTAAATGGGGTAAAATTAGGGGATTCTGTACTGGAAAAGGACTTAGGTGTCCTCATAGATAGCAAGCTAAGCAGTAGTACCCAAAGTAGGACTGCAGCAAAGAAGGCTAATAAAATATTAGCATGCATAAAACGGGGTATTGATGCTAGGGACGAGAGTATTATACTCCCGTTATATAAATCACTAGTGAGGCAACACCTTGAATACTGTGTACAATTCTGGGCACTGTACTACAAAAAGGATATCCTGGAGCTAAAAAAGGTACAGAAGAGGGCGACCAAACTAATTAAGGGCATGGAGACGATGGAATACAAGGAAAGGCTTGAAAGACTAGGCATGTTTACATTGGAAAAGCGGAGACTAAGAGGGGATATGATCAACATCTACAAATATATAAGGGGACAATACACAGAGCTTGCGCGGGACCTGTTTTTGGTTAGATCAACACAGAGGACTCGTGGACACTCGCTCAGGTTAGAGGAGAGGAGATTCCGCACAATACGTCGTAAAGGCTTTTTCACGGTAAGGACAATACGTGTTTGGAATTCCCTGCCCGAGGGAGTTGTAATGGCGGAATCTGTCAACACCTTTAAGAATGGGTTAGATAAATTCCTAATGGATAAGGATATCCAGGGGTATGGTGCATAGTTATGCTTTATAGTTACTATAAATAGGGATAAAATGCAACGGCTGACAGCAGCATCAGTCAGAAATTTTAGTCAAATCATCATGCATAGGAGACCACAAATAGGTTGTACTCGATGGACAATTGTCTTTTTTCAACCTCAGATACTATGTTACTATGTTATTATGTAATTCTAATATTCGAGCATGTTATGCACAGTGTTCAGTATGAGCGGGCCCAACCAGCACCGCTCCGAAATGCCGACATGCACATTTCGCAAATGCTTTATCGAGACAAACCGATTGCCTATTCCAGGAGGATTTTAACAGGACAACCACTCTATCATAATCAGACTTCCTGTCAGATAATTAATGTTACCATTGTTTGTGCTCCGTGAACCGCACAGCTTGTACGATCCCGTCCCAACGCATAGTCAACTCCAATAAATCACATGGTAATCCTATCCAATTACAGACTGGTACCTGAGCGATACCCTTATCAATGTATAAAGAGCAAACCTTTATTGTTGCTAAATTATGTTGCTTATATAACTGGATTGATATTATAAATATCTGAGAAGGATTGTTTTTCTATATTTTGATATTTTATATATTTAATTCCTGATATACACATTCATGTTACTTATATAACTGGATCGGTGTTTATAATACAACACCTTGACAGGATTATATACATATGAGAAAAACTACTAGATTAGGATACTATCACTGTGAAAAATGATAAATAAAATGATAAATTAAATAAAATCATAGTGTGCATGATCCCAGTGATTAATTAATTTATAATCCCAATTAAGGGTGTTCCCATGTTTTTAAAAGTGAATAATCAGAAAGTTTGTGTATTGATGTATATATTAAGTGGGCTCATAAGTAGCTGGAATAAATTGTATATCAAAGTGTGTTAAAAATAATATTGTGATATAACTTCCAATGAAAAGGTGATAAAACGTGATGAAAAAACGTGACATGCCTAGCAGCGCTAAATATGTGCTCAAAAAATATTGTGTATTATAATTGCATATCCCTATAACAATAATGTGTATCTGAGGATTAGTAGTGTAACCCTATTGGTGAAACCCTAATAGTAAAACCCTGCGTTATGATGTTGTCCTCCGTCATTGATGTGTTCATGTCATGATCCTAACACTTATTATCATAAAAGAATTTATCATGTGGCATATAGTAACATGATTATCTAAAGATGTAACTGTAATTGGATTAATAATCAAAGGTATTCCCACTTATTGTGGTCCCATCAAAAAGGAAAAGGAAAAAAGAAAAAGGTTGTCCTTATAAAATCTATATGGATATAGCCATATCAATTTCTTCCGAGAAGGTGGAGTTGCCCTCCACTCGCATTTGGGCAAACCTTTAAACAATACATACTATGTTCCTAATGTACTATTAGGATTGGGATGTTTAATAAATCTTCAGATTAGCAGATTCAAGATAGTTAATGTGGCTTGTCACAGACCATATAGTTGAAGTCATCGGTGCTTACTGAGATTGTATGAAAATAAAACTGTTTTGCATGGTAAGTAGGAATTAGTTTTAAACTGATATGGATCCAAATAAATTCTAAGGTAGTAATGAACATCTCATGTTCATTGACTATGATTTATAAAACTCCAAATGTAATGATGGTAAGACATCACTTGGTAATGATCTTAATTCTGAATGTATACACTCTATGGATATTTTCACACTGGTGGGCCGTTCCCATATTTCAGGAGGTCGAGTCCTGGTTCATTGACTCACTGGGATTTAGGATTCATAATTCCAGATCACCCAATATGATCTTATTTCCGAAAAATCTCACAAATATCGCTCAAAGCAAGGGGAATAACTCCACAAATTTTTTTCAGTGATGTGTATGGATTACTTGGATATTTCATCCATCGTTAAGAGAGGCTCAATCCTACAGAAATTCACAAAAAAGGTAAGTAGCTGTTGCTCTCGTTTAAACCCCTTGGATGTAAGCTATCCATTAAGAAGATCATTTTGCACTCAAACCTAAGGAGGTCTCCATCGATATCACCACCTCGGATACCTGTCTCAAAGTGTTTCATGCAAAATGCTTGAAGACCTTTGGCAATCCCATTATGATGGTGCAGAAAGTGGTTGGCAATGGGGGTGAGTGATTTAAACTTGACTTTGTCTTGTCTTGCATTTCTTATAGTACCCACATGCTCAAGCAATCTCACCTTAAGTGGCCTTATTGTTTTACCAATATATGCCTTATTACAAAGGCATATTATTTGGTATACTACACCTGATGTGGTGCAATCAATATAGCTCTCGATATCCCACTTCTTGCCATAAGCATCATTGTAGTTGGTTTTAGGGATCATGAATTGACAGGCCTTGCACTGTCTGCAACAAAAGGAGCCTTTCTTGTAGTGTACTGATTTTTTCGTAGATAGTACAGTAAGTGACTCCTCACTAGAATGTATTTTAGGTTGCACGTCCTTCTCCAACTGCTCTGAACTTTCTGTGGTAATATTTCATTCAGGTCCTTGTCAGTTTTCAGAACTGGCCAGTGTCTTTGCAATATGGTGTTAATCTCACACCATTTGTTGCTGAAGGTGCTTATGAACCTCATCGGTTCTTCTTTAGGAATTCTAATTTTCGGTACCAGGAGGGATTCTCTAGCGTAGGTTTTAACATCCCGTTTCGCAGTTTTAATTATTCTGTTACTATACCCTCTTTGTTTTAATCTTTCTGTCAATTGTTGTTCTCTTATCGAGTATTGTGTCTCATCTGAACAATTTTGCTTGGTACGAAGGAGTTCACCCTTTGGAATGCCTCTAATGGTGGTTGGCAGGTGTGAACTACTTGAGTGCAAAATGCTATTTGTTGCCGTTTTTCTCCAGTAAATATCTGTAGAGATTGAGCCGTCATTGTCAGGTTCTGTTTAGATTGTGTTCCCGGAGGGGGCGCTAGTGGGTCAGTGGTAGTAATGTGGAGGAAGTGAGGAGGCCGGATTGGATTCCAGCGCATGTGCGCAAAGTGGTTTTATTAAACAATAAGTTGAAACAATATGGCAGCAGAAATAATAACAGTAACGATGCAAATGAGAATGAGCAGCGTGGAAGCTGAGAGTCTATGGCAAAGTTTGTATAATGAGTTCAATCGATCAGGGGATCGATGTGTCGGTATGGGAACCGATAGTTCTTGGGTTGTGGAGCCAGCAGAGATGATGGTGGAAATAGCAAGGCTGGTAGCAGTTGCAGGAGACTAGCATTAAAGTTCACAGAGTAGTTGGAGATAACACTGGCAGCTTGCAGGCTGATGAACAGGTGTAGGTAATGAGATGCACCTGGAGGGAAGTCTCTACTGCAGAGGCTGGAGCACACTGTGGATGGTAAAGCTGTGAAGCCTGACCACAGATACCAGGGTTGCTGGTGCTTGTGGTTCCACGGTGGATCAGGTTCAAACTGGAAGGCAGAACAGGTACACAGGGGAACTGGAGAACGGAGCCGGACACACAGGTCATAGGAGTGAAATGAAGTCCAGGACCAGGACTGACTCACCCTGCTGCCCCTGATATACCCCCCGGTCTGCAGGCATTGGCTGGAAGTGAAATGAGGAGGTGCGGCCAAGCTCCGGATTGGCTGATGCGGCAGTCAGAGGAAAGCTGTCATGGCGGCACCCATGCCGTGGCCCGGCGGGAACGCGGCGTGCATGCACGCCCGCTGACAACAGGAGCGTTCCTAGGCCCAGGATGGCATCCGACGATAGGGAGGCCAGCGACAGCGAGACGTAGGGACCCCGGATGGAGACCGCACCGACGGACAGATGCAGCTGTGGTAAGTCGATTCCTGACAGTCATCTTCGATGTTAATTGTGAGGTCCAGGAAATTGATTGTTTTCTGACTCATTTCACCCGTGAGCCTTAAATTGAGATAATTCCCATTGAGAATGTTGATGAATTCATCCAAAAGACCCTGATCCCCATCCTATAGGATGAGGATATCATCAATGTATCTCAAGTACCGTACAATATGATTTGTGTATTTCTCATGACTGTCTTGAAAGACCAACTCCTGTTCCCACCATCCCAGGTAGAGGCCAGCATATGTAGGGGCACACGCCATCCCCATAGCTGTGCCTCTAACCTGGAGGTAGTAACGCTCATTGCACGTGAAATAGTTTTTGGTAATTATAAACTCCAACAATGAGAGAAGAAATGAATTGAATTCATGTTGTATACTCATATCCAGAAAAAATTTCACTGCTCTGATTCCATTCATATGACAGATGCTTATATATAAGCTTTCAACGTCATACGTTGCCAGCCAAGTTCCTGGTGTCACGTTGATATCCTGTAGCCTTGTTAGGACATCCATTGTGTCTTTAACATAGGCTGGCAAGGACAGGACAAAATGTCGTAAGTACTGGTCCACATATATGCTCGCTTTCTCGGTCAGACTGCCTACACCGGAGACTATTGGTCTTCCCGGTGGTATGGTCTCGTTCTTATGTACTTTAGGGAGCAGATATAAAGTTGGTATGACTGGTTTATCAATTTTCAGGAAGTCAAAATCCTTCCTGGAAATAATGCCATCCGATGCTGCACGTGAGATCATGTCCATAAATTGTCTTTGAAAGTCCGAAGTAGGGTTAAAAATGACGGGCTTGTAGCATGGGTAATCTTTTAATTTTTTATCCAATTCCTTTATATATAAGGTCTTCGGCCACAAAACCACATTGCCCCCTTTGTCGGACGGCTTTATGATGGTGTCCTGCCATTTCAAAATATCCTTAAGAGCAGATCTCTCCTCCCTGGTAAGATTATCTTGTTCAAATTTTACTAAATCTTGTTCCTTAAAAAGGGTATCAAAATCTTTAGATACCAGGTCCAAGAAGACTTTTACTGGAGGACAGAGTTTAAAGTCCGGAAAAAGGTTGACTTCTTAATTTTAGTTGTATCAAATGGTTGTAATTCATGTTGGTCCATCTCATTGTCGGCATCCAATTCTTCTAACATTCTCAAAATGGACTGGTCATTCGTTGTTAATGAGGCAATGGCTATAGGGTTATTATCTGACATGGACTGCTCAGAAAATATATCTTTGTTCTTATAAAATTTCTTTAAGAGAATTTACCATGTGAAAAGGTGCAAATCCTTCTCACATTCAAACCAATCAAGTCTATGGACAGGGGAAAAAGAGAGCCCTTTCGATAAAAGGGAGATTTGGTCAGTTGTGAGAATTCGGTCCGTTAAATTGATAATATGTAATTGATCCTCTATCATTTCCGGTACCGCCTCTGCTCCCTTGGTTCTTCCCTCCAGTCTTGTGTGTCTCGTTTTCTTCTTTCTCCCCTTCCCCCGCATGATCTTATATTGTCTCAACCTATGCCCTCGCGCATCTCTTTCAGAGTTCTCTCTAAAAAATTCCTACCTCGTTCTCTATTGAACATGCTCAGATTGCCTTCCCCCTCAGATGAATCAATGTCCGAGGTTGTATAGTTGGTAATGCTATTAGTTCTATTGTGTGTTCCATAGACCTTCCATCTATAGGCTTTATTCTGCGCGAAGTCTGTTATATCTCTATGTAATTTTCTTCGCTTCCTTTCAATGATGGTTTTCTCAATATCCTCAATTTCTTTTTTATATTTGTTATATGTCATTTGGAATTCGTCTAATGACTCAAATTTCTTGAGTTTGTCACCCAAGACTGTGATTTCTTGTGTATATCTGTTGAGAAGAATCTCATCATGTTTTATTAGAATTTTGATTAATTCCATAGAGCACTGGGACATAATATTTTCCCATTTTTTATGTAGATCCACATTAGCTAATTCAAATGCGGGGAACACTTTTGGTCTAAAACCCCTTGGTGTCACCTTGTTCTTAATATAACTATCAAAGGTGGTTTTGTTCCACCAAGTTTTGCTTTGCTTAATCAAGATCTGTTTCAAAGAATATAAATCGTCCATCCAATCTCTATTTGATGGATCATATGATGATATGTCACCATCAAACACCACATTGATAGTATTTTTCAATCTCTCTCGTGTATCGTCTAGGTCCTTAGTTCGATTGAATGTAGCCATCTCATATATAGATTTTCAATCGGGTTGAAGCTACAGATTTTATAAATTACTTTCAAAAAACTTTTGTAGAGTTGCTGAAATGTGTATTCAGTACTGTGCTAGAAGACAAAGAAAGTTGGATAACCAACCAGTTCAATACCAATAAAGAAGGGGGAATGGAGAAAAGGAGGATGTCTTCTGCACAATTAAAATTGTGTTTTTATTCAATAAGATGATCCCAAAATTTTATTATTGCATAATAATTCTGCATCTATCAATAGGGGGTGCTGCCATAGACAATAAGGTTGAAGGACGGCATTGGACAGAAAAGATTGTCTCTTCGTTGGCGCAGTTGGAAGAGAAAAAATATTTATTTACTAAAATATAACCTTTATTATTTTCAATAAAAAAGCCTTGCATATGAGAAACATATGTGTGAAAATTTAGTTTTTAAATAAATTGTGCACTATAAGTGAATAAACTATGTGCTGAAAAATTAATTAAAAACTGATACACTGTGCTCTAACACTTATTTTTGCTCAATTAATTTGCATCCATAATTGTTCTTATCAATATTGTTAATAATTATAATGCGTTTCATATGGAATGAGCAGTATCTATTCCATAAGTAGGCAGCAAAGGTAAGATTGGGGACACGGGTCAGCGACAGACAGTAAGTGGTGATATTATGACACATTTATCCCTTGGCATATATTGGATATCATAAAAGTGCTCGTAATACTGGAGAAAAGTTTATAGACTGTTTTGCAGCCCAACTGTGAAGAAACTAATTCCTCCTTATATAATTGAATTGCCACTGACAACCATATAATTAACAGTTGTTTCAAGGAGTTCTGCTGACTAAAGACCCTATTATATGTGCTGTTAATTATTTTTTCATGTGCATCGAGATCAAGTCTATTTTACGGGTCTGGAATTAATACACACCCTGACTCCGTTGACAAGGACCTCTGAATAATGAATTGATTCAGCCTTTATACACCATTTAGAGTGTAGTCAATTATACAGATTTCTCCTTTAAGGTAGTTTAATATCAAGTGAGGATATTAAATTAGAGAGGCTCTTGTTGGAAACATCCGAGGCTGCTTGCCGCACTCATGTCCCCTTCAATGAATTGTAGTATTCAATTTGTGGTTAAAAGCTTAGCTTTATTATTTACCACCCTCTATAATATATCTATTCTATCTTATCATATAGTTGGCTGTAAAAAACAGTTTCTCCAAATTGGTCTTTTTGGTCTGCGTGTGCTGACTGTAGCACAATGCTGTCACTGTTGCTGGCAGGATGGGGGAGCTTCTGAGCTGGGACAGAGCTACTCCAGCCGGGGGGCCCCCTAAAACTGTGGGGCCCACGGTACGTACACCCTGGCTTCCCCCCTTAATCCGGCTCTACTGCCGGAACCCCCCCTTAATCCGTACCCCTGATGCCCCCTCTCCCTCTGTCTCCACTAAATAGATGCATCTATTCACCACTGCTCTGCTAAGCAGAACAGCGAGTACTGGAGTTTTCCAGCTGCCCCCCCCCCCCCCCCCCACCGCGGGACACTGCAACCCGTGGGTGGGACAGCGGGACAGACCACAAAAAATGGGAATGTCCTGCGAAAATTGGGACAGTTGGGAGGTGTGGGGGTGTGTGAGGAGGTATACCGTACAGACAGACGGGCACCGGCTCACTGTGTGCTTGACCCCCCACATCAGCATACTCAGCAGGGTCTCTCTGGCGCATAGGAGCGTCACTTTCTAGCACACTCCACGCTTCTTAGCTGCAGTTTTGTGGGGCACCTGTCGCTGCGCAGGTTCCATACTGCCTCTGTTATCTCCAGCCCCGGCAACCCCACTGCTAGCTGGAGCGCTGCCACCCACAGACAGGTGCGCCCAGCTCCTTCACACACTTTAGCCAGCGGTTAGTGCTGCAGAAGTCCGAGCTGCTTGCAGGCTCTGACCCCCTCCTCCCTCCAGCCGCAGCGTCTCCTGGGAGCTAACCAGTCACTCCCAGTCTCCCCTTACCACAGTGCCCAGCAGCCACGAGGTCCGCGCCGCGTGCATGCTATGACCCCCTCCTCCCTCCTGTAGCAGCGTCTCCTGGGGGCTAACCAGTCACTCCCAATCTCCCCTTACCACAGTGCCCGGCAGCTACGCGAGGTCTGCGGTGTGTGACTGAGGAGGGGGGAGGGATGCTGATGGGCAGAGGAAGCAGGACTTCAGCCTGAGAGAGTCAGCCATGCCAAGTCTCCACCAGCAGCAGATCCCAACAGGTTGGAGTGGAACAGCAGGAGCCAGCAGCAGTGACTCTGGTAAGACACATCTGTCTGTCACCACTGTTTTGTCCCTAATACCAATCTCTCCTGTGCCCTGTGTTCTGTCATGTCCCTGTCACCCCTGGCCTTGCCCTGTCACCCTTATCCTGGCCCTTTCACCCTTGGGCTGGCCCTGTTACCCCTATCCTGGTCCTGTCACCCCTGTGCTTGCCCTGTTAACCCTATACTGGCCCTGTCACCCCTGTCCTGGTCCTGCCGCCCCTACCCTGGCCCTGTCACCCCTATCCTGTCCCTGTCATTTCTGTCCTGACCCCGTCGCCCCTGTCCTGGCCCCGTGACCCCTGTCCTTGCCCCGTCACTCCTGTCCTGGCCCTGTCACCCCTGTCCTGGCCCCGTCACCCCTGTTCTGACCTTGTCACCCCTGTCCTGGCCCCGTCACCCCTGTACTGACCCTGTCACCCCTGTCCTGGCCCTGTTACTGCATACCCTCCAACTACCTTTTTGGCAGGTACAGTACCCGCAGTGCCTCCAGACCCTTCCCCAATGCACCACACCTCCGCACCTTCCCCTCCACCACATGCGGCACTCCACCCCTCCCCCACACGCTGTGCATCCAGACCCCCTACACCACCCGTGGCTCCCACTCCTCTGCCCCTCCACCACCTTCAGACCCCCTCCACCATCCACCCCCCATATATGTCTCCCCCCCACATGCCCCCCTCCACCCACAGCATCTGCAGACACCCTCCTCCATCCGCAGTCCCTCCTCCCCCACCCCTCCCCCACCCATGGCATCCCCGCACCTGCCCCTCCGCCACCTGCAGCGCCTCCGGACCCACCTTCCCCATCCGCCGCACAACCCATATCTGCCCCTCCCCTACCCACGGTGCCTCCGGACCCACTACCCCACCCCCGGCACCCCCGCCCCTTCCTATCCCACAGCACCTATGGAACCCTTCACCTATCCGCAACATCCCTGCACCTGCCCCTCTCCCACCCGTGGCACCCCTGCCCCTCCCCCACCTACAGTGCCTCTGGACCCCTCCCCCATCTGCAGCCCCCACTCCTCTGCCCCTCCCCCACCCGCAGCACCTCCCGACCCTTATCCATCCAGGGCCCCCCCGCTTCCGCTCCCCCTCCACCCGCAGCATCTACAGACACCCTCCCCCATCCGCAGTCCCCCTCGCACCTGCTACATTCTGTACATCGTGCCCTGCAGGTGCTTTTCACGCCGTCGCAAGGGGCTGCGCCTCCTTCACCATCGCACACCCTTTCATTGTGCAATATTTAACCACTAACAAAGGAATGCAGGTAATACTCCATATAATACAAATATTGAACCCCAGAAAGGCATGCAAGGGTTAAGGAGGCGTAGCCCCTTGCGACGGTGTGAAGAGCGCCTGTAGGGCGCGATGCAGCACCTAGTATATATATATATACACACACACACATGCGCGCGCACACACACACACACACATATATATATATATATATATATACTCACACACACATATACACTGTGTATATATATATATATATATATATATATCTATTAGTGATGAGCGGGTTCGGTTCCTCGGAAACCGAACCCCCCCGAACTTCACCCATTTTATACGGGTCCGAGGCATACTCGGATTCTCCCGTATGGCTCGGTTAACCCGAGCGCGCCCGAACGTCATCATCCCGCTGTCGGATTCTCGCGAGATTCGGATTCTATATAAGCAGCCGCGCGTCGCCGCCATTTTCACTCGTGCATTGGAAATGTTAGGGAGAGGACGTGGCTGGCGTCCTCTCCGTTTATTCATTGTTGAGTTGATGCAAATATTTGTGCTTGCTTATATCATTGTGGGGACTGGGGAGCAGCTTTATATTAATATAGGAGGAGTACAGTGCAGAGTTTTGCTGATCAGTAACCACCAGTTTTATCCGTTCTCTGCCTGAAAAAAAACGCTCCTTATCTGTGCTCAGTGTGCTGCATATATCTGTGCTCACACTGCTTAATTGTGGGCCTGGGGAGCAGCTGTATTATATAGGAGGAGTAAAGTGCAGAGTTTTGCTGACAGTGACCACCAGTATACGTTGTCTGCCTGAAAAACACTCCATATCTGTGCTCAGTGTGCTGCATATATCTGTGCTCACACTGCTTTATTGTGGGGACTGGGGACCACCAGTATAATATTATATAGGAGGAGTACAGTGCAGAGTTTTGCTGACCAGTGACCACCAGTATACGCTGTCTGCCTGAAAAAACACTCCATATCTGTGCTGCATTGTGTAGTATATAGTAGGAGTACAGTGCATAATTTTGCTGACCACCAGTATATAATATATAGGAGTATGGTACAGTAGGCCACTGCTGTACCTACCTCTGTGTCGTCAAGTATACTATCCATCCATACCTGTGGTGCATTTAAGTTTTGCACAGTTTGCTGACCACCAGTATATAATATATAGCATTACGGTACAGTAGGCCACTGCTGTACCTACCTCTGTGTCGTCAAGTATACTATCCATCCATACCTGTGGTGCATTTCAGTTTTGCACAGTTTGCTGACCACCAGTATATAATATATAGCATTACGGTACAGTAGGCCACTGCTCTACCTACCTCTGTGTCGTCAAGTGTACTATCCATCTACATTCTATACCTGTGGTGCATTTCAGTTGTGCAGTTTGCTGACACAGTGACCACCAGTATATATAGCAGTACGGTACGGAAGGCCACTGCTGTACCTACCTCTGTGTCGTCAAGTATACTATCCATCTAGATTCTATACCTGTGGTGCATTTCAGTTGTGCAGTTTGCTGACACAATGACCACCAGTATATATAGCAGTACGGTACGGATGGCCACTGCTATACCTACCTCTGTGTCGTCAAGTATACTATCCATCTACATTCTTTACCTGTGGTGCATTTTAGTTTTGCAGTTTGCTGACAGAGTGACCACCAGTATATATAGCAGTACGGTACGGAAGGCCACTGCTGTACCTACCTCTGTGTCGTCAAGTATACTATCCATCTAGATTCTATACCTGTGGTGCATTTCAGTTGTGCGCAGTATATATAGTAGTAGGCCATTGCTATTGATACTGGCATATAATTCCACACATTAAAAAATGGAGAAAAAAAATGTGGAGGTTAAAATAGGGAAAGATCAAGATCCACTTCCACCTCGTGCTAAAGCTGCTGCCACTAGTCATGGCCGAGACGATGAAATGCCATCAACGTCGTCTGCCAAGGCCGATGCCCAATGTCATAGTAGAGAGCATGTAAAATCCAAAAAACAAAAGTTCAGTAAAATGACCCAAAAATCAAAATTGAAAGCGTCTGATGAGAAGCGTAAACTTGCCAATATGCCATTTACGACACGGAGTGGCAAGGAACGGCTGAGGCCTTGGCCTATGTTCATGGCTAGTGGTTCAGATTCAAATGAGGATGGAAGCACTCATCCTCTCGCTAGAAAAATGAAAAGACTTAAGCTGGCAAAAGCACAGCAAAGAACTGTGCGTTCTTCTAAATCACAAATCCCCAAGGAGAGTCCAATTGTGTCAGTTGCGATGCCTGACCTTCCCAACACTGGACGGGAAGAGCTTGCGCTTTCCACCATTTGCACGCCCCCTGCAAATGCAGGAAGGAGCACCCGCAGTCCAGTTCCTGATAGTCAAATTGAAGATGTCACTGTTGAAGTACACCAGGATGAGGATATGGGTGTTGCTGGCGCTGGGGAGGAAATTGACAAGGAGGATTCTGATGGTGAGGTGGTTTGTTTAAGTCAGGCACCCGGGGAGACACCTGTTGACCGTGGGACGAATATGGCCATTGACATGCCTGGTCAAAATACAAAAAAAAATCAGCTTTTCAGTGTGGAATTATTTCAACACAAATGCGGACAACAGGTTTCAAGCCGTGTGTTGCCTTTGTCAAGCTGTAATAAATAGGGGTAAGGACGTTAACCACCTAGGAACATCCTCCCTTATACGTCACCTGGACCGCATTCATCAGAAGTCAGTGACAAGTTCAAAAACTTTGGATGACAGCGGAAGCAGTCCACTGACCACTAAATCACTTCCTCTTGTAACCAAGCTCCTGCAAACCACACCACCAACTCCCTCAGTGTCAATTTCCACCTTACACAGGAAAGCCAATAGTCCTGCAGGCCATGTCACTGGCAAGTATGACGAGTCCTCTCCTGCCTGGGATTCCTCCGATGCATCCTTGAGTGTAACGCCTACTGCTGCTGGTGCTGCTGTTGTTGCTGCTGGGAGTCGATCGTCATCCCAGAGGGGAAGTCGGAAGACCACTTGTACTACTTCCAGTAAGCAATTGACTGTCCAACAGTCCTTTGCGAGGAAGATGAAATATCACAGCAGTCATCCTGCTGCAAAGCGTATAACTCAGGCCTTGGCAGCCTGGGCGGTGAGAAATGTGGTTTCGGTATCCACCGTTAATTCAGAGGCAACTAGAGACTTGATTGAGGTACTGTGTCCCCGGTACCAAATACCATCTAGGTTCCATTTCTCTAGGCAGGCGATACCAAAAATGTACACAGACCTCAGAAAAAGAGTCACCAGTGTCCTAAAAAATGCAGTTTTACCCAATGTCCACTTAACCACGGACATGTGGACAAGTGGAGCAGGGCAGACTCAGGACTATATGACTGTGACAGCCCACTAGGTAGATGTATTGCCTCCCGCAGCAAGAACAGCAGCGGCGGCACCAGTAGCAGCATCTCGCAAACGCCAACTCGTTCCTAGGCAGGCTACGCTTTGTATCACCGCTTTCCAGAAGAGGCACACAGATGACAACCTCTTACGGAAACTGAGGAACATCATTGCAGAATGGCTTACCCCAATTGGACTCTCCTGGGGATTTGTGACATCGGACAACGACAGCAATATTGTGCGTGCATTACATCTGGGCAAATTCCCGCACGTCCCATGTTTTGCACATACATTGAATTTGGTGGTCCAGAATTATTTAAAAAACAACAGGGGCGTGCAAGAGATGCTGTCGGTGGCCTGTAGAATTGCGGGCCACTTTCGGCATTCAGCCACCGCGTACCGAAGACTGGACCACCAAACATTCCTGAACCTGCCCTGCCATCATCTGAAGCAAGAGGTGGTAACAAGGTGGAATTCAACCCTCTATATGCTTCAGAGGATGGAGGAGCAGCAAAAGGCCATTCAAGCCTATACATCTGCCCACGATATAGCCAAAGGAGGGGGAATGCACCTGACTCAAGCGCAGTGGAGAATGATTTCAACATTGTGCAAGGTTCTGCAACCCTTTGAACTTGCCACACGTGAAGTCAATTCAGACACTGCCAGCCTGAGTCAGGTCATTCCCCTCATCAGGCTTTTGCAGAAGAAGCTGGAGACATTGAAGGAGGAGCTAAAACAGAGCGATTCCGCTAGGCATGTGGGACTTGTGGATGGAGCCCTTAATTCGCTTAACCAGGATTCACGGGTGGTCAATCTGTTGAAATCAGAGCACTATATTTTGGCCACCGCGCTCGATCCTAGATTTAAAACCTACGTTGGATCTCTCTTTCCGGCAGACACAAGTCTGCAGAGGTTCAAAGACCTGCTGGTGAGAAAAATGTCAAGTCAAGCGGAACGTGACCCGTCAACATCTCCTCCTTCACATTCTCCCGCAACTGGGGGTGCGAGGAAAAGGCTAAGAATTTCGAGCCCACCCGCTGGTGGTGATGCAGGGCAGTCTGGAGCGAGTGCTGACATCTGGTCAGGACTGAAGGACCTGCCAACGATTACTGACATGTCGTCTACTGTCACTGCATATGATTCTCTCATCATTGAAAGAATGGTGGAGGATTATATGAGTGACCGCATCCAAGTAGGCACGTCAGACAGTCCGTACGTATACTGGCAGGAAAAAGAGGCAATTTGGAGACCCTAGCACAAACTGGCTTTATTCTACCTAAGTTGCCCTCCCTCCAGTGTGTACTCCGAAAGAGTGTTTAGTGCAGCCGCTCACCTTGTCAGCAATCGGCGTACGAGGTTACTTCCAGAAAATGTGGAGAAGATGATGTTCATCAAAATGAATTATAATCAATTCCTCCGTGGAGACATTCACCAGCAGCAATTGCCTCCAGAAAGTACACAGGGACCTGAGATGGTGGATTCCAGTGGGGACAAATTAATAATCTGTGAGGAGGGGGATGTACACAGTGAAAGGGGTGAGGAATCGGAGGATGATGATGAGGTGGACATCTTGCCTCTGTAGAGCCAGTTTGTGCAAGAGAGATTGATTGCTTCGTTTTTTGTTGGGGGCCCAAACCAACCAGTCATTTCAGTCACAGTCATGTGGCAGACCCTGTCGCTGAAATGATGGGTTCATTAAAGTGTGCATGTCCTGTTTATGCAACATAAGGGTGGGTGGGAGGGCCCAAGGACAATTCCATCTTGCACCTCTTTTTTCTTTCATTTTTCTTTGCATCATGTGCTGTTTGGGGACAATTTTTTTGTAGTGCCATCCTGTCTGACACTGCAGTGCCACTCCTAGATGGGCCAGGTGTTTGTGTCGGCCACTTGGGTCGCATAGCTTAGTCACACAGCTACCTCATTGCGCCTCTTTTTTTCTTTGCATCATGTGCTGTTTGGGGACTATTTTTTTGAAGTGCCATCCTGCCTGACACTGCAGTGCCACTCCTAGATGGGCCAGGTGTTTGTGTCGGCCACTTGGGTCGCTTAGCTCAGTCACACAGCTACCTCATAGCGCCTCTTTTTTTCTTTGCATCATGTGCTGTTTGGGGACTATTTTTTTGAAGTGCCATCCTGCCTGACACTGCAGTGCCACTCCTAGATGGGCTAGGTGTTTGTGTCGGCCACTTGTGTTGCTTAGCTTAGTCACACAGCGACCTTGGTGTGCCTCTTTTTTCTTTGCATCATGTGCTGTTTGGGGACTATTTTTTGGAAGTGCCATCCTGTCAGACACTGCAGTGCCACTCCTAGATGGGCCAGGTGTTTGTGTCGGCCACTTGTGTCGCTTAGCTTAGTCACACAGCGACCTTGGTGCGCCTCTTTTTTTCTTTGCATTATGTGCTGTTTTGGGACTATTTTTTTGAAGTGCCATCCTGCCTGACACTGCAGTGCCACTCCTAGATGGGCCAGGTGTTTGTGTCGGCCACTTGTGTCGCTTAGCTTAGTCACACAGCGAACTTGGTGCGCCTCTTTTTTTCTTTGCATTATGTGCTGTTTGGGGACTATTTTTTTGAAGCGCCATCCTGCCTGACACCGCAGTGCCACTCCTAGATGGGCCAGGTGTTTGTGTCGGCCACTTGTTTCGCTTAGCTTAGCCATCCAGCGACCTCGGTGCAAATTTTAGGACTAAAAATAATATTGTGAGGTGTTCAGAATAGACTGGAAATGAGTGGAAATTATGGTTATTGAGGTTAATAATACTATGGGATCAAAATGACCCCCAAATTCTATGATTTAAGCAGTTTTTTAGGGTTTTTTGAAAAAAACACCTGAATCCAAAACACACCCGAATCCGACAAAAATTTTTCGGTGAGGTTTTGCCAAAACGCGTCTGAATCCAAAACACGGCCGCGGAACCGAATCTGAAACCAAAACACAAAACCCAAAAAATGTCCGGTGCACATCACTAATATATATATATATATATATATATATATATATACAACCCAGATATTAAGTTTAAATTTAATATATAACTTAAAAATATATATATAAAAACATTCTTGCTTCCAGACAGGACAGGAGAGCCTGAATGTTCAGAGCCTGTCTCTCCACTCGGGAACTTCCTTCCTTCCTGCAGCCTGCATGCTCAGCTAGTCACTGAGCCACAGGCTGCTGCTGTAAATACTATTGGGCAACTGAGCTGTTGCTCAGCAAGCAGCCCAGGAAGCTCACTGCAGTGCCGGTGGCTGTTTGAGCGGCGGCTGGGGTGTCAGTGGGTAGTGCAATGCCGCGGATCAGATCAGATTACAGATCCAAACTGTGGCGGGTGGCCCTTTCAGACAGGTGGCCCTTTCAGTACTTACCCCCTTAATCCAGCTCTGTCAGTGGGTAGCGCAGTGCTGCGGATCAGATCAGGTTACAGATCCGATCTGTGGCGGGTGGCCCTTTTAGACAGGGGGGCCTGGGGTACTTACCCCCGGAGCCCCCCCTTAATCCTGTTCTGCCTGGTAACCACTTGATGTACAATAATAAAGCCCTGACAATAATTAAATAAATACTATCAGTTGTAGAGATTAATATTTTCAGTATGTGTGCAGTGTAAAGCAGGTATATACCTATATACAATAGAAATAATGTAATTTCTCTTGGGGGAGATTTTTATGTTTAGAAATAAATAAATCCCTGTCAACTTCTATTTTTAACAAAAATTTATTAATATGCTAACAACATAGTATTTCTCGTACTCAATTTTTGCATTGATTGATAAATAGACTCATTTACTGTAAAAGCTATTTGGTTCCCACCTGTAATTGTAGCAGCTGCTTAATATGTCTTGGTATAATTTAAGACGCATTATGCTATAAATTGTTTGGTTTCTGGTAACAATAAAGTTAAATAATCAGAGTAAGCTAAAAATAATCAATGCATTAAATAATGTACCAGTAAACAAGTAGTTTCAACCCTAATTTAATTATGAAGTGTGCAGTTAAGTGAAATAAAATTCATTATCTAAATTATACATATTATAAAAGCACATAAAGCATAAGAAGATAACCCTACTGCTTGTCTAATAAATAGACAAAATCACTACCAGAATATGAATTAATGTTACATGCTATTTTAGAGGGCAGTATATATTAACAATGAATTACTCTTCATAAGACCTGCACGTATTTAATTTAACTTTATATTATTATTATTATTTTTATTATCAGGAGAGGAATGTAGGGCTTAGTTACTCAGACAGGCATGCTTTGTACCTGTAATGCACCATGGTAAAATGTAACAAAAGATAAAGAGACCATTTAATTTAGTAAAAATTACTAAACCAAAACCCCACAAATACTTTGTAAAAATACATGTTTTATTTAATACTTACCTGTGTAGGCATCCTAGGTCTTCTTCTTAAATTACACAGGTCTCTGTGTCTTTTGTTATATTTTACATTTTGTAACTGTATATTTTGTGGTTCTACAAGCAGGTCATGGCAGTAATTTTTGTAGTACAACATGGAAAAAAAATCTAATAATTATTTTATTAACCCCACACCAACCACCTTGTGGTGTTGGGACTAGCTCTAGCACTATTGGCTCTAAGGCTAGGTATACAGTACCTAGGGGGAGCTTTCAAGTTTTGTGGTGGGCTTAAACCCAGTAGAGAGCCCAAATCTGGTGCCATCTGGCCCAGGGCTGGTGAAATGGAATGCAGGTCTACCAATTATATTTCCACCAGTCTATTGCAGAGTAGTAGAAAATCAGGAGAACCCCACACTCTCTGTCCCCCTCACTTTTCCACTAACTTCTAGACCACAGGTTCTCAAACTCGGTCCTCAGGACCCCACACAGTGCATGTTTTGCAGGTCTCCTCACAGAATCGCAAGTGAAATAATTAGTTCCACCTGTGGATCTTTTAAAATGTGTCAGTGAGTAATTAATACACCTGTGCACCTTCTGGGTTACCAGCAAAACATGCACTGTGTGGGGTCCTGAAGACCGAGTTTGAGAACCTGTGTTCTAGACTAACAAGTCTATAGCTGATTAACATTTTGGGGGAGGGGCCCACACTGGTTTGGCTTTTTTGTACATTATCACAATTTTTAAATACTGTAAATAAGACAGGGATTTATGCAGTGTTTTACATATGCAGAATAATTGTGATAGTGTTGTGGAGGGATAGGGGTTTAGAAACCTACAAGGATCTACTGTATACAGGTTGTTTTTAGAAGGTCAAAAAATGGAGCAGAAGCATCAATAGTAGATACATTTTGAGTCATAAGAGGTGAAGAAAGAAAAGAGTCAATAGTTACTTTTGTGGAGAAAATAAGAGCCTCCAAATGTCATATATCAACTGCTACATATGTGGAGGTGTAATGTATTCTATTGCACAACACACATAAAAGAATTATGCCCAAATGACTGTATGCCTTAATTCTAGGTATTGAACTATCCAAGTAAAAGACATTTTGCAGGATTTTAGGATGATATGTTTCAATGTCCTGGTGCCTGTTGTTCCTCCACATGACTTCAGCAGTCTGTCAGGAGCTAGAATACCTTATGTTCCTTGCCAGAACTGGGAGCTTGTCTTCTGGGCTCCCACAGAGTACTTGTCTGTTTTCTATGTAGGCTACCTCAGATTCCAGTGTACTATGGGGGTCATTCTGAATTGATCGCTAGTGAAAAATGTTCACAGCGCAGCGATTAAGTGAAAAAGCGGCACTTCTGGGCATGCAGCTCAGTGCGCACGCACGACGTACTTTCACAATGGCCGATGTATTTTTACACAAGGTCTAGTGACACTTTTCAGTTGCACAGGCAGCCGCAGAGCGATTGACATGAAGTGGGCGTTTCTGGGTGTCAACTGACCGTTTTCAGAGGGTGTTCCAAAAAACGCAGGCGTGCAAGGGAAAAAGCAGGCATGGCTGGGCGAATGCAGGGCGTGTTTTTTATGTCAAATCTGGAACTGAATGGTCTGAAGTGATCGCAAGCTCTGAGTAGGTCTGGAGCTCCTCTAAAACTGCACAATTTTTTTTTGTAGCCGCTCTGCGATCCTTTCGTTCGCACTTCTGCTAAGCTAAAATACACTCCCAGAGGGTGGCGGCTTAGCGTTTGCATGACTGCTAAAAACTGCTAGGGAGCGATCAACTCTGAATGACCCCCTATACTCGCTGTTGGACACATTCTCAGCACCAGTTACCATAACTGGACTTTCTTTACAGTTCCAGTGTGCTAAACCTGCTGCTGTGCACAGTCCCAGAGCCAGTTACCATAGCTGGGTACACTCCACAAATTCCAGGGTGCTATACCCACAACTGCGTGCTACCTCAGCACCAGTCACTGCCGCTACAGACTGCTGTGTTTCCCTTCAAGGGGGTATATTTACAAAGGGGTAAGTTTTTTAGAAGTGGAGATATTGCCCATAGCAACCAGATTCCACTTAACATTTATCTAGGTGCTTCTAGAAGATAATAGCTAGAATCTGATAGGTTGCTATGGGCAACATCTACGCTTCTAAAAAAAACTACTTAGTAAATATACCCCAACGCATCTTACCTATCTGCTGAATTCACTATTGCCTCCTCCACAGCTGTGGCAACCTCTCTCAGCTGTGACACCAGTATCTAACACTAACCTGAAAAGCTGGTCACAGTATACTGTTCTACAGCCATCAATCAAAACAGAGACTCCCAGTACCCACACGATTACTGGGTAATCTCTGCAGATCTCTTTTCCTTCAGTGGGCATGTGTAAATTGTCGCACAGTAATTCATAGGCATTACATTGTGCGATCACTGGTGTGACTATTTGCACCCAGGTGCACAAAGTTGCTGCTGTGATGTGCGCACACGAACAAATGCATAGTGGCAATGATGAGCATTGCTACATCTATATGTAATTCTTCTCAGGCATTTAGTGATGGTACCAAATTCCTGTCAATACATCTCCTAGAAAACATACTTTGTTTCTGTCTTCTCTATGAGGAGAAACACCATTAAGACTCTCAATTTCCTTCATTTGGCTTACAGCAATAACCAACCCTAGGGTCCTGCTTAGAAGCCAGAAAACTCACAAGTTTTGACAACAGCTAAGTAAGGTGAACAGAAAGCTAAGAAAATAACTTGTATTTCTTCTTATTGGTAGTTATCAGTCAGTTAGTTGCAGTGAGGATGAGGTTCACTTAAGGCCCGTATTCACGGGCAGATGTGGGAGATATGTGTGCTGAGCGAACCGCTCAGCACACATCTCTCCCACTGCTCAGCACAGCGCGATGTGTGCTGAGCGTGCAGTGGGAGACGGGGGGGGCGCTCACTTCACCCAGCGGGTGAAATGAGCGACCTGCTAGATTGGCCTGCATGGCCAATCTAGCACCAGCGATAGCGATGCACGGGGCTGCGCATCGCTATCGCTGTGGGGGGTACACACAGAGCGATCATGCTTAAAATCTAAGCAATCTAGTCAGATTGTTTAGATTATCGCTCCGTGAGTACCCCCCTTTAAGGAGGATACAAATGGAGAGATATGTGCTTAAATTCTAAGCAATCTGACGAGATGGCTTAGCAGTTAAGCATGGATCTCTCCATGTGTATGCCCCGTGCGTCGCTATCGCTGCCTCTAGATTGGCCATGCAGGCACAATCTGTCAGGTCTCTCATTACCGCGCTGTGTGCTGAGCGGGGGAGACATGTGTGCTGAGCGGTCTGTGCTAGATTGCTAGATGGGGCTTTAGTATTTCCGAGTTGTGTTGCTGATATGAACATGGGGAACATGTGGAGGTGTTAGGAAGTTTACGAGGAGTGGATGGGGAAACACAGGCATGTCATGCCCATTTTCGGAGTGTGTATCTTACATCAGCTGCGGGCTGGTAGGTGCAAAAACTTGAATCCTAGTTATTGTAATATATTCCTTATCACACCAATGGACATCATGATAGATAAATTAATGTCCGAAGTTCCATAAGTGTATATTAAAGTATTGGAACCACCCTATAATCTTGTCTTCTTTTCATTTAATTTTATAACTGCATTGCTGGGAGAACATGATATTACTTTAACACACCAATCAAACTGAGAAAGCACCAGGACAAAACTCCCCATTTATAGACTACAACCTCCAGGAACTGAAGTGGAAAGTTCTAACGCTCCAGGCTGTATGACAAAACTACCCATTTATAAACTACAACCACCAGGAACTGATGTGGGAAAGTTCTGATGTCCCAGGCTGTATGTCTCTGGTCTTCAAGACACATGCATTGGTATAGCTTTAATAGATTACTGCAATGTCCTCTACCTGGATGATTAATCTATTTCAAGATAGGCTTACTGACTTTTAAAGCCCTACATGACTAGGACCCAAGATACGTGAAGCTGCTTCTGTTTTCTTACTGTCCCCGTCGCAAACTGCGCTCAGTAGATGAAGGACTATTAACAGTATCTAGAAACTCCCTGAATTCATCTGGGGGTCGAACTTTTAGCTTTGCTTCTCGGACTCTGTAGAACTTGATTACCTACACAGTTTGAAAGGCCTCCACTGTAGAATCCTGCAATAACAGACTCAAGACTTAACAGTGCATCCAAGCATTTCCCTAATATCCCTTTAGTTCCTAAAAAAAGAAAACACATCTTAAATACTTTTCTAATAAGCTACTGTAATTTTGTATCTTGTGTTCTTAAATGCAAATGTAAAGCACTTTAAGTCCTACTGGGAGAAAAGTTCTCTATAAATAACATTATTATTACTATTTAAATTATTATTATTATTATTATTATTATTATTATTATTATTATTATTATTATTACAGTATTATTATTCTTAGAATTAAACAACAGTACACTCTCCACAGCCAGAGTGAAGATGGCGCTAATCACGGGGACCTTTATAGAATCCAAAATCTGTGAAAATCTGACAGCGGCAAAATGACATTCAGTGTCTCTTTGGGATCCCGGCTTGGATCTCAATCTCTAGTCCAGACAGCAACAAAACATAAACAAACACAGCCCAGCAGAAGAGATTGCCATTCTGGTGAATGAGTGCATGGCTAAAATAATCCTCATAACGGAACAAACTTGTGAAGAGGAGTCTAACTTAAAAATGATCCTGAATGTGACTAAATCTGAGTGTAATAGCAACATTTTGCCAAAGGGATAGTATAATGTGTGCTAGTTATTGTTATACAGTTTACTATATAAATGAACCATGTTGTGAGTTAAATTATGTGTGTACACTGACTGCACCTGTTTATGTAAAGTGCATATAGCCAAATATTGTATACAAAAACACACCCCAATAGACCAGGTTTAAAGGATATCTGTAGTTTGTGTAACATGCTTGAAACAAACTGGGTAACTTAATAATACATTTATGTGTGGTTATATATTAATATCCTTAACACCTGTTGGATTTCCTTGAGGAACCAGTTTTGGACCCTATAGCATTGTTTTATGTAAAATGTGCTTATTAAAATTGCCACATTAATGATTGTGGGAGCTTATCCTGAGACATAAGAATTTTCATGTTGTCAAAAGTATATAAAAAAGGTTTGGCATATCTTTTCTCTTTTTATTTTTCTTGTGTGAAAGTGGCTTGAGGGGTTAACACATAATAAAACATAAGGATAATAAATGCTGTGTTGCTGGCCAAGCAAATGAAAGAAGAATTTTTTACACCTGTGTTAAAATGGTGCATTGATTATAATATGATGACACAGGTGTTTGCTATCACATTCAAAGTGTAGCCGAGGTGGTGAACATTTGTAATCTAATGGCACATAACTAGACATTTTGATGCCCTATGCCAGAAAGGGAATTGGTGCACCCCATACTCAAAATTAGGGACAGTGCGCGCCAAAGGCACGCATCAAAATTTAGGGCCGTAGCTTCATGGGGAAAAGGCTGTGGCCACATAATAGTACCAATTTACATTACACAACACAGTAGTGTCCGTTATTCACATTACACCACACAGTAGTGCTACTTGTACATATTTCACCAGATAGAGCACTTATACACATTGTGCCAGGTAGCACACTTATAACACATTGCGTCACGTAGAGCCTCTTATTTATTTATTTTGACTTATTAACAGTTTCTTATATAATGCAGCAAATTTTGTTGCACTTTACAGTTGGACACAATGATAAAGTAAAAACTGGTTAATAACAGTAATAGAGGTAGGAAGGCTGCTCACAAACTTACAATCTATATGGAAATAGGCATTGATATACAAGGATAGTTGCTATCTATTGCATAGTTTTCCACCAGATTGCAAAGGATCTCGGTGGGCTGTACGATATGACATCACAGCAATGATGAACCAAGGTCAGGAGGAAGCGAAAGTGAAGAAAAAGAAAATATGTGGAGGATATGTGTGGACTATACGCTGTGGATATAATTGGATAGAAAAGCTTATGAAGGTTATGTGAGCGGTTCTGGAATTTGATAAGCTTGTCGGAATAGGTGAGTTTTTAGGAAGCACTTGAAGGTTTGGAGACTAGAGGAGAGTCTTATTGTGCATGGTAGGGCATTCCACAGAGTGGGTGCAGCCTGAAGAAAGTACTGCAATCGTGCAAGGGAGCGAGTAATGAGTGTGGATGAGAGATGCAGATCTTGTGAAGAGCAAAGAGATTAGGTTGAAAGATATTTTGCCAAGAGATGTACAGTATATAGGTGTAGTTAGATTAATGGCCTTGTGTGTAAGTAAAAGCATTTTGTATTCAATACGGCAAAATACAGGTAACCAATGGTGGGACTGACATAGTGAATCTACAAACGATGAACATCTAGCGAGGAAGATAAGCCTCACAGCTGCATTCAGAATGGATTGTAGTGGTGAGAGTCTTTTTTTGTTGAGACTAGTAAGAAGACTATTGCAAAAATCAATGCGGAAGAAAATGAGAGCATGGATTCGCGTTTTTGCAGTGTAAGGTATGGTCATATTTTGTATATGTTTTTTGCTTGCATGTAACATGATTTCGAGACAGTGTAATGGGGAACAAAGAACAGTCAAAGATAACACACAGGCAGGGATCTTGTGGGATAGGATTGATTGTCGAGTTATCAACAGTGATAGAGATATCAGGTTGGTAACTCCTATCCTGGCGCACAAAATGGCTGCCTCACCTTTTGCATGCTCCTGATCATCTCCATAGCACAGCTTAAATTCTCCACAACTGACCTATGAATCATTTCAAATATCCAAGGACTTACCTTTAACTTGTACTACTCTACGCGGACATCTCATCATAACCAATGGATTGCATTCCTGCGCTGATATACACACTAGATTGAATCCTCTGCAACTCTCCACTGAGAAGTCCTTCATTTTGGAATCTGCTGTCCTCTGCATTGGACATCTCAGACAAGGTACTGTGGACTACAACCTACTGTATATTTGGCTCCATCCAGTCCCTCATTTAGACATCATCCACCTCTGTTCTCTGTGCAACTAATATCAATATATTCAGGCTCTGAATGGCTGAAGGGTCACCATTTCAAATTGCAGGATCCCAGCCATTCCCCAAGACAAAAGATATCACTACCCCCACAAGAAATCTACTTCAAAGGCCCCTCACACTGAGACTTTTCACACCTAAACAATAGGAATTTGATTCTAACACCTTCCACAAGCCTGCTCTGTTACGGAATAATTGTCTAAATCAGCAACAGAAAAAGAAAGTTATTTTATTTATCACTTATTTCAAATATACACATTGGATTATTGGAGCAGCATATAGCAATAACTCTGTTCATGAACCCATTATCATTTTTGGATCACATACCGAATTGGGGAATATATATATATATATATATACAGCTTTCTCTCCCTCTCTCATCATCATATGCAGCTCATACTTATAGTAATCTGTCATTGATGACCCAATGTATACGTATTCCTCCAGCTTCATTCTTTCACTCCACCCACCACCTTCTGCAGTTCCTATTACACCATCACAGGCTTCTATCCTCCAATCCATTTGCATTTTAAAAAGAAAACACAGGCGCATTCGTGGGAAGTGAGCAGTACGGAAACTTCTTTTCCCTGGTAACCACCTAAGTCCTTTGCCCACCTGCTCACCCCCATCTTCAAAGAACAATCAAATAGAAGTGATACCCAAAAGACGGCCCTATGCTTGGAAGAACAGAACTTTCAATTCTCGCTTGGTGACCCCATACCCAGAGCGCCTGCACCTAACATAAAGAAAACTGAAGGTCCTCTGCTATGCCCAATCAGGTCAGTCCTTTTTAATGCCAGAGCTATAACAAACAAGACTGCAACAATTGCTGACCTTACTGAAACTGCAGATCTAGCCTGTATTACAGAGACCTGGCTAGATGAAAAAGCAGCACCTATATTGGAGGCTGCAGTCCCAACAAACTACTCTGTCATCCACAACCCAAGAATGGACCGCAGGGGTGGCGGGGTGGCTATCTGGTTCAAAAAAGACCTTAAATTTAGGGTCCACCATATTGAAATTACTCGTTCATTCGAGTGCATTGCTGCCCAGAGTTCGACAGGATTAGGTTTCAGAGTACTTCTCATTTACCGGCCCCCTGGAGATGGAAAGATATTTCTACAATAAATTGCAGACTCTGTTGCTGGCCTGGTTCTGGAACATCAAAGGTGGCTCATCCTCAGGGATTTCAATGCATGGGTGGATGATGAGCTCTCACGCATTGGCCAAGACCTCCTGTGCACAATGAATGGTCTGGGCTTCACACAGGTCATTAGTTCTGCCACACATAAAAGAGGTCACACTACTAGCAGTAAGAACACTGATAGTAAGAATACTTAAAAAAAACTCTAACAACATGGAGTATCAGTGAAGTTCTTAGCACACATGTGTGCAAATATGCGGGCCCATGTACTTCAACCAGGTGACTTCATCACATGTGTCCCTACCATTCCTAATACTATCACATTATATAAATTCATCCAGTTCTTACCTTTGAATAGTGCCCTTATCGATGTGTGATCTGAAATTCAGGAACCTAGCTAACTAAAACACCTGAGGGTAAATGGGAGGGGTTCCAATACCAGAGGAAGGAATCCTTGCCTTCCAGTGTACAATATAAATACAAATATAGAGGAATAAAGGGGGAGGCCTGGACTGCACACCCTATTACTAAATATACTAAGAGGTGCTATCATGCTGAGGTTTCTAATACTATGCTGGAGGAGGAAGAGAAATGCAGATGCACACTCCTATCACTAAGAACACTGATAGTAAGAATAATTTTAATGAACTCTAACAATTAACATGGAGTATAAGTAAAGTTATTAGCACACATTTTTTGCAAATATGCGGGCCCATGTACCGCGACCAGGTGACTTCATCACATGGGTCCCTAACATTCTTAATACTATCACATTATAAAAATTCATCCAGGTCTTACCATTAAATAGTGCCCTTATCAATGTGTGATCTGAAATGCAGGCACCTAACTAACTAAAACACCTGAGGGGAAATGGGAGGGGTGCCAATACCAGTGGAAGGAAGCCTTGACTTCCACACAAGTATAGAAGATAAAAGGGGGGGGCTGGACTGCACACCCTATTACTTAAGATATTAAGAGGTGCTATCATGCTGAGGCTTCTAATACTATGTTGCAAGAACAGAAATGCAGATGCACACTCCTATCACTAAGAACGCTGATAGTAAGAATAATTTAAATAAACTCTAACAATTAATATGGAGTATAAGTTAAGTTCTTAGCACACATTTGCTCAAATATGCGGGCCCATGTACAGCAACCAGGTGACATCATCACATGGGTCCCAAACATTCCTAATACTGTCACTTTAGAAAAAATTAATCCAGGTCTTACCTTTAAATAGTGCCCTTATCAATGTGTGATCTGAAATGCAGGAACCTACTGTAGCTATAATCAGAACGTATAGACTGCAATAATTAAAAACAGCTAACTAGTATATACCCACTTACTGAAGTTGTTACTGAAATGAAGTGAGCTTATAGTATCCTTGATAATATCATATAGCAGCTATATTAACTGACTGTGACTATAAATACTCCCACTAAAAGCCCCCCCAAATAGCCTATAATGATATCAGACATTGAGAGACACATTGTGTGATAATAGAACACTTCTGATACCTTAAGAGTTTGTGTATGAATCTGTCACTCTAGAGCCAATAACAACAATTGTTACCCCTTATGCAAACAAAAGAACACTAATTTGCATAAGCATATGACCTTAGTGGAATAGAAGAGCAACAAGATAATTTGTGAACAGGAATAGAAACTGTGCTCACATTGAGTTGATGACGCCTCATCCCTATCCTCCCTGTTTGATTCACTTCTCTCTCCTCTTCTCTCTCTCACACGCCCTGAACAAGCCACAACCCAATACAATGCATCTCTTACTTCTGCCCTTGACTCTGTAGCTCCGCCAACTACTATTCACCCTCGCAGATCAACAACTCAACCATGGCACACCAAATGCACCAGATATCTTCAAAAATGCTCACGTACTGCCGAGCGACAGTGGAGGAAATCACGCTCTAAAGCAGACTTCCTCCATTTCAAATTTATGCTCTCATTCTTCAGTACTGCCCTTTCCCTTGCTAAACAATTATACATCAAAATCCTTATCTCTACTCAGTCTTCCAACCCCCGGTGCCTCTTTGCCACTGTTAACTCCCTCCTCTGCCCACCCCCACCTCCTCTCCCTTTCTCATTGTCTGCGCTTCACTTTGCCACTTATTTCACATCCAAGATTGACTCCATACGTCAGGACATCACATCCCACAAGACCAGCAACCAGTCACCACCTTTCCCTTGCCACCCCTCCTCTTCCCTCTTTCCAACTCTGACATCTTTCTCCCATGCATCTGGTGAGGAAGTCATGGCCCTCATCCGTCCCCCCCCCCACAACCTCCCCACTTGACCCTATCCCCTCCCACTTCCTCCGCTACCTCTCTCCTTCTGCCTGTTCTGATCTTGCTCACCTTCTCAATCTCTCCCTCTCATCAGGCACTGTGCCCTCTGCTTTTAAGCATGCTCTTGTCTCCCCTATTCTTAAAAAACCTACCCTTGATCCAAACACTCTCTCCAACTATCGACCCATCTCTCTCCTCCCTTTTGCCTCCAAACTTCTTGAGCATATTGTCTATAATCGCCTCACTGCCTTTCTTTCCTCTCACTCACTGCTTGACCCATTCCAGTCTGGTTTCTGTTCTCTCCACTCCACTGAAACTGCCCTCACAAAAGCATGCAATGACCTCCATGCAGCCAAAGCTAAGGGCCACTACTCTCTGCTTATTCTTCATGACCTCTCTGCTGCTTTTGACACTGTGGATCACCGTCTCCTTCTGCAAATCCTTCACTCTCTTGGTCTGCGTGATACTGCCCTCTCCTGGCTGTGTTCCTACCTCTCTGATTGTTCCTTCTCTGTCTCCTCTCATGATGCTACCTCCCCCCCACTTCCACTACCTGTTGGTGTCCCCCAAGGCTCTGTTCTTGGTCCTCTCCTTTTCTCACTCTATACGTCCTCTTTAGGTGAACTCATTAGTTCTTTTAACTTCCAATACCACCTCTATGCTGATGACACTCAAATCTACCTCTCCTCCCCTGACCTCTCCCCCACTCTCCTCACTCGTACCTCCAACTGTCATTCTGCTATCTCTTCCTGGATGTCCCAGCGCTTTCTTAAACTCAACATGTCTAAGACTGAGTTGATCATCTTCTCACCCTCCCGCACAACCTCACCTCCCACAATCTCATTATCCATTGATGGCACGACTATCTCCTCTAGCCCCCAGGTACGCTGTCTTGGTGTAATCCTTGACTTCTCCCTCTCATTCAAACCACACATTCAGCACCTCTCAAAAACCTGTCATTTTCATCTCAAAAACATTTCCAGAATCAGACCTTTTCTCACCCAGGATGCCTCTAAGATCATTATTCACTCACTGATTATTTCCAGACTGGACTACTGTAATCTCCTCCTTACTGGCCTCCCTGACAATTACCTCGCTCCACTCCAATCTATCCTCAATGCTGCTGCCGGGCTCGTCTTCCTCACCAAATGCACTACGTCCACCTCCCCTCTCCTTCAAGCCCTTCACTGGCTTCCCTTCCCTTTCAGAATCCAATTCAAACTTCTCACAGTCACTTACAAAGCCCTCACCCACTCCTCTCCCATTTACATCTCTGACCTTATCTCCCTTTACTCTCCCACCCATCCTCTTCGCTCTGCTAATGCACGTCGACTCTCCTGTCTTCTGATTACTACCTCCCACTCCTATCTCCAAGATTTTTCACGTGCTGCTCCCTTTCTCTGGAATTCTTTACCTCTCCCCCTCAGACTCTCCACCTCTCTACAAAACTTCACACGGGCTCTTAAGACCCACTTCTTAACCAAACCCAGCCAAATCTCATCCTAACCCTCTGTTCCACGCTCTCTATGTACCCCATCTGTGTCACCCCTGTCTGTCCACTCCTCCCCTTAGAATGTAAGCTCTCATGAGTAGGGCCCTCTTCCCTCATGTGCTAATCCTTTTTCTTACTTTAATAATCCTCAACTGCCCAAATCCTGCAGTTTTGTGGCCACCTTGGAACTTATCTCTGTCGTTTACTAGTGCAGTTATGCTTAGTTACCCTGTACTTGTCCTATATTGTCTTCAACTGTAAGTCACTGTCTTCCTGTTTTGAGTATGTGCATATGTACTCTGTAATTGGGTGCTGCAGAACCCTTGTGGCACCATATAAATAAAGGATAATAATAATAATAATAATTTAATAAATGACAAATAGACAACAGTTAATTGGCCTAATTCAGGGTTGATTGCAGCAGCAAATTTATTAGCAGTTGGGCAAAACCATGTGCACTGCAAGGGGGCAGATATAACATGTGCAGAGAGAGTTAGATTTGGGTGGGGTGTGTTCAAACTGAAATCTAAATTGCAGTGTAAAACTAAAGCAGCCAGTATTTACCCTGCACAGAAACAAAATAACCAACCCAAATCTAACTCTCTCTGCAAATGTTATATCTGCCTCACCTGCAGTGCACATGGTTTTGCCCAACTGCTAACAAATTTGCTCCTATGATCAACTCTGAATTACCCCTAATGTTGGATAATTTTATTATACACACTTTTTTTCTTCTTTTTCGCTATCCTTTTATTTCACCATTTTAACAATTAAATAATGAGATATTTTAATGCATACCAATACAGTGATAAACTTTTAATAAAATTTGTTTGAGTCCCAGTGCACCCTTGTAACAAATCTTTAAGTAATCCTGCTTACTTTCTTCTTTTGTTAGATTACTTTCATCTTTTGTTATATTGTGATATTCATATTAAGTAGTGGGTAGCACTCAGTGGCGTAAGTTCGTCCTAGACGCCCGGAGGCAAGATAAACATAGGGTCCCCCCAATAAAGAGAGAGGCAAATACACACACACACACACACACACACACACACACACACACACACACACACATATATATACACAGTATATATATATATATATATATATATATATACAGACATAGGGGCACCAATGTTGATCCTGCAGACTATATATATTTATATATATCCTGCCATTCTTTGCAAGCATAATGGAGTATGCATGAAGAATTTCCAAAGGACAGCTCATGCGGTGGGAGCTATTCTTTGCCATGATACAGTAGGACTTCCCGGTGTATGACCCGGAGTCCTATCTGTGCATGCGTGGGCTGACGCGCCCTGCTGGGGGGTACTTGGAGGGGTCCAATGGGAAATGTGATAGAAGCCCATCTAAAGATGGTGTTGCCCACAGCATCCAAGCCCTGGGGTCTAGGTTTGGTGGATAAGTAGTAAGCCGCCAAACCTCTGAAAACTGCATTTTTGGAGGTTGGCTGCATTTTTAAACTTGTGCTAATGATACATCCCAGCAGGTGCAGCAGACCAGTGCCAGTTTAGGGTCCCCATGGGCCTGGAGCTGAAAGTGATGTAGGGTCTATTATCTGACCGATACTGCGGGAGGGGAGGCAATCAGTTTGCTGGCTGTCGGGATTCCTAGTGGTCAGGATACCAACACCAGAATACTGTCTCACAGGTCTGATTCCCACTCGTGGGCATCCACAACACCAATAGAGTGGGATGAGAACCACCAAGACCACTGTGTTGCGAGCGCAACAAGCAAGGGGCTTCATTGCGCACGTCCCCTGCCAGCATTCTGACGGACGGGATGCTGCTGTCAGGATGCTGACAGATGGCATCCCGTCTGTCGGTAAAACATATGTATTCCCTGTAATTATGGGAGGGAGCTGGGGAGGGATGGTCGCGGGCGGGCAGAAGGACTTAGCAAATGGGGGGGCGGATGGAGCAAAAGAGGTCTGGAGCACGGGATGAGGCAGAATGGGGGTCATTGTGACTGGTATATATATATATATATATATATATACAAACATACATACAGTATACTGGCAGTGCACTCACAGAGGGAGAATGGGAGCATAGATGGATACCTTGTGTAGTGAAAGAAGGCTCTTCTTTCCTCCCCAATTACCAGAGGCAGAGTGCAATTAGGGAGTGGAATCCAAGGCAAGCGTGGCACCAGCTCTTGAACACCGCCTTGCACGTCTGTCCATCCATCCTGTCCCCCCCTTCCCCACAGCAGCGGGGCAGCGGCAGCAGCAGCTCCTCTCCTAACTCCCACAACAGGCGCGCACCAGCATACTCTCCCAGGGTTAGCGCTGGAATGGCCTCTTTACAGCCCGCGGCTTACAGGAATGAGTCAGTTTGACTCATTGCGGGCTGCACAGAAAAACTCACATGGTGGCGAGGCGCCCTCTTTGGGGCAGGAGCCTGGCGGCAGCCGACTCCGCTGCCTCCCGGAGTTCCGCCTCTGGTAGCACCTCACAAAAAGCCTTATATATTTTGGCGTGCACTCCCCGGCCCATTTGAGCACATTTGATAGAGGACAATAATAATACTATAGATACTTGACATATATTTACTGGTGCTGGATTTGTTCTCTGTTTGTGTACTTATATGTGAGTACCTACAGCCTAAGGCCTACAGCCTCCAGGCCAACGTCAAGACTTCTCTGATACTGCATGAAAACAGTACCCACTATTGGCCATATAGTGGTTTACTGTAAGGCCACATGATAACAGCACTTAGAAAAATATAGCTAATTTGAGTGCCAGTTTTCCTGGAGTTACCCATATGTCCTCCAAATGGCACTACAAGAACCAGCATTCTCTCAAATGCTGCTCCTAGATGTGCTACTGTTACCTTTTGTGATAACTTTATAACCCATTTCATGAGTCAGTATTATTATTTTTTCTATTATTTAGTATTTATGGTTTACAGATTTTTTAGAAATATGTATTGTGACATTGTCCGTAAAATTGTACGGAAATAAATATTTGTGTCTTGATGTGCATGTCACAGGAAAAGTATGCTGAAATACAGTAGTAGAAAAATACAAGTCTTTTTCACCATGCCAAAACCAAATACTAGTAAAGAAAACATAGTCATGTAATATTTATGTTTTTTATATCAATACCAACTATGGTATAAGGCTGACACAATTGGGCAATTGTTTTAATTTCAATTATTATGTAAGTAAAAAAAATAATTATGTACTGTATATATATATATATATTTATTGTTATACTTTTAATGACAATTGGGTTTGTCTGTTTTTTTAGGGTTTTTTTTTTGTCTTAAAATTTTCCATGTTATAATCGTATTATATAAAATGCAAGCAAACTATTACTTACATATTTCTGATTATACAGGTGTACCCTCTCATCATCTGAAGTCCAGCTCACTTTGAGCCAACACAGGAGATCAGTCCTTGATGGCCGCTGTACCATACAGCTTTCTACCGCCCAGCTGACGCTCAGGTGCCGGGGCTCCGGTGCCTTCTGATCTCGTCCGCGGCAAATTCAAGTGAGGCTGATTTGGAGCCCGGCAAGGAGACGCAACTCTAACATCGCTACTCAGAGCGTGGCTGGCTTTCACACACAGCCAGCACAATATATCCGTGGCTCCAACAGTTCCTCTTCTACATCAGGTGAAGTGCAGGGAGGCTCAATCGGAGCTGCCCGTGGGAGGTAAGCCCAGCCGTTTCAGGTGAGAGCGCACTTACATCGTGTCACAGAGGTAACATCTAGCGGTCCGGGTCTGACAGCCTGTGCACGGCTACTTTCCACTCTAACCCGGCGGCTACCACAGACACCACTCTCCCTCCCCCGTGCGGGGGTAAACGGCTGGCTGCACTAACATCACTCCGGGCTCTCCCTGCTAACACCACCACAGCAGCTTGGTTTTGGTGGACACAGCTCATCTGTCTATCCCTGCATTTATTTGAGTGCTTAAAACCCATCATAAGGACACTTTCCACTTACAGGAACATTGGAACTGATATATGTCCGTATGGAACAAGGACTGTTTGGGACTTCTACATAATAAGTGAGTTATTATTGGCACACAGACCCATATGTTGGTTAAAAGAGCGTAATAATTATTACCACTATTGTTGAATTCATCACAATATCTTTTGGGGCCATATGTCATAATTATTAAATAATATCTGCATTATTATAATTCATTTGGGCATAGTGATTCTGTACCGTGTAGATTTATGATAATTTATTTATATTAATTGTACTCCCGAGAGAATTGCTGCTAATTTTTACAATAAATGTTTCTTTTTTGATTGTTGAGCGCAACTTGGTTTCTGTTTGTATTGAATATTTCTGATTATGTTTTTTAGATAAACATATTAACAGATACTGTACTAAATTAAAGAAAAATAATATACAAATATCTTTCCACTTTTAATGTATATTTTTGTAAACTGTAAGTTTAATTGGAGCAAAGCTGTAATGAGCCTTTCTTATGAGATGTTCTCTGCATTAGGTACTGTCAAATTGTTATAATTTTTTTGGGAATATTTTGTTAGTAGATTGAAATTCAGATGCATCTCAGGAGTGTGATAAGAAGATTTTCCAAATTCTGACAGTCATATTTTCAGTGAAACTATTGTATATCTCAAAGAGAATGATGAAGAGACAGATGGTTTTCATCATCTTTCCCAACTGTCAAAATGCAGTTCTCTTTCCTCTTGCAGGGAACCATGTACAATAATCATATATTCACTTATTTAGAAAACCACCTAAAATGACACTTCAGAGTAAAAAGAATATTGGTATGTTGTCAAATTGTAATCTACAGTAAAATAGCCGTCATACCAAAGTGTCCACTGTTTATAATTATTAACTCTTTATAATTACTCTACATTATTCTACATTAATGTTATCATTTAGTTTTTCTACACTGTTTATCTAATTAAATATCAGGTCACCTTACTTTTTTTCTGGAAAACAGTTTTGGTTGTAATTTCCTTCTAGATGTATAGCATTTCATTAGACATGGAAACAACTTTACTTAATAAAGTGGATGGGGTATGTGATGTCAGTAATACATATCAAACTGTAATTTTCTGAATTCTGACACAGATAACAGATATTTGGGTTGGCAGTGTCAGAATACCAAATGTGTCATCCAGCTGTTTAGAATCCTGACAGGGGTCGGGTAAGCATGCCAACCCTCACCCCCTAACCCCCTAAACCCTCCCTCTCCACTGCCTCATCCTGAACCCCTTCCTGCAGCTTAGCTTCTCCCCCCACTGCCTAAACACCCCCCCTCATGTGGATTACGTCTCTGACGGCCCGGCATTCACTCGATCGGGATCCCGGCTGTCAGGATGTCAGTGCTGGCTTTGTGATCTCATTTGTGATGCTGGCGCTGGCATTCTGATCAGCGTCAGGAATCCAGCATCTGTATTTCGACAGCTGGGATCCTGACCAGATCCCATCTAAATCAGGCATCACCCAACTGGGTAAAGCCCCTTTTGAGACATTTCCTCTCCAAGAAATGGTGTACTTTAAATGTACATGTATCACCTGACAATATCTGATTCATCATCCTTACTCAAGTAAAGTTTCCTTTATGAAACATCATCTCACCTGTGGTACTAAATATGTAGTTCAATAATTTGTCTGTGTGGTGATACATACCGTATATAGGCAAAACTGACCATATTCATATTCTCAGGAAGTCATCTTTTGGTATATTGTTTTATTGTAGGAAGTAGATGAGGGCTATCATGATGTAGAAAGATGTTGGAAGCCATTCTTTTACTGAACAGATCTGATGCCATTTTCCCTGTTGCAATGGGCAATCTTAGATCTAGAAAATTGATAGTTTTGTTACTGATCTCATAAGTGAATTTGAGATTCAGGGGCAGTGCCGTAACTAGACATTTTAGTGCTGTGTGCAAGAAACAGCATCGGCGCCCACCCCCAAATACAAAACAGGGACGGGGCTTCATGGGGAAGGGGCATGGTCACATAGCTCCCTTTTACACATTACGGCGGGCAGAGTCCCCTTTTACACATTAGGCAGGTAGATTCCCCCTTTTACACATTACGGCAGCAAAGTCCCTCTTTTTCACACATTACAGCAGCAGAGTCCTCTTTTTTTACACATTACGGCAGCAGAGTCCCCCTTTTTTACACATTAGGCAGCAATGTCCCCCTTTGTTACATATTACAGCAACAGAGCCCCCTTTTTTCTACACATTAAGCAGAAAGAGTGTGTGTGTGTGTGTGTGTGTGTGTGTGTGTGTGTGTGTGTGTGTGTGTGTGTGTGTGGCACATTAGGTAGGGAGAGTGTGTGTGTGTCACATTAGGCAGGAAGAGTGTGTGTGAGCGTGTGTGTCACATTAGGCAGGAAGAGAGTGAGTGTGTGTGTATGTGTGCCACATTAGGCAGGTAGTGTGTGTGTGTCACATTAGGTAGGGAGAGTGTGTGTGTGTCACATTAGGCAGGAAGAGTGTGTTTGTGTATGTGTGTGTCACATTAGTCAGGGAGAGTGTGTGTGTGTGTGTGTGTGTGTGTGTCACATTAGGCAGGGACTGTGTGTGTCACATTAGGTTGTGTGTGTTGTCACCTGTTGGGGTGATCAGGCATCCAGACCTGCCAGGCGCAGACACTGATCTACTAGCGCTCCCACTCCTGCTCCATTGCTGATGCGCCAGCAAGTCTCACAGGTGGAATCAGCAGAGATGGTGGCTCATATTCTGGAGTTGCAGCTACACTTGCACTCACACTCCCTCTCCTTTGCAACGCTGGGTCTCACAGGCGGAATTACCGCATGGGAGACTGTGCTGTGTAACACCAAATAGCCTATGCCACCGCTCCCTGGCCCTTACAGAGGCAGCAGAGGGACACGCGGCCAGTGGAACTGTCACTACTCCATCACTCTCTAAAACGGCTGTACGTGGGGGTGTGCTGTCTGATGGTGTGCCTTCAGTGCAGTTGCGCTGTGGGCAAGGCACCATCGGCACACACCTAGTTACAGCCCTGTTATGGGGTAGATGTATGAAGCAGTGAAAAGAGTGTAGAAGTGTTCCAGTGGAGAAGTTGCCCATGGTAACCAATCAGCTGCTATGTATAATTTTATAGAAAGAACTTGATAAATGTTACTCCAAAGTTGATTGGTGGCCGTGGACAACTTCTCCACTGGCCCACTTCTCCATTTTCACTGCTTCATATATCTCCCCCTCTGTGCATCATCATTGAGAATGTTTATAAATACATCAAAATTTGCCAAATATGCCATTCCATACAGAATGACCACTATATCATCGACGTATCGAATCCATGTAAGAACATTAGTGGTATATACATCAAGATCTCCACAAAACACATGGTCATGCTCCCACCAGCCTAAGAATAAATTTTCATAGGTGGGTGCACAATATGAGCCCATGGCTGCCCCCCTGTCTGCAAATAGAATCTGACGTCAAATATGAAGTAATTTTTTGTATAGAATGGACTAAAGAAACATTAAGAGAAGATCATGGAAATACAATGTGCCTACAATGTCCAAGAAATATTTATTGTCTCTGATGCATTGCTGGTGTTGAACGCTGGCATACAAGGAATGTACAGCAATACTGATGAGAAAGTAGCCTTCATTCAGTTTGATATCATGAATCTTTCTTAACATATTAAAGTTGTCTTGAGCATAGGATAGTAGGGTAGAAACATGCATAAATGAGTGTCAATGAAAGAAATATCCTGCTTAGACAGTCTCTCTATCACAGACAAAATAGGTCTTCTGGGGGCTTCAGTTTTGTTCTTATGAATCTTAGGTAGTAAATGGAACAATGGAATTTTTGGATTGGACACTTTTAGGTAGTCAAATTCATCATTAGAGATAGTTCCACTGGTGTTGGTGCATGCTTATTGTACACAAATCTCAGTGGAACTGAATAGAATCTATTTTAAACATTTGAGGTACAGTATTGTTTCATTGGCCAAATTATGATGTTGTGGCCCTTGTTGTGAGAGAGCATTCTATCTCTGGATCTCTTTAAGAGCTTATTTTTCTTGACAGTTGAAGTTTGGATTTAAAATTGGAATCAACAGTGATAAAACAAAACTGGGTAAAAACAAACAGTCATAGCGGTATGAAGGCCCTGCTCACAAGCTTACAATCTATAGGAAAATAGGCATTGATACACAATGGTCCACTAGATTGCAAAGGATCTTGGTGGGCTGTATGATATGGTCAAATTGCAATGTTAGCCTGGGGTCAGAAGGATCTGAAGGTGGAGAAAGAGAAATATATGTGAGTATATGTGTGGACTGTACAGTAGAGAAGTAATTGGATAGGAAAGTTTATGAATGTTATGTGAGTGGTTCTGGAATTTGAAAAGTTTGCCTGAAGAGGTGAGGTTTCAGGTAATGCTTGAAGGTTTGGAGACTAGAGAAGAGTCTTATTGTGCATGGAAGGGCATTTTACAGAGTAAGTGCAGCCCAAAAAAGTCCTGCAATATTGAATGGGAGCAAAAAATGAGTGTGGTTGAGAGACATACTGTAGATCTTATGAAGAGTAAAGAGGTTGGGTTGGAAGATATTTTGAGATAGAGGAAGAGATGTATGTTGGTGTAGTTAATGGCTTTGTGCGTGAGTAAAAGTATTTTATATTAAATAAGGTAATATGTTAATAATCAGATTTTTCTTTCTGTTCTTACCATCAATTTACCCCTTTTTCTACTTCCTCAGAACCATAAATTTATTCCAATTTTAAAATAAATGATTGGCCTGTATGGAGCTGGAGCTAGTTGGGTCCTCCATGGAAGCATCTGCAGATAGTGCTGCTAAATGCTGTACCCCCTCTTTTAAGGCCTTACAGTCCTGGTGCTTTTGCCTCTGAATATCCTCAACATCCAATTGCAGTTGCCTCCTGGCCTCCTCAATGGTCAATTGCTGCACTCTGAAGACTTCCTGCTGAGCCCCAGTGGCTTCCTGCTGCACCAATATATATTTCATGTTAGCTCTTGGTATAGGGTGAAAGGAAATGTGGCATCTTATAATGATACCAAATGTCTCAGCTGGCAATAGTTGTACTGAGACACCCAGTGACAGCTTTATTAATCGGAGCAACTGCGTACAAAATTCCTTTGATAATCAGCCTTCTGAGTAAACCTATGGTCATGCAAAAATGGCTGCATGTACTGAGATGCCAGAGCCATCCTCAAAGTGTACAGGATTGCAGATGCAGACTTTTGCGAATGAATCCTCACTGCGAGTGACTACAGTAATAGACTTTGTCACATATGCAGTGTAATTAAAATCCATGCACAGTTGGCTGAAAATCATTAATCTGCAAACACCTCAGAATACAGAAGCAGGCAACTATGAATCAGGCCCCTTTTCCAATAGCAATAAAAAAATGTTTTTTGGCTATAATGTGCATATGGTTGCATTTTCCACCATTTTTGGCAAGATCAAAGTAAGATTGCCATTTAATGGAGTAGACGTGAGCACTTTACAATAGCAGCTAAATATTGGTATGCTGTATGTAGCCACAGTTTTATTTGCAGCAGAAATATCAATAAAACAAAAAAGAAAAACCTCTTTTCCAAAAAACAGCACCAGGCTGAATCAGCCAGTGAGATAATGCCATATCAGTGGGGCATTAAGTGTGGAGTACCCCCACCATCACAGCCCCAAAACTGGTTAACCCAGGGCTGGATTTCCTCCAAGAGTACTGACCCTCCCAAAAAATGGGGTCCCCCTCCTGAGCTACAACCAGCCTTAGGCAGTAGGTGCAGAATCCATGATACCTTTAAAGGCAGCCTACAGGTTCCAGAAGGCCAGCCCATGCATGCGGCACTTGGAGAACTACATTAAAATAATGACAAGGCACAGAATTTTGTAATAATTTATTATACTGCACCTTCACCTTGGAAGCGTAGGCCTGTAAGTTGTTGCGGGGATGCTGCTACCCAAGGGCTTGTGGAGTCTTCTTTAATGTTTACCTAAGAAGCAATCCCCTCCCCAGGACTTATGTCATCTCCTGGCTCTATTTACACCTGGGAGGAGGTGACGTTTAAGCTCTTTAGCATAGCTGCCACCCATACAGTACTTCCTCAGTGTCTTCACATGGAGGGTGGCAGCCTTTAAGTTATTTAGTATGGCACCATCCATTCAGGACTTCCTAGACATCTTCTCCTGTGGAGTCAACATTTAAGCTCTATTGCATGGTCATCACGCCCCCCATCACCACCACCACCACCACCAGGGCTTCCAGCATCTTCACCTTGGGAATGGCAGCCTTTAAGCTCTTCTGTCCATGACCTCCTCCATACCTTTTTCATGAAATCTTCTCAGCTCCCCCTAAACCACCAGTCTGCCTGTTGCTGAGTGCTGTGTGTGGGGAAGAGGTGCAGGAAACAGGGTAGTGTAAAAGAGTAGTGTGTGTGGAGAGGGTGTGCAGGGTGAGGGGTAGTGTAGGAGAGCAGTGTGTGTGGGGGGAGGGGGTGCAGGGTTGTGTTGGAGAGCAGTGTGTGTAGGGAGGGGGTGCAGGGTGAGGGGTAGTGGTAAGGAGATCATGCAGGATGAGGGGTAGTGTAGGAGAGCAGTGTGTGCGTGGCAGAGGGGCATAGTTAGGGGTAGTGTAGGAGAGTAGTGTGTGTGGGGAGGGAGTGTAGAGTGAGGAGAACTGTAGTGTAGGTGAGCAGTGTGTACCAGGAGGGTGTGCAGGCTGAGCATCAGTGTGCTGTATGAGAGCAGTGTGTTGAGGGAGGGGGTGCAGGATGAAGAGTTGTGTAGGAGAGCAGTGTGTTTAGGGAGGGGGTGCAGGGTGAGGAGTAGTGTAGGAGAGCTTCAGTAAATAAACATACACCTTACCTATATGAAGGTTTCTCTGCAACAGGAAATCTCTAAAGAAGTTAATCCTCCCTGGTCAGTGTCTTCAGTTGGTATTTATTTATATAAGAGATAACATTGTCCTAAAGATGCCTTGTTGTCTATGAATACAAACAATGTCATCCTCATATACAGAAGTTAAAACAGACTTGTGCCCCCTGTGTCCCCTCCTGCCATCTGTCTCATGTCTTTATGGATTCCTGCCCCATGTCTTTTTAGCCTTCTGCTCTGTATCTTCCAGCCTCCAGCCCCCTGTCACTAGAGCCTCCTGTCTTATGTCTTACCAGCCTTATGCCCCATGTCTTTCCAGCCTGCTGCCCCATATCTTTCAAGCCTCCAGCCCTGTATTTTTCCTGCCTCCTGCCCCCATCACTCCTATCTCCTGTCATCCCAGGCTTGGTTCTCGCCGGCTTCCTGTACTGGGTTCTAACAGGGCAGGGCAGAGAGACAGCTGGAGTGTGGAAGGGCAGAACAAGGAGACCAGAGCTGGGGGCAGAACAGGGAGAACAGGGAAAGCAGAGCCATATCCTGTGTAGCTGCTACTCTCACATCCAGCTACTGCAGATCAGCACCGTAGGTTATGCACAGCTCCTGGAACTCAGACAATACCTTACCTGGCTGCATAACACCATGGCCGTAACTAGGTGTGTGCGGAGGGGGCACCACACTTAGTGCTGCAGGGTAGGGGGTGCTGTTGGCAGCACTTGTCAATTATCTATTTTAATTACTTTCACTTGCAGCTGCCCCCCTTTTTGAAGCCCAGCATCTCCTGACTCCTGTTTGCTACCCCCACCCCTTCTGTTGCTAATTTCTATTCAACATTCATTAACTTAGCGTGATAGCTCTTTGCTATTTAGTCACATTGTCCTTTATTACATTTCAAGATGCTGACATATCGGGGATTCAAACTCATTGCCTGTGGCATTGCAGTCAGACACTTTGCAGAGGTGTGATTGGGTCAGAACTGCGCATGCGCCGGCATCTCAGTGCACCGGCGCATGCCTGATGGCTGAAGGTCGTCGGGCCGCTACGATCAATCAGGCATAGGCGGTCGCTGGTGGGGGGTCGCGGAACGGCGGTGTTTGGCCGCCGTTTCGTGGGCGCAATCCGGCCAACACAGGCGTGGCCGGACCAAATGGGGGGAGGGCCGTAGTGGCTGCGTGACCTCACACGCAGCAGCTGCGGGCCGGGAAGCGATGAGTAGCTCCCGGCCAGCACGCTAAAGCTGTCTGGTCAGGAGCTACTCTTGAAGTGCAAAGGCATCGCCGCTGTGCGATGCCTTTGCACTTCTGCGGGGGGAGGGGAAGCACTGATATGAGGAGCATGATAGCCCTGTGCTGGGCGTCCCCCTGCATGTCAGTGAGAATGATTGTAGCTGTGCTAAATTTAGCACAGCTACGATCATCTCGGACTGACCCCCTTTATTCATTCATATCTGCCCTTGCATAGTAGTTAGAGAATTCTAAGCTTGATTTTTTGCCTGATCACTGCGCAGCGAATGAAAGCAGCTAGCGATCAACTCAGAATGACCCCCTATGAACGTGTGCTTCCACATAGACTTATTATTGCTGTTCCTCATACACCGGAGTTTCATTTGCTTCATCTAATTTCATTGTTTATCATTACCGTTTATATCAACCTTCAAGTCAACCATTGTTTTACATTTATTATCAGTGACTTTGAATACTCATTTCATTGGAATAAGTTACTACCATTTATTTGTGTCATCAGTTATACCAGTTCACCATTCATATATCATTCCTGCTGTTGCTGACTTCCAAGTCAATCATCATTTGTTTTCATCCATCAGTTTACCATTTCGTTCAGCTGCTGTATTATCCCTGTGTGCTAATAAATATCAGGCGCACATGCGCAGGACTTTTCTTCAGCCTCCTCGTTTCCTCTACCACACCTACACTGACCCACTAGTGCCCCCACCACCAGGGACAGACAAAGCTACAAACCTGACATTAGGCTAGAAATGACTTCCAGGTGCTGCTAGCCATGAAAAGTGGTGAAGCTGTTCTACCAACAGGGGACCTGGAGAAAGTTAACCAGCCCAGCAACATCCTCTCCCTGGCCCCAACCAAAGGTCTCTTCAATGAGCCTGGCCCGGGAGCAGCAGCATAGTGATGGTCTGAGCCGGGTTCACTATACCCACATAGGTTATTTTTAATTACATTATTTGCATTATCATGTTGGTGTAAGGGTTAGGGTGTCCCCGGTCACAGTGTATGGTTTAGGGACTGGACTGTGCAGAAGCAGGATGTACTTTGTTCTCAGGATGCCAGCTGATCAGGCTGCACTCACCCTAGGACAATCTCTTATGCAAAGTCCTTCAGCCCTATAGCTGCCCAGTGTCTGTCCATGATGATAAGACTATTTATGTAAAGTAGTGGCTACGTATGTAATGCAGTGGCTATATATGTAATTTGGTGGCTACGTATGTAATGTGGTGCTATTTGTACAGTATAATGAGGTGCTATTTGTATATTGCGGTGCAATATGTGCAGTGCGGTGCTATACGTGTAATGTGGTGCTATACGTGTAGTGCAGTGCTATGCGTGTAATGTGGTACTATACGTGTAGTGCGGTGCTATACATGTAATGTGGTGCTATTCGTGTTATGTGGTGCTATTTGTGTAATGTGGTGCTATACATGTAGTGCGGTGCTATACGTGTAATGTGGTGCTTTTCCTGCAATAATATGGTGGCTATGTATGTAATCAGGGGTGGATTCGCCACTGGGACAGATTCTGATGCGCTAGTCCCCTGTGTCTGTGTTTCACTACTTGTGTTTACACCCTTCCTTTATTGTAATGTATGTAATGTGTGGTCCCCCTCCCTGTACTGTACTGTATGTAGTGTGTGCTCCCTCCCTGTACTGTGCGGTATGTAATGTGTGCTCCCCCTCCTTGTACTTTGAAACATATAAAGTTAAAAAAAGCGGTTTGTAGAATGAAAAATCAATAACATCAGAAGTAGATTAAAGGCATGACAGCAATGTCAGTACACACTGAAAGTGGGCATATCAGTCCTTGTACTGTATATTCAGACGTACGGATGTACAGGGAAGGGCATTGTAGCAGCATATGCATAAAGTCATAAAGCAAAGGAGGCCCCAACTGTGTCTATCTCAGAATCAGGACCTCTGAGGAGTGACTCCGCCCTATTGACAGACCCCTCCCCCTCAACAGCCTCCGCCCCCCATTAAGGCTGCTTCCATACATTTCCCGGGCTGGTGTTCGATCCCAAACCGCCCCTGGGGCCAGCATGATCCACAGGCAGTCCAGCCAGGCCCTCTCCCTCTTGAGTGGCTTCAACTGCTGGGGTCCTTATTTCCTCCTGCTGGGCCCTCCCTGCCCCCTCATAGCAGGGAGCACAGACAGGCTGAGTAACAGCGCCAGTAGCAGGAAGATGTATTGCAGTAGTGGCAGATGTTGATGGAGCTGCTTTTCCCCAGAGTCCTTGTCCGCTCTGCCTTTGCCAACCCTCATGTACAGGTTGTGAAGCTGGGCAAACCCAGACCTGACCCTCAACATTCCACATGAATTAGCCTCCATCTTCCTCTCTCTTCTCTCCAGGATGCTGGGAGTAGTAGTCCACAAGTCGGTTGATGGGGAGAGAGCAGGGCCGAAACTAGGATTTTTGTCACCCGTGGCAAGGCAGTAATTTGGCGCTCCCCCAACAAACAAAAAAACTAAAACACAAAAAACAAACAATCCCTGTCATATTAAAATAATCAGATTATCAAAAATTTTTAAAAAGGGGATACTATTGTACAATATTCCCCTATGTGCCCCAAATGCCCTAAGCGTCACATGCCCCCCCAGCAGCGTGTTCCAATACATGACCCCCTATGTGTCCCCATACATTGCACTGTGGGCCTAATTCATACCTGATCGCAGCAGCAAACATTTTCTCTAATGGGCCAAACTATGTGCACTGCAGGTTGGGCAGATATAACATCTAACTCTCACTGCACATGTTATATCTGCCCTACTTGCAGTGAACGTGGATTTGCCCATTAGAGAAAGACTTAGCTGCTGCGATCAGGTCTCACTGCACTATATCATAACTTATCATTGCACTACATTCCCCTATCCACTGTACTACATCACTATACTACATCCACTACATGCTGAACTACATCACAACCCTACATGCCCCTATACACTGAACTACATACCCTATATCCTACACTACATCACTACACTACATCCCCTTATATTCTACACCACATCAGTGTACTTCATGCCCCTATATACTGCAAAACATTACAGGTTGAGTATCCCTTATCCAAAACGCTTGGGACCAGAGGTATTTTGGATATCGGATTTTTCCGTATTTTGGAATAATTGCATACCATAATGAGATATCATGGTGATGGGACCTAAATCTAAGCACATAATGCATTTATGTTACATATACACCTTATACACACAGCCTGAATGTCATTTTAGCCTGTATTTTTAATAACTTTGTGCATTAAACAAAGTGTGTATACATTCACACAATTCATTTATGTTTCATATACACCTTATACACACAGCCTGAAGGTAATTTAATACAATATTTTTAATAACTTTGTGTTTTAAACAAAGTTTGAGTACATTGAGCCACAGAAAACAAATATTTCACTATCTCACTCTCACTCTAAAGTCCGTATTTCGGAATATTCCATATTTCGGAATATTTGGATATGGGATACTCAACCTGTACTACACTACATCCCCCTATAAACTACACCAAATTCCCCCATCAGGAGGCAAAGCGGAAGTTGATACTTCTAACTGGGAGCACAGTGCCAATAATAAAGTCTGTCTTTCAACTCAACACAAAGCTTCTGTAGTGATACTTGGTGAGAGTTGGAGTTTGTTCAGGCTCATAGTTTCCACTGTCAAGTGGATAGCTAGCAAAGTGAGCCTTTGATTTCTGTAACATTGGTGACTGCACCTGTTAACAAGTAAAATCCTGGTGCAGCGTGTCCTCTCAGCTTGTTATTGGGTGGTGCTGGGCAGGCATCCAGGATCATAGCCTGCTGAAAAACACAGAACCAACAGCTCGCTTCTATAGCTTGCAAGGTGCACCGCACGCTAGTCGCAGTACTGCATGGCAAAGAAGAGAGTTTAAGACAGTAGCCAGGTACTGGAGCTCACCTGCACAGCACTGGAGCCAGCTCTGGCAGACAGGTGGGTCAGAGACACTGCTCTGGGAGCCATCTACTGTCCCACTGGAGCAGCACAGCACTGCCGGTAAAAAAAAAACCCTGCTCTTCTGTAACTCCTTGGCACCCCCACAAATCCTACACCTGGGGTGCATGCCCCCTTAGCCCCCCCCTAGTTACGGACATGCAGAGGGTGACAGGGAGAGTCAGAGGGTGATGGGAAGAGGGTGAAAAGGAGAGGGTTACAGGGAGAGGCAAAGGGTGACAGTCAGGTTATTGGTTTGAATCCTGGGGATAGCAGTATATTGAAATGTGTTATTTTATAAAGCACATCAGTTAGCAAGTCGGTTCACAGCACAGCAAGGGAACTGCAAAGCACTGCCAGTAGCCTTCACCAATAGACTGCACATGTGAAATGTAAAGTGAGAGGGTGACAGGGAAAGGCTAAGAGTGACAGGGAGAAGCAGAGGGTGACAGGAGTGACAGGGAGTGTGTGACAGGTGCAGGCAGAAAGTGGTAGGGAGATGGTGATGGAAAGAGGCAGAGGGTGTAGGGAGAGGTTGAAATGAGAAGGTTACAGGGAGAAGCAAAGGCTGATGATAAGATTATGACAGGGAATGGCAAAGGGTGACAGGCAGAGGATGGGAGCACATCAGGCAGTAACAGCCGGATCTCAGCACAGGAAATAGACTGCAAAGCACTGCCAGCAGCTGCCACCAAAAGACTGCACATGTGACAGGTAAAGGCAGAGGATGACTGGGAAAAGCAGAGGGTGATTGGAGGAGAGTAACAGGGAGTGGGTGACAGGTACAGGCAGAAAGTTGTAGGGAGAAGATGAAATAAAGAGGCAGAGGGTGAGGGGAGATGGTGCTGGGGAGAAGCAGAGGTTGATGGAGAGGCAGAGGGTGACAGGGAGAGGTGGTATTTGAGAGAGAAAAGCGGAGGCTGATGGGGACAGGGTGACAGGTAGAGGAAGAAGGTGACATGGATAGGCAGATGGTAATGGAGAGAAGCTGACTGTGATGGGGAGAGGGAAATAGACCCTCTATAATCCTCAGATCATCTAATACCCACCAGAGCTATAGATTGGAGTCAGATCAGACAGTAAGATATAGGAGGGGGTTCGGTAGAGAATGCTGGCATGGTATCCTGACGACAAGAATCCAGACAGGGGCTACCTAAGGTGCCCAACCATAATTCCCCCTTCCTGCAGCCTAATCCTAACCCCCCCTTCCTGAAGCCTAAACCTAAAGTACCTCTCCCCCCTTCAGCCTAACGCTAACCCTCTGATAGGTGCCTAACCATAATTCCCCCTACATGTAGTCTAATCCTAATCCCCCTCCCCCCCCGGGCTGCAGCCTAACCTTCTGCCCGCAGCCTAAACGTAATCCTCGCCCCTGCAGTTTACCTCTCCAGAGACCCGGCACTTAGTCGTTTGGGATCCCGGCGGTTGGGTTTCCAGTGCCAGTCAAGTGATCCTTTTTGGTATACCGGTGTGAGCATTTTGAGTAGTGTCAGGATCTCGGTGTTGGTATTTCGACTGATGGGATCCTGACCACAAGATCTTGACCGAATCCCACAGGATGGGATATATACATTATATACAGAAAGGGGTCTCAGCCCCAGTACTCTTGAACAGCAGTGCATGGACACCCATCTCCTCTTGCAGTGCCCTCATCCTTCACCGGCATCAGAGAGAGATGTGGACCACTGGGAACACTGCATTGCATAATTGCATACAGGCGTCAAAGAGGTGCCTATTCCAGGGACAGTACACTGCTGTTAGATTAGTGAGAGAGGAGGGAGCACAACAATCAGTGACAGCTGGGTCTCAGCAAAGCACAAGACTGCACAGCACTGCCAGCAGCCATCATGCAGAGATGGGGAATGCAGACAATGATGGGGAGAGGGTGCCAAGGAGAGAGTGATGGGAAGAGGCAGAGGGTGACAGGGAGAGATGGCATTTGACAGAGGGTGACTGAGAACCACTGGGTGACGGGGTGGGTGACAGGAAAGGAAGCAGCAGCATCAGCATAATCTCTGACATATCAGATGTGCATTGTAATTATATTATGATAGATAGATAGATAGATAGATAGATAGATAGATAGATAGATAGATTTACCTGTCATTTAATATTTGCATATTTCCTAATATATCAGTATTGTGTGACCTGTGCATGTCCTATAATATGTGTATCTCTATACCGTAATGTTATCTGCACTCACTGCAAGCTCCACAAGTGTTTCAATGTCACAGGATATCACCCTTCTCCAGCTTGGAGTGCAGGCAACTCTGCATGAAAGAAGATGAGGATCATTAGCATGGGGTAACCTATTGCCCACATCCCGGACATCAGTGTGAGTGCCTGTGCTGGAGGCAGTGATGGGCAGATTGAGGTATCTAACATCAGTGTCTGAGCACCTCCCAGAGAAGTGGCAGCACGGTAGCCGAGGGAAGGTCCATAACTAGGTGTGTGTGGAAGGGGCACAACACATAGCGCTGCAGGGTTAGGGGCGCTGATGGTGGCACTTGTCAATTATCTGTTTTAATTACTTTCACTTGCAGCTTCCTCCCTTTTTGAAGCCCAGCATCTCCTGACTGCCGTTGTCTCCTACCCTGACCCCTTCTGTCGCTAATAACCATACAACTTTCAACTTAAGATTTCTTTGTTATTCAGTCAAGAATACCCAGAATTCAAACCCATTGCCTGTGGCAATGCAGTCAGACAATCTATTTATTGACTATCTGACCTTGCATAAAAAGGTAGATAATTCTAAGCTAGAGAATTTTAACTCTGTGTAGCTTACCTTGTACTTTGTGAAAAAATGATTAGCAGCTGAGAAGATCTATGTAGTGTGTGTCTGCAAGAGATTGGATGTGTGGCTGCACACTTTATAAAGTAGATCTGCTCAATTGCAATGCTGTTAATTATTATTACCAGTAGCTTCATATAGTGTTCATAGTTTTTATGCAGGATCAAATAGCTCAATGAGTAGGGTGTTTGATTAGAATTCAACAGAATATAGGCCCTCATTCCGAGTTGTTCGCTCGTTCTTTTTCATCGCATCGCAGTGAAAATCCGCTTAGTACGCATGCGCAAAGTTCGCACTGCGACTGCGCCAAGTAACTTTACTATGAAGAAAGTATTTTTACTCACGGCTTTTTCTTCGCTCCGGCGAACGTAATGTGATTGACAGGAAATGGGTGTTACTGGGCGGAAACACGGCGTTTTAGGGGCGTGTGGCTGAAAACGCTACCGTTTCCGGAAAAAACGCAGGAGTGGCTGGAGAAACGGTGGGAGTGCCTGGGCGAACGCTGGGTGTGTTTGTGACGTCAACCAGGAACGACAAGCACTGAACTGATCGCACAGGCAGAGTAAGTCTGGAGCTACTCTGAAACTGCGAAGTAGTTTGTAATAGCAATATTGCGAATACATCGGTCGCAATTTTAAGAAGCTAAGATTCACTCCCAGTAGGCGGCGGCTTAGCGTGAGCAACTCTGCTAAATTCGCCTTGCGACCGACCAACTCGGAATGAGGGCCCTAGGTTTGAATCCTGGGTATGGCAGTAAATTGAAATGTGCTACAGTATTTAATAAAGGGTATTGGTGGTCATTCCGAGTTGTTCGCTCGTTGATTTCACTATGCTGAGATTTGTTGCTAAATGCGCATGCGCATGGTACGCAGCGCGCATGCGCTTAGTTATTTAAATAAAAACTTAGCAGTTTTGCTGTTGATCGTGCTGTGATTTTCAGTTGCACTGCTGATCGGTGAGTGATTGACAGGAAAGGGGCGTTTCTGGGTGGTAACTGAGTGTTTTCCGGGAGTGTGCTAAAAAACGCAGGCGTGTCAGGGAAAAACGCGGGAGTGTCTGGAGAAACGGGGGAGTGGCTGGCCGAACGCAGGGCGTGTTTGTGACGTCAAACCAGGAACTAAACGGACCGAGCTGATCGAAATCTAGGAGTAGGTCTGGAGCTACACAGAAAATGCAAGAAAATATTAAGTAGCAATTCTGCTACTCATTCATTCGCAATTCTGCTAAGCTAAAATACACTCCAAGAGGGCGGTGGCCTAGTGTGTACAATGCTGCTTAAAGCAGCTAGCGAGCGAACTACTCGGAATGAGGGCCATTGTTATTGAATAACAACGAGCTCTCTAGTTAAGTGCATGAATGTAGTATAAAGAGGATTTCTGTCCAAATCCATTTTCTTGTAGTGGTCTATAAATGTGTGTGTATTATATATACTGTATATATATATATATATATATATATATATATATAGACCTCCTTATGCATAATGATGTATCGACATTGGGCAAAAAGGAGAGTGCAGGATTTCTAGGTGTACCAAAAAGTGGTTGCTTCAGACAGGTCCCACTTTCCATCATCCTTATTCAGGAGCTAAATTTACCATACGCCATTGTTTGACATGTACAAGTCAAATTGTAATGTATACCATCACTTGTCCCTGTTCTATAACTTATATTGGGAAAACAAAGGTGACCGTCCATAAGAGAATGGCCCAACATCGTATGGCCATACCGTCTGCTATTAGCATTGGTACTAGTGTGCAACTGGTGGCCCATCATTTTTCTGAAGCAAAGCATAGTTTAGTTTCTTTACGCTATTGCATTATAGACCACGTGTCACCATTGTCAAGAGGTGGTGACAGGTCCACTAAACTTTTACAGAAAGAATCGGAGTGGATTCTGAGATTGAACGCTCTTGCCCCCCGTGGTTTAAATGAATCTCTTGGGCTACAGGCATTTATTTGAATTAAGCATTAATGGTATATCAGTTGTGATGCTATAAATGCTAATTATGCATTATAGTGTTGCTTGCATGATTTATGACATGTCTGCAGTCAAGGTATGAACCTATTAGATATAGAGACTCTCCTATTAATTATTGCTAGTGCTATGGTAACTTATATAATGTGGATGCAGTCTGCAGTTTCATACATGCCCGGCTGGGCAGAGGATGGTTAGTTAAACCATTGTCTGCGAATTGGGATCTGTGGATTATATGCACCCCATGTATTGAATTTTTGTGTGTAATAGTACTGATTATTGTTTATTGCCATTGTAACTGCTTGTGCTCTTGGTTTTTAATCTTTTTTTCAATGTTTTTGTATTATGTCATAATGTTTTGTATGTTTTGTATGCATATGTGTATCACTATGGTTACCGCTAGTTGTTTCTGCATGCTCTGGTCTCACCTATTCTCAAAGAAACAAACCTCGACCCTTCATCACCCACTAGCTACCACCCCATCTCTCTTCTTCCATTCGCCTCCAAACTACTTGAATGACTGGTCTAAAGCCATCTCACAAGCTACCTCTTTGACAACTCCATCCTTGATCCACTATAATCTGGCTTTCACCCACTCCACTGAGACTGTCCTGGTGAAAGTCACCAATGACCTGCTTTTGGTCAAATCCAGGGGCCACTTCTCTTTGCTTATCCTTCTAGACTTCTCTGCTGCCTTTGACACCATGGATCATCCTCTCCTCTCTGCACACTCCAAAACATTAGCCTCTCTAGCACAGTCCTTGACTGGTTTACCTCTTACCTCACAAACTACTCCTTCTCTGTGTCTACCTCTGGCACCACCTCACACCCTTCCATCCTTCCTGTTGGTGTGCCTAAAGGTTCTGTCCTCGGCCCCTTCAGTTCTCCCTGTACACCTCTTTCCTGGGTGCGCTCATTATCTCATTTGGCCTTAAATACCACCTCTTTGCTGATGACACACAACTCTACCTCTCCTCTCCTTATCTGTCCCCCCCTGTCCTCTCTCAGGTTTACAGCTGCCTCTCCGCCATCTCCTCCTGGATGGCTGAGCGCTCTCTGAAGCTCAACATGGACAAAACTGAACTAATTATCTTTCCCCCAGCCAGAGTGACACCCCCTACCAATATCTCTATCAGTGTTGACAACACCATCTCCCCCATTCCCTAACTCTGCTACTTGGGCATCACTATTGACTCCTCCCTCTCCTTTGAACCCCACATCCAAGCTCTGGCACAATCCTGTCGGTTCCAGCTATGCAACATTGCTCGCATCAGGCCAGTTCTCTCCCAGAGTACAACTAAACTTATCATCCACTCCCTGGTCATCTCACGGCTTAACTACTAACATAGTATCTGAGGTTGAAAAAAGACAATTGTCCATCGAGTTCAACCTATTTGTGGTCTCCTATGCATGATGATTTGACTAAAATTTCTGACTGATGCTGATGTCAGCCGTTGCATTTTATTCCTATTTATAGTATCTATAATGCATGACTATGCACCATACCCCTGGATATCCTTATCCATTAGGAATTTAGCTAACCCATTCTTAAAGGTGTTGACAGATTCTGCCATTACAACTCCCTCAGGCAGGGAATTCCAAACACGTATTGTCCTTACCGTGAAAAAGCCTTTGTGCGGAATCTCCTCTCCTCTAACCTGAGCGAGTGTCCACAAGTCCTCTGTGTTGATCTAACCAAAAACAGGTCCCGCGCAAGCTCTGTGTATTGTCCCCTTATATATTTGTAGATGTTGATCATATCCCCTCTTAGTCTCCGCTTTTCCAATGTAAACATGCCTAGTCTTTCAAGCCTTTCCTTGTATTCCATCGTCTCCATGCCCTTAATTAGTTTGGTCGCCCTCCTCTGAACCTTTTCTAGCTCCAGGATATCCTTTTTGTAGTACGGTGCCCAGAATTGTACACAGTATTCAAGGTGTGGCCTCACTAGTGATTTATATAACGGGAGTATAATATTCTCGTCCCTAGCATTAATACCCCGTTTTATGCATGCTAATATCTTATTAGCCTTCTTTGCTGCAGTCCTACTTTGGATACTACTGCTTAGTTTGCTATCCATAAGGACATCTAAGTCCTTTTCCAGTACAGAATCCCCTAATTTTACCCCATTTAGTAGGTAGGTGTAATTTTTGTTCTTGTTACCACAGTGCATTACCTTACACTTGTCTGTGTTGAAGCGCATCTCCATTTGGCTGCCCATGCTTCTAATTTAACTAAGTCGTTCTGAAGAGACTCAGCATCCTCCTCTGTATTTATAGCCTTACACAATTTGGTATCATCTGCAAAAATTGACACCATGCTCTCTAGACCTTCTGTTAGGTCGTTAATGAAAATATTGAACAATAGCGGTCCTAATACTGAGCCTTGCGGCACACCACTTAGCACTTCAGTCCAAGTTGAAAATGATCCATTAACCACGATGCGCTGCTCCCTATTATCTAACCAGTTTTTGACCCAAGTGCATATTGTGCTTCCTAGCCCTGATTCTTGTAGCTTGTCGATAAGTCTCATGTGTGGTACAGTATCGAACGCTTTGGCAAAGTCTAAAAAGAATACATCCACGTCTTTTCCCTGATCTAGGTTTGCGCTTATTGTTTCATAAAAGCCAAGTAAGTTGGTTTTACAGGATCTGTCCTTCATAAACCCATGTTGATTCCTTTTAATGACCTTATTGACTTCAAGGAACTTCTGAATACTATCTCTTAGAATACCTTCCAATACTTTCCCCACTATAGATGTAAGACTAACTGGTCTATAATTACCTGGTTCAGCTTTACTTCCCTTTTTGAATATAGGCACTACTTCCGCTATACGCCAGTCTTTGGGAACCATACCTGATATAACTGAATCCTTAAAGATCAAAAATAACGGTTTTGCCAGTTCAGAGTGAAGCTCCATTAGAACCCTTGGGTGAATACCATCGGGCCCTGGTGATTTATTAATCTTTAAATGTTTTAATCGGTCACAGACTACTTCCTCGCTTAAATAAGTACCTATCAGTGGGATATTCTCATTATTGAGATTGTGTGTCAGTCCCTGAATTGGGTCCTCTTTAGTAAATACTGTTGAAAAAAAACTCATTTAGTGTGTCCGCTATGTCATTATCATTTTTGCTTAAGACTGCCAACTTGTCTTTTAAAGGGCCTATACTCTCCTTCTTTAACCTCTTGCTATTAATGTATTTAAATATTTTTTGGGGATTCGCTTTGCTTTCCTTTGCTACTAGTTTTTCAGTTTCTACTTTAGCCGCTCTTATTTCCTTTTTGCAAATTTTGTTACATTCCTTATAGTGCTGAAATGACTCTGCTTCCCCGTCAGATTTGTATTTTTTAAATGCTCGCCTTTTCTTGCCCATAAGTTCCTTAATCTTTTTGTTAAGCCACATCGGTTTATGATTTTTATTCCTTTTTTTGCTGCTCATAGGAATAAATTTGAGTGTATTTTTAGCTAGCAGGAATTTTAGTACCTCCCATTTCTCCGTAGTATTTTTTCCTAAAAACAAACCTTCCCATTCAATATCCCTGAAAAATACCCTCATCTTTTCAAAATTTGCTTTGCTAAAGTTTAGAGTCCTAGTTGAGCCAGTATAGGGCTGTTTATGGAAACTGATATTGAATGTGACCATATTTTGGTCGCTGTTTCCTATGGGTTCCCCAACTATAATACCTGATACCAAATCCCCATTGTTTGTTAATACCAGGTCTAAAATTGCATTGTACCTAGTTGGTTCCTCAATTAGTTGGACTAAGTAGTTATCATTAAGTGTGTTTAAAAACATATTGCCCCTAGCAGTATCACATGAATCGGTTTTCCAGTTTATCTCTGGATAGTTAAAATCTCCCATCACTACTATGTCTCCTACTCCTGCTGCTCTTTCAATTTGCTTTAGTAACAATTCCTCATCAGATGCGTTGATACCAGGCGGCCTATAGCATTCACCCAATACTAACTTTTTTATTCCTTTTTCCCCGCATGCAATTTCTACCCATAATGTCTCGACAGTGTCTTCAGTCCCCTCCTGAATATCTTCCCATATATCAGGTTTTAAAAACAGCTTTACGTAAAGACACACCCCTCCACCCTTTTTATTTAGTCTGTCTCTCCTAAACAGTGTATAGCCCTCTAGATTTACTGTCCAATCATGAGATTCGATGTTCTCCTCACTGGCCTTACTTTCTCCCATTTTGCTCCCCTCCAATCTGTCCTCAACTCCGCAGCTAGGCTTATCTTCCTCTCCTGCCGCTCCACATCTTCCACTCCCCTTTGACAAAATCTGGACTTGCTGCCATTCCCCTACAGAATCCTTCTCAATTTCCTCACCCTCACATACAGGGCTTTCTCTAATTCCACTGCTCCCTACATCTCCAACCTCCTCTCCCATCATACTCCCACCCCCTATGGTGGGCCAATGACCGTCGCATCTCCTCTACCCTGGTCACTGCTTCCCATGCTCGAGCTCAAGATATAGCCCGCACTGCACCCCTTCAGTGAAATGCACTCCCCCGCTCCACTAGACTCTCCCCGAACTTGCAAAGCTTCAAACGGGCACTGAAAACCCACCTATTCATTAAAGCATACCCTTCCGATACATAACCTAACCCTGAGGCTGCTCCTCCATTCCCCTGCCTCATGCCTTGACCATCTCTGATTTGCTTACGCCCTGCCATCAGGCTACCTCCCACCTGCTTGCACCTCATGCCATATGTCTGTTGCCCCTTCCTACTAGATTGTTAGCTTCTCAGAGCAGGCCCCTCTTTCCATGTTACACCACACAGTAAAGCCCCTTATATATGTTCCACCACAGAAGAGCCCCTTATGCACATAATGCAGGGTACAGCCCCTACACATTATGCCAAGTATAGCCTCTATACCTCATTCCTCCTCATCATTCCTCTCCCCTCTTCCACCACCAGTGTGTGTGTGTGTGTGTGTGTATGTGTGTGCGTGTGTGACATAAATAAAAAGAATTTCAACTGTGCTATAATTTATGGTCTAACTGCTCAAAAAACCTGAAGATGCAATTAAATGATAATATTTTTGTTATACACATTAAATAGAATAATTTTCTTTACGTATTCCTCACTTCCACCATATAAAGTGTAGTCATATAGATAAAATTCTAATCTCTAGCATGCTTTCAGCATGCTGTACTGTATATGAAAGCAGGCTGGATAATGGAATTTTATCTCTAAGACTGCACTTTATATGGTGGAAGTGAAAATACATATATAAAATAATACTATTTAATGTCTATAACAGAAAGATTATAATTGGATTGTGTCTTCAAGTTTTTGGGAACAGTTATTTTTGTAGTTAGACCATAAATTATGGTGCTGTTGAACTTCTATTTGTTTTATCTATGTGTGTGTCCACCTGTCCATTCTTGCCCACAGTAACAGGAGAATTACTGTACATTACTAATGTCTACTCAGCGTCTCATCAGCAGTTGGCTCTGATACCCAGAAGTCCCTCTTCACAAAGAGTTTTTAAAAATTGTTTTTGATAAAATCATTTTGGATAAAATTAAATACATGTTCTTCACCTAATTCACTCATAAAAAAATTCCGACAATTTCTGAGCATTTTTTTTTTTTTTTGGCGGGGGGGGGGGAATTGTCAGTTAAGTGGTAAAAGGTGTCTATACTGATATGTTATGTGCTTTGTTCATTGCTATAGTCACATATATAGTAAAAAACCTTATAATAAGGTTGTGGGAGTGAAGTGTTAAAATTTAGATAATAAGAGAATAGTGAAAGTTTGGGAAAAAGTAATTCTGTAAATAAAAACAAATAATTAAATAAAAAACTGTGGACTGCCTTTTTATTCTGTTATAATATATATATATATATATATATATATAATGAATAGAACTGATTATATAGAAATGAGGCAAATCCTGTTCTGGGGGATAGTGATACTTATTTGGAGGTTAAGGAGGATCAAAATAGAAGAATTGTAGATTAAATACAAGTGACTCTGAAAAAAGGTCTCGCAGATGGTTTTATAATGCAAGAGTTATTTGCATATTTGTATATTGAACATGCAAGAGTTGCAATTTTCTGTTTTTTGCCCAAAATACATAAGAGGCTTCAGAATCCCCCAGGATGACCTATAGTGTTGGGGATAAATTCAGCTACAGTACATCACACCTCTCAGAATTTGTCGATCTATGTATAAATAAATATTTAAGGGAATTAGATTCTTATTTGAAAGATTCCACACAGGTATTGCAGGTTCTAGAAGAATTTAGATGGTGTCAAGATTTCAGCTGAGGGTTGTTTGATATTCAATCATTATACACTAGTTTCCCGCATGAGAAGGGGCTTGAACAAGTTAGAAAATATTTGATCAATGACCCTGAAGTTAGTGAAATTGAACTGAATTTTTTAGTATCATGTTTGGAGTATATACTAAAAAATAATCATTTTACTTTTGAAGGGCACCACCTGGTGCAAACATGGGAAACAGCAATGGGGACTCTGTGTGTGCCAAGTTTCACCAATCTGTACCCTTTTTACAGTTTGTTTGTACGTGTAAGGCAAAACTGTAAGGACAACTTTAAATATGATGAACAGGAAAAAATCTATAGCAAGAGGTTTTAAGAAAAGAAATATCCTAGTGCATTTGTTGAAGAAAGTAAGGATAGGGCAAAAAGGGTACCTTGGGATAATTTGTTGATGTACACTACCATTCAAAAGTTTGGGTCACCCAGACAATTTAGTGTTTTACATGAAAACTGACTTGTATTTATTAAATGAGTTGCAAAATGAATAGAACATATAGTCAAGACATTGGCAAGGTTAGAAATAATGATTTTTATTTGAAATAATAATTTTGTCCTTCAAACTTTGCTTTCGTCAAAGAATTCTCCTTTTGCGGCAATTACAGTATTGCAGACCTTTGGCATTCTAGCTGTTAATTTGTTGAGGTAATCTGAAGAAATGTAACCCCACACTTCCTGAAGCACCTCCCACAAGTTGGATTGGCTTGATGGGCACTTCTTGCATACATAACGGTCAAGCTGCTCCCACAACAGATCAATGGGGTTGAGACCTGGTGACTGCACTGGTCACACCATTATACCAGCTGCCTGCTTCTTCCCCAAAAAGTTCTTGCATAATTTGGAGGTGTGCTTTTGGTCATTGTCCTGTTGGAGGAGGAAATTGGATCCACTCAAGCACTGTCCACAGGGTATGGCATGGCATTACAAAATGGAGTGATAGCCTTCCTTATATTAAAATCCCTTTTACCTTGTACACATTTCCCACATTACCAGCATCAAAGTAGCCACAGACCATCACATTACCTCCACCATGCTTGACAGATGGAGTCAGGCACTCTTCCAACATCTTTTCACTTGTTCTGCATCTCACAAATGTTCTTCTGTGTGATCCAAACACCTCAAACTTCGATTCTTCTGTCCATAACACTTTTTTCCAATCTTTCTCTGTCCAATGTCTGTGGCTTTTGCCCATATTAATCTTTTCCTTTTATTTGCCAGTCTCAGATATGGCTTTTTCTTTGCCACTCTGCCTAGAAGGCCAGCATCCCGAAGTTGCCTCTTCACTGTAGACGTTGACACTGGCATTTTGTGGGTACCATTTAATGAAGCTGCCAGTTGAGGACCTGTGAGGCGTCTATTTCTCAAACTAGAGACTCTAATGTACTTGTCTTCTTGCTCAGTTGTGCACCGGGGCCTCCCACTTCTCTTTCTACACTGGTTAGAGCCTGTTTGTGCTGTTCTCTGAAGGGAGTAGTACACACCGTTGTAGGAAATGTTCAGTTTCTTAGCAATGTCTCGCATGGAATAGCCTTCATTTCGAAGAACAAGAATAGACTGTCAAGTTTCCCATGAAAGTTCTCTTTTTCTTGCCATTTTAAGAGTATAATCGAACCCACAATATGATGCTCCAGATACCCAACTAGCTCAAAGGAAGGCCAGTTTTATAGCTTCTCCAACGAGCAACCCATTTTCAGCTGTGCTAACATAATTGCACAAGGGTTTTCTAATCATCCATTAGTATTCTGACGCGATTAGCATTAGAACACTGGAGTTATGGTTGCTGGAAATGGGCCTCTAGATACTGTATTCCTTTAAAAACCAGACGTTTGCAGCAAGTATAGTCATTTACCACATTAACAATGTATAGAGCGTATTTCTGATTAATTTAATGTTATTTTCATTGAAAAAACTGTGCTTTTCTTTCAAAAATAAGGACATTGTCTGGGTGACCCCAAACTTTTATATGGTAGTGTATAAAGAAAAGGATAAGAATGAACGATCCTATTTTTTTGTGCTGTACAGTAAAGAGAAAGAGATAGGGAAAATACTAAATAAACATTGGAGTGTACTAACACTGGATCCAATTTTACGTAAGTTGATCCCACAAAGACCCCAAATAGTTAAAAAAAAAATCTAGGTCCTTAAAGAATAAACTGGCACCAAGTTAGTTAAAATTGATGCAAAAAAATAGGAAATGGATGCAGAATCTGAAGGGGTTTTATCTGTGCTCCCATTGTAAAGTGTGCAAACACTGCAGTAAAGAAAAGCTAACATTCACTGGTGTGGGAGATGAGAAGAAGAGGGAGATAAAGTCCTTGATGAACTGTCAATCTACTTCAGTTATTTATTAAATTAAATGTAAATGTGTGAAAAAATATGTTGGAAAGACAAAAAGGCATTTAAAGTTGCATATACTTGAACACACGAGGAATATTAATAATAGGGTAAAAACTCATAGGGCCATATGCAATTGCGGTCGAAATCATGAAAATGACAAAAAATGGGGCATTTTCGACAAAAAAACCTGTTGAATTGGATTCGACAATGCAATACAGTACTTTTCGTCAAAATACCTGCCATTTCAGATTCGACATTTTGCAAATTGACATTTTCAAAATTCGACATGTCTGCAATGGTAAAAATGCAGCTTTTCGACAAAAGTATATTCAATTGAAGAATGTCGATTCGACAACAGTGCTTTTCGACAGTAATTTCGTCAATTTCATTCCGCCTCACTTTGCTGGCGAGAGCTGATTAATTTTTTTTTAAAACATATTCTTTTTTTAGCTTTTTGGATTGATAATAGCATATCTATTTATATTTGAAGGAATTATCTACTTGGTTTGTCAATTTTTGACCCACAAGTATTATTTAATAGATTTTTAAAAAGAATATTTTTTTCTTCACTCTGCTGAGGGAAATGTACCCATGATTCCACAGTTTTACCCAGGATACACTTCTGCAAAGCCACTCCAGTATTGGACCAGTTTACCCCACTCTACCATGGACATCTTACTTGTGATGTGGAACTGAACCACCGCCATGTTAGAGTCACTCTTTCAGGTGAGATGTATTGGCCAAAACTACATCTTGTCTGAGTAACCTGTGTATATGCGCAGTGTTGCTGGGACCTTTTGTTCTTTCCCAGGGAGGAGGAAACGCTCTCAAATTACCTCCTTATTCTCTTCCGCAGGTCTTGCAGAGTATCCTTCCCAAGGTGCAGGAACCAGCATGGATGAAGTGACAGGACAGTTCCCCTGCTGTACCATGGGCGACCTACTTGTGATGTGGACCTGAACCTCCGCCATGTAGCAGATACCCCCCTCAGGTGAGATGTATTGCCCAAAACTAGTGATGAGCGAGGTTCGGTTTTACTCGGTTTTACTCGGTTTTACTCGGTTCTCAAAACGGCATCTTATTGGCTATCCAAAACACGTGACATCCCTGAGCCAATAAGATGCCGTTTTGAGAACCGAGTAAAACCGAGTAAAACCGAGTAAAACCGAATCCGCTCATCACTACCCAAAACTCCCTCTTGTCCAAGTAACCCAGGCATGTCCCAACTGCGGCCCTCCGGCATATGCAAAACTGCATATCCAATCATGCCCTTACACAGCAATGCTTATGCTGTGTAAGGGCATGCTTGGATGTGTAGTTTCTCAAGTGCCGGAGGGTTGCATTTTGGACAAAGGCCGCTGTAACCTGCTTGTTTGCAAGTGTTGCTTGTACCTTGTCTTTGGATGACACAATACTATTCTCTTCCACAGGTCTTGCGGAGTATCCTTCCCAAGGTGCAGGAACCAGCGTGGATGAAGTGACAGGACAGTTCCCCTGCTGTACCATGGGCGACCTACTTGTGATGTGGACCTGAACCTCCGCCATGTAGCAGACACCCCCCCTCAGGTGAGATGTATTGCCCAAAACTCCCTCTTGTCCAAGTAACCCAGGCATGTCCCAACTGCGGCCCTCCAGCATTTGCAAAACTGCATATCCAATCATGCCCTTACACAGCAATGCTTATGCTGTGTCAGGGCATGCTTGGATGTGTAGTTTCTCAAGTGCCGGAGGGTTGCATTTGGGACAAAGGCCGATGTAACCTGCTTGTTTGCAAGTGTTGCTTGTACCTTGTCTTTGGATGACACAAATACCTGGAACCTCATACTATACTCTTCCACAGGTCTTGCGGAGTATCCTTCCCAATTTGCAGGAAACAGCATGGATGTCAAGGGACACGACAGTTCCCCTGCTGTACCATGGGTGACCTACCACAATACCACTGCATCTCTGAAATGCCATATTTTACATTTTATTTACTATTAATTTAAAGAAAAACACAAAACTTCTCATTTTAAAAATGTATTGAAGAATTATAATTGTATTTTATTTTGGATTAAAAAATAAAATGTAATAAAACATAAACAGTAGTGTTTGTTCTTCTTTACATTCTTTTCTTGTGTAGATATCTGTGAAAAAAAGAAATTCCATATTAAGTAAAGAAACTAATGATGTCCTGTTCATTCCTTTCCCAAGAACATTTGTGGAACCACACAGTCCAGCATGACCCATTGCTGGACTGTGTTGTTCCCCACGGTCAGACGGTCCAAAGTTGCAGAGTCAAGACAGTGGTCAGCACTTTGACACGGCTGCACTTGTGGAACCACACAGTCCAGCATGACCCATTGCTGGACTGTGTTGTACCCCAGGGTCAGACGGTCCAAAGTTTCTAGAATATATACTAGAATCATCGCTTTACTCACCTTGGTATGCACAACCGATCTACGCCATCAACTTCAAGTTTTCAACCAATCCTATGAAGAAGCAAAAAACAAATACTAGTGAATAGTAAATTCACACTACAGTGAAAGCCTAATTTACACCAAATCAAAAGTGATTTGTTTGGTATAAAAAAAAAAAAGTGGTATCAGAATAGCTCTTTGGCCCATCATATATGTAACCACAAGGAGCTTTCATCAGTTACCACACGCGCCCGCATACATGCCCGCGCATGTATGCCTAGACATAGCTCCTTGGTAGTTTCCGATCGGGGGTGGGGGAGCCCAACACAAATTTAAAACAATAGTAAGAAGAAAAAAAAACTAATGGGAGGGGGAGAAAGGGAAACATGAAAAACATAAATAGTAAATAATAAAACAATACGACCGGGCTTATGGTGGTTGTTGGCCGTCCGGATCCTCTTCTTCCTCCTGATGTGGCATCGATGCCCTGGGCGGCTGTGGGGTGCGTTGAATTGGCCTCAGTGGCCGTGCTGGTGTAGAGGATGCGGCCGGTGGTGAAGGCATCTGGTAGGTGGGGTACAACCCTGTATATCCTTGGTACAGCTGTGACCGTCCATACCAGGATTGTGGTGGAGCAAGGGCAGGAGGCGTCCATGTGGCTTGTGGTGGCGGATGTGGTGGTTCACCAGCGTGTTGTTGAGCTGGCTCTGGGAGCTTATCATAGATCATCTGTAGCATTGTTGCAATGATCTTATGGCTGGCTGCCGAATGTCGTTGGCTCTCCGACATGTTGTCAACGCTGTGTGCCAGGCATGATGTGTTATCCACCAGCCGGTTGATGGATGTGGCCAGAACGTGAAGGATGTCCATAGTCTCCCTGTGATCTTCTCGTCTTGTCTTTTGCGTTTCTGCCGTGCTGTCGGCAAGAGCCTTTTGCATGTCAACCAAACCGTTTGCCATCTTATCCATTGTCTTTTCAATGGCGTCCAGTCTGGTTCCAACGACATCCCGAAAACTATCCTGGCGGACATTCATCTCTGCTGCCAGGGTGTTTACCCTCTGAATATTTGAAGGATCCTGCCCTTGCTGTACGTCTGCCACCAATTGCATTTGTGAAGCTGAAAAGAAAATTAGAAATTAGTATACACATTCATACATTTGTTTGAAGGTTCACAATTTGATAATTACTCACACAGGGATGTAGAAACAGCGGACTGCTGCACTTCCACCTCGTCGTCCGACTCATCCTGTACGAGATCCGGCCTGTAGTAGGGACCAATCCCCGACGCTAATCCGCTGCTGGTCCGTGGCACCTCTGTTTGCAAAAGAAGAAAAAAAAACAATAAAGTTAATAAACTATACAAAAATGGTCACCCCCCCCCCCCCCCCACACCCCAAAAAAACTAAAACCTTCTCCATCCCGTGGTGCCGCTGCTCCAGGAGCTTCACTTGTCCTCAATCCTGGAGACTTTTCAAGGGTATGGCTGGATAAGTCTGCACGGCTGTCTTCAAACCCTAGAAAGGTCTCATCCCAAACCCTGTTGACTCCAACAGTTCTGGTGATGGGTCCACAAGGGTAGTGTCTTGTTGAGGCTCTTTGGTCACAGTCCCAGAGCTCCTGGAGAGATGACGAGCTGGTGATGGCCTGCACACAGGAGCTGTAGTTTGGCGCCCAGCTGGTGGTGTGGTTGCCGACGATGTCTGGCGCGCAGGTGACGTTCTATGCACTGATGTCTGGTGTGCAGGTGATGGTCTGCGTGCTGACGATGTCTGGCGCGCAGGTGACTTTCTGCGTGCTGATGACATCTGGTGCGCAGGTGACTTTCTGCGCGCTGATGATGTGTGGCACGCAGGTGATGATCTGCGCGCTGCTGATGCTTGCTGCGCAGGTGATGGTCCGCGCGCTGCTGCCGATGCCTGCTGCGCAGGTGATGGTCCGCGCGCTGCCGATGTCCTGCGCGCAAGTGATGTCCTCTGGGCAGGCGTGTCTGGAAGAAAGAACAAACACATTAGCAAATAAAAAAAAAGATTAAGTACAGCTCATCTGAATGTATTCTTACCATCAGGCCTCCTTTTGGACTGCTTGTCTCCCGCCGTCTTCCGTCTTCTGGGCGGTTCTTCCTCCTCGGGAAAGCCAGCAGGACGGCTGGAGTCCACAACTCCGCGAACTCCTTGGACCATGACAGGGTTCATGCGCCTTTTAACGTCCTCCCAGGGTAGCCACTTCAAATTGAGAGCCGGACCACCTCCCGTAGCTGTCTCATGTTGGCGCTGACTCCCCATCTTCTTCTTGGTCTGTTTGCGGCAATCACTGTACCGCTTCATGCAGTTTCTGGTGCTCCGGCGGTTTCCAGATACTGCAGTGAATTGTCTCGCTATGGCATCCCAGATGTTTTGCTTTGTCTTAGCTGCTGTGGTCTGTGCCCTTGGTCCATACAGAACGTCGTAGGACCTGTCAACGCCATCCACTAGGGCACAGTTTTCCACCTCAGTGTATCTGGGTCCACGCGGCTTCTTCTGTCCTGCGTCTTCACCAGAGGCTTCCTCCTCCAACTGATCCTCTGGCTGGCTTCTTGCCTTTAGGGATAAAAAAACATGCAATTAATATGATCGGTATGTACCTGTGAGTGTGTCAGTATCCCTGGCAGTGCGCAAAGATACCTGTAGGTGTGCATGACAGTGCGAAAACTAGGGTGTGTCAAGTTGGATGCTATTGTGTCTGCAGGTGTTGTCAGTATTTAACTTTCTAGGCCTTTTCTTTTTCTTTTGCTTCTCCCTTTGGTCCCTTGATGACCGCGGCTGGTCACTAGATGCCTGTTCGGTCTTATCCTCCTCCTGGGTCGGCTCCCACTCCTCATTGCTGTGCAGGGAAAATTCTTCTGAGGGGTGGGGAGAAGGGGGGGGGGATCGGGGCCGCTTGTCCCTGGACATCTCTGTTGTAAAAATAAAAATTATTTTTACAAATTTAACACACATTACATAATTACATGCAACCACACGTCATGCTGCTGGGACCCCAGTGCTCAAGCAGGACCAAACACACATAAAAAATTGAAAAATTGAAAAAAAAAAACCTCAGCCAAACAAGCCAAAAACCCAGTACAAGCATCTCTGCACATGCTGGAGGTCAACCAATGCTAAAGTAGGAGCCAAAAAACATGTTTTGCAAACAAACGACAGCACATGTCGACTACATGGCAGATACCGACATGCTCAAAGTCACCCCAAACAAGCTAAAAAGTACCTCCAGCATGTGCAGGGATGCACCAATGCTAAAATAGGAGCAAAAAACATGTTTTGGAAACAAACGACAGCACATGTCGACCGCATGGCAGATACCGACATACTCAAAGTCACCCCAAACAAGCCAAAAAGCATCCCTGCACATGCTGGAGGTACACCAGTGCTAAAGTAGGAGCAAAAAAACATGTTTTTGAAACAAACGACAGCACATGTCGACCGCATGGCAGATACCGACATGCTCAAAGTTACTCCAAACAAGCCAAAAAGCATCCCTGCACATGCTGGAGGTACACCAGTGCTAAAATAGGAGCAAAAAAACATGTTTTGGAAACAAACGACAGCACATGTCGACCACATGGCAGATACCGACATGCTCAAAGTCACCCCAAACAAGCCAAAAAGTACCTCCAGCATGTGCAGGGATGCACCAGTGCTAAAATAGGAGCAAACAAACATGTTTTGGAAACAAATGACAGCACATGTCGACCGCATGGCAGATACTGACATGCTCAAAGTCACTCCAAACAAGCCAAAAAGCATCCCTGCACATGCTGGAGGTACACCAATGCAAAAGCATAACCCAAAAAAAAAACATTTTATGCAAAAAAAAAAAGTGAAAAACTACCCCCACAAACAAAACTCAAAAAAAAAAAAAATGCAGCGATACAAGCAGGACCTGCAGCAATCCAAACAGGACCTATATACACATACCTGCACACATATACATACCCCAAACACCCCAAAGCAATGCCACATGTACACCTCATGGCACCCCCCCCACCACCCAAACATTACATACGGCTCTCATCAGAGGCGGAACTACCGGCAGTGCAAGCAGTGCTTTGCACTGGGGCCCGCCTCTGTCCAGGGGCCCAAGCATGTAATGAGTCAAACTGACTCATTACATGCTGCTGTGCGCTGCAGGCAACCGCTGCCCGCAGCGCACAGCCGTCCGGAGAGGAGAGGAGCAGCGGCACGGACGGGGGAAGGAGGAGGAGGGAGGTGAAGGAGGGAGCCGCAGCAGCGCTTTGTTACTGGTGGAGGCGCTGCTGCTGCTGCCCCTCTGCTTCACTATAGGCTGTCTTCCGAGAACAGCCTATAGGGAAGCAGAGGGGCAGCAGCAGCAGCGCCTCCACCAGTAACAAAGCGCTGCTGCGGCTCCCTTCTTCACCTCCGTCCTCCACCTCCTCTACTGCCCGGGAATCGTCTGACGCGGCTGCACCGAGGAGCCTGAGTCGGCGGAGAGGGTAAGTATAATTCTTCTTTCTTTCTTTTTCTCTTTTTCTTTCTTTCTTTCTCTTTCTTTTTTCTTTGGCCTGCCTGCCGCTACGTGTAAAAATGGGGGACTGCCTGCCGCTATGTGTAAAAAGGGGAATCAGCCTGCCGCAATGTGTAAAAAGGGGGGACTGCCTGACGTAATGTGTAAAAAGGGGGAATCAGCCTGCCGCAATGTGTAAAAAAGGGGGGACTGCCTGACGTAATGTGTAAAAAGGGGGAATCAGCCTGCCGCAATGTGTAAAAATGGGGGACTGCTGCCTGCCGCTATGTGTAAAAAGGGGTAATCTGCCTGCCGCTATGTGTAAAAAGGGGTAATCTGCCTGCCGCAATGTGTAAAAATGGGGAATCTGCCTGCCGTAATGTGTAAAAATGGGGACGCTGTCTGCCGTAATGTGTAACAAGGGCACACTGTCTGCCGTAATCTGTAAAAAGAGGACGCTGTCTGCCGCTATGTGTAACAAGGGCACGCGGTCTGCCGTTATGTGTAAAAAGGGCACGCTGTCTGCCGTTAAGTGTAAAAAGAGCACGCTGTCTGCCGTTATGTGTAAAAAGTGCACGCTGTCTGCCGTTATGTGTAAAAAGGGCACGCTGTCTGCCGTTATGTGTAAAAAGTGCACGCTGTCTGCTGTATTGTGTAAAAAGAGGAATCTGTCCGCTGTAAGGTGTAAAAGGGTCTCTACCCGGTGTAGTGGTGCTACTGTGCGGCGTAATTTGAATAATGGAGACTACTGTGTACCGTTTTATGAATTGATATTATTTTGTGGCCACACCCCTTCCCCACGAAGCCACGCCACTATGCATTTTTGCGCGCGCCTACGCCGCGCACTGCCCCTGTTTTGCATGCAGGGGTGGGGCTCCGATGCCGTTTCTTGCACACAGTGCTAAAATGTCTAGTTACGGCACTGTTGCTAGGTATCCATTTCTCTGGCACTGAGCAGGTCCCCCTCACCAGATCCTCTCCAGGGGTGAGGGGGTGGACTTGGATGGGATGTGTGTGTGGGGGGGGGATGTTGGGGGGGCCTAAAGCATTTTGTCGCTCCTGGGCCCACCGCTCGCTAGTTCCGCCACTGGCTCTCATACCTCATCCAAAACAGTAGCCAAGCGCTCAGAACAACACCCATAAACACCCATGCAACACCAGACCACGTGTGGTACTTACCTACAAATGTAGAAATCACTCCAAAAATGACTCTCCTCTGGGGTAACAGGTATCCTGTCTGTCCTGGATTAAAGCCTGCTGGGTGTACAAGCGATACCACAGCAAAGAAACCCACTTTGATCGCACTGCAACACCTCCACTCCACACTGCAGGGTTACAAAATGGCTGCTGAGCACGCAGCAAACAAGCCCTATATAGAGCTCCAAACGGCGGGAAGTCAAATCCAGGACCCCCACTACTCGACTATTGGTCCGTTATTCGACAAGGGGAGTGTCGAATCCATTATGAATTGAATATGTCGAATTCATGGTCCCAGGTGGAGGGTTTCGGCTGTCGAGTAGTGTTGAATCCTAAAACGGTCGAAAAAAAGCCGCAATTCGTCCGGAATTGCATATACCCCATAGTGTCTCTAGACATTTTGAGGACTTGTCAGCAATCTTCATTTAGCAATTTTTAATTTAAAGCAATTAAACATGTAGGACTCGATGAAAGGAAAGGTGATTTAGCTAAAAAAAATTGCATGAAGGGAAACTTATTGGATTTATATGCTTCAAACTTTGTTTCCATCAGGCTTAAACGAAGATTGTGCGATATTGTTTCATTTTGAGAGAATAGTGATACAATGTGAGTAATGATAAAAGGATTTTCATGTGTTGTTTCTTTTTTTATCTATTGCAGCCTGCTGCAGAACAGAGGGAGAGTGCTTCCACAGCTTGTAGCTGAATGTTTGACTTTCTAGGTTGTGTTGGAAGGTATTCTTAGCTCAGAGTTTGCAAATTGAGAGAGTAGATGTAATTAAAAGGTCTAGCTGGTGTGGTAGTTATGTTTGCTGTGACATTCTTTGTAAATATTAAAATTTCTATATGTGGAAAAAATATCTTGTTTTATATATGATATATTGAATTCAATATTTGTATATGATGTTTATATATGGATTGTATATTGTTATATTTTGATGAACTATAAGTGGAATCAGGTGTGTATGATGATGCATGATGAGAAGGGGCTATTTAAATGGCCCTCCAATGTGACTAGCCGTGCCCACTGATGAAGGCTAGCACCGAAACGCATTTGGGGAGTGAGACTGAGCCGCTTATAGTGCTTCAAAGTACCCCAAAATCAACTTTTTCGTTAGTATATGCACACCAAATTTAATGAAAGTATTTCTTTATATGAAAAGTAATTGCTTTTTATCATTTTAATAAAAAAAGGAAAAGTAGCCCCAAATGACGCCTAAATTAAAGAAAATTCTACTATGTTCATTTACATTTTTCATTAAATTCCTTGATAAATAAACAAAATTTCTAAGCTTTTTACATTATTCCACTTATTTAAAAAAATGCACAAATCAGTAATTCCACACATTGGGCCTAACTCATACCTGATCGCTAGCAGGCAATTTTTGCACTACTACGATCGGATAGTCAGCGCCTACAGTGGGAGTGTATTTTAGCTGTGCAAGTGTGTGAACGCGTGTGTAGCAGAGCTAGACAATCAGATTTTGTGCAGTATCTGCGCAGCCTAGGACTTACTCAGCTGCTGCTATCACTTCAACGGAATTTACACCAGGAACCCTCCCTGCAAATGCATGAACACGCCTGCGCAAACACTCCCAGAAAACGGTCAGTTGACACCCACAAACGCCTTCTTCCTGTCAATCTCCTTGCGAATGCCCATGCAAATGGATCCTTCACACAAACCCATTGCTGAGCGGCGATCCGCTTTTTACCCGTGCAACGCGCTTGCGCATTGCGGTGCATACTCATGCACAGTTTAGACCTGATCGCCCGCTGTGTGAAAATGCAGCCTAGTGATCAGGTCTGAATTACCCCCATAATGCAAGTGGTCAATTCTAATTGAGTTGTGTGAATCTCTGGTATGTGCACATGAAGTAGAAGTGTGCAAATTTCTAGGCGAAGTGTGCAAGTTTAACGCCTTTTGCAAATAAGCCTCCTTTGCCTCAATACTGCCTAACAGATGACAATATCATTATAAAAAGCATCTAGCCAGTTTAACACTCTTTCTTCCTTCCTGTATAATAAAAGAAACAGTTCTGGGCCAAATCTATTAGCCCACGATTTGCGAGATCAGGCACTATAGTCTTTAGATTTAAAGTAGCAATATGTAGAGGTAAAACTAGGTTTAAATTTAGTGACTCTCCCTGTAGAATTGTGCCAGCTACCGCAAATCATGGGCTAGTACATTTAGCCCTCTGGGGTTAATGTAATGTATTAGGATCTGAGCTGCTGGAGGTGTGGGACTTCAGGCGAGAATGCCTGTATTTTTAAATCAACAACTATGTAAAAGGCAAAACCAACCTGTCATAACCCAGGTCACTTACCGCTCCTGTCACCTGCCAACTAGCTCTCTGGGCATAGTACATGCATCCACTATAATCTAGAGATGAGCGGGTTCGGTTCCTCGGAATCCGAACCCGCCCGAACTTCATGTTTTTTTTCACGGGTCCGAGCGACTCGGATCTTCCCGCCTTGCTCGGTTAACCCGAGCGCGCCCGAACGTCATCATGACGCTGTCGGATTCTTGCGAGGCTCGGATTCTATCGCGAGACTCGGATTCTATATAAGGAGCCGCGCGTCGCCGCCATTTTCACTCGTGCATTGAGATTGATAGGGAGAGGACGTGTCTGGCGTCCTCTCCATTAGAATAGAGATAGATTAGATAGAGAGAGAGAGATTGTGCAGAGTCGCAGACAGAGTTAGTTTACCACAGTCAGTGACCAGTGCAGTTGCTAGTTAACTTTTATTTAATATAATATATCCGTTCACTTCTCTCTGCTATATCCGTTCTCTGCCTGAAAAAAAAAACGATACACAGCACAGTCAGTCACACAGTGTGACTCAGTCTGTGTGCACTCAGCTCAGCCCAGTGTGCTGCACAGTCATCAATGTATAAATTAAAAGCTTATAATTAATTGTGGGGGAGACTGGGGAGCACTGCAGGTTGTTAGCAGGAGCCAGGAGTACAATTATATTAATTAACAGTGCACACTTTTGCTGCAGGAGTGGTGACCAGTGCCTGACCACCAGTATAGTATTGTTGTATACTACTAATATCTCTTTAAATATCAACCAGTCTATATTAGCAGCAGACACAGTACAGTGCGGTAGTTCACGGCTGTGGCTACCTCTGTGTCGGCACACGGCAGGCAGTCCGTCCGACCAGAATTGTATTATTTATTATTATATACCTACCACCTAACCGTGGTTTTTTTTTCATTCTTTATACCGTCATAGTGTCATCCTAATTGTTACGAGTATACTACTATCTCTTTATCAACCAGTGTACAGTGCGGTAGTTCACGGCTGTGGCTACCTCTGTGTCGGCACACGGCAGGCAGTCCGTCCGACCAGAATTGTATTATTTATTATTATATACCTACCACCTAACCGTGGTTTTTTTTTCATTCTTTATACCGTCATAGTGTCATCCTAATTGTTACGAGTATACTACTATCTCTTTATCAACCAGTGTACAGTGCGGTAGTTCACGGCTGTGGCTACCTCTGTGTCGGCACACGGCAGGCAGTCCGTCCGACCAGAATTGTATTATTTATTATTATATACCTACCACCTAACCGTGGTTTTTTTTTTCATTCTTTATACCGTCATAGTGTCATCCTAATTGTTACGAGTATACTACTATCTCTTTATCAACCAGTGTACAGTGCGGTAGTTCACGGCTGTGGCTACCTCTGTGTCGGCACACGGCAGGCAGTCCGTCCGACCAGAATTGTATTATTTATTATTATATACCTACCACCTAACCGTGGTTTTTTTTTTCATTCTTTATACCGTCATAGTGTCATCCTAATTGTTACGAGTATACTACTATCTCTTTATCAACCAGTGTACAGTGCGGTAGTTCACGGCTGTGGCTACCTCTGTGTCGGCACACGGCAGGCAGTCCGTCCGACCAGAATTGTATTATTTATTATTATATACCTACCACCTAACCGTGGTTTTTTTTTTCATTCTTTATACCGTCATAGTGTCATCCTAATTGTTACGAGTATACTACTATCTCTTTATCAACCAGTGTACAGTGCGGTAGTTCACGGCTGTGGCTACCTCTGTGTCGGCACACGGCAGGCAGTCCGTCCGACCAGAATTGTATTATTTATTATTATATACCTACCACCTAACCGTGGTTTTTTTTTCATTCTTTATACCGTCATAGTGTCATCCTAATTGTTACGAGTATACTACTATCTCTTTATCAACCAGTGTACAGTGCGGTAGTTCACGGCTGTGGCTACCTCTGTGTCGGCACACGGCAGGCAGTCCGTCCGACCAGAATTGTATTATTTATTATTATATACCTACGACCTAACCGTGGTTTTTTTTTCATTCTTTATACCGTCATAGTGTCATCCTAATTGTTACGAGTATACTACTATCTCTTTATCAACCAGTGTACAGTGCGGTAGTTCACGGCTGTGGCTACCTCTGTGTCGGCACACGGCAGGCAGTCCGTCCGACCAGAATTGTATTATTTATTATTATATACCTACCACCTAACCGTGGTTTTTTTTTTCATTCTTTATACCGTCATAGTGTCATCCTAATTGTTACGAGTATACTACTATCTCTTTATCAACCAGTGTACAGTGCGGTAGTTCACGGCTGTGGCTACCTCTGTGTCGGCACACGGCAGGCAGTCCGTCCGACCAGAATTGTATTATTTATTATTATATACCTACCACCTAACCGTGGTTTTTTTTTCATTCTTTATACCGTCATAGTGTCATCCTAATTGTTACGAGTATACTACTATCTCTTTATCAACCAGTGTACAGTGCGGTAGTTCACGGCTGTGGCTACCTCTGTGTCGGCAGTCGGCAGGCAGTCCGTCCATCCATAATTGTATTATTATTATAATATATACCACCTAACCGTGGTTTTTTTATACCACCTAACCGTGGCAGTCCGTCCATAATTGTATACTAGTATCCAATCCATCCATCTCCATTGTTTACCTGAGGTGCCTTTTAGTTCTGCCTATAAAATATGGAGAACAAAAAAGTTGAGGTTCCAAAATTAGGGAAAGATCAAGATCCACTTCCACCTCGTGCTGAAGCTGCTGCCACTAGTCATGGCCGAGACGATGAAATGCCAGCAACGTCGTCTGCCAAGGCCGATGCCCAATGTCATAGTACAGAGCATGTCAAATCCAAAACACCAAATATCAGAAAAAAAAGGACTCCAAAACCTAAAATAAAATTGTCGGAGGAGAAGCGTAAACTTGCCAATATGCCATTTACCACACGGAGTGGCAAGGAACGGCTGAGGCCCTGGCCTATGTTCATGGCTAGTGGTTCAGCTTCACATGAGGATGGAAGCACTCAGCCTCTCGCTAGAAAACTGAAAAGACTCAAGCTGGCAAAAGCACCGCAAAGAACTGTGCGTTCTTTGAAATCCCAAATCCACAAGGAGAGTCCAATTGTGTCGTTTGCGATGCCTGACCTTCCCAACACTGGACGTGAAGAGCATGCGCCTTCCACTATTTGCATGCCCCCTGCAAGTGCTGGAAGGAGCACCCGCAGTCCAGTTCATGATAGTCAGATTGAAGATGTCAGTGTTGAAGTACACCAGGATGAGGAGGATATGGGTGTTGCTGGCGCTGGGGAGGAAATTGACCAGGAGGATTCTGATGGTGAGGTGGTTTGTTTAAGTCAGGCACCCGGGGAGACACCTGTTGTCCGTGGGAGGAATATGGCCGTTGACATGCCAGGTGAAAATACCAAAAAAATCAGCTCTTCGGTGTGGAGGTATTTCACCACAAATGCGGACAACAGGTGTCAAGCCGTGTGTTCCCTTTGTCAAGCTGTAATAAGTAGGGGTAAGGACGTTAACCACCTCGGAACATCCTCCCTTATACGTCACCTGCAGCGCATTCATAATAAGTCAGTGACAAGTTCAAAAACTTTGGGTGACAGCGGAAGCAGTCCACTGACCAGTAAATCCCTTCCTCTTGTAACCAAGCTCACGCAAACCACCCCACCAACTCCCTCAGTGTCAATTTCCTCCTTCCCCAGGAATGCCAATAGTCCTGCAGGCCATGTCACTGGCAAGTCTGACGAGTCCTCTCCTGCCTGGGATTCCTCCGATGCATCCTTGCGTGTAACGCCTACTGCTGCTGGCGCTGCTGTTGTTGCCGCTGGGAGTCGATGGTCATCCCAGAGGGGAAGTCGTAAGCCCACTTGTACTACTTCCAGTAAGCAATTGACTGTTCAACAGTCCTTTGCGAGGAAGATGAAATATCACAGCAGTCATCCTACTGCAAAGCGGATAACTGAGGCCTTGGCATCCTGGTTGGTGAGAAACGTGGTTCCGGTATCCATCATTACTGCAGAGCCAACTAGAGACTTGTTGGAGGTACTGTGTCCCCGGTACCAAATACCATCTAGGTTCCATTTCTCTAGGCAGGCGATACCGAAAATGTACACAGACCTCAGAAAAAGAGTCACCAGTGTCCTAAAAAATGCAGCTGTACCCAATGTCCACTTAACCACGGACATGTGGACAAGTGGAGCAGGGCAGGGTCAGGACTATATGACTGTGACAGCCCACTGGGTAGATGTATGGACTCCCGCCGCAAGAACAGCAGCGGCGGCACCAGTAGCAGCATCTCGCAAACGCCAACTCTTTCCTAGGCAGGCTACGCTTTGTATCACCGCTTTCCAGAATACGCACACAGCTGAAAACCTCTTACGGCAACTGAGGAAGATCATCGCGGAATGGCTTACCCCAATTGGACTCTCCTGTGGATTTGTGGCATCGGACAACGCCAGCAATATTGTGTGTGCATTAAATCTGGGCCAATTCCAGCACGTCCCATGTTTTGCACATACCTTGAATTTGGTGGTGCAGAATTTTTTTTTTGCGGGACACTTTCGGCGTACAGGCACCACGTACAGAAAACTGGAGCACCACCAAAAACTACTGAACCTGCCCTGCCATCATCTGAAGCAAGAAGTGGTAACGAGGTGGAATTCAACCCTCTATATGCTTCAGAGGTTGGAGGAGCAGCAAAAGGCCATTCAAGCCTATACAATTGAGCACGATATAGTAGGTGGAATGCACCTGTCTCAAGTGCAGTGGAGAATGATTTCAACGTTGTGCAAGGTTCTGATGCCCTTTGAACTTGCCACACGTGAAGTCAGTCCAGACACTGCCAGCCTGAGTCAGGTCATTCCCCTCATCAGGCTTTTGCAGAAGAAGCTGGAGGCATTGAAGGAGGAGCTAACACGGAGCGATTCCGCTAGGCATGTGGGACTTGTGGATGCAGCCCTTAATTCGCTTAACAAGGATTCACGGGTGGTCAATCTGTTGAAATCAGAGCACTACATTTTGGCCACCGTGCTCGATCCTAGATTTAAAGCCTACCTTGGATCTCTCTTTCCGGCAGACACAGGTCTGCTGGGGTTGAAAGACCTGCTGGTGACAAAATTGTCAAGTCAAGCGGAACGCGACCTGTCAACATCTCCTCCTTCACATTCTCCCGCAACTGGGGGTGCGAGGAAAAGGCTCAGAATTCCGAGCCCACCCGCTGGCGGTGATGCAGGGCAGTCTGGAGCGACTGCTGATGCTGACATCTGGTCCGGACTGAAGGACCTGACAACGATTACGGACATGTCGTCTACTGTCACTGCATATGATTCTCTCAACATTGATAGAATGGTGGAGGATTATATGAGTGACCGCATCCAAGTAGGCACGTCACACAGTCCGTACTTATACTGGCAGGAAAAAGAGGCAATTTGGAGGCCCTTGCACAAACTGGCTTTATTCTACCTAAGTTGCCCTCCCACAAGTGTGTACTCCGAAAGAGTGTTTAGTGCCGCCGCTCACCTTGTCAGCAATCGGCGTACGAGGTTACATCCAGAAAATGTGGAGAAGATGATGTTCATTAAAATGAATTATAATCAATTCCTCCGCGGAGACATTGACCAGCAGCAATTGCCTCCACAAAGTACACAGGGAGCTGAGATGGTGGATTCCAGTGGGGACGAATTGATAATCTGTGAGGAGGGGGATGTACACGGTGATATATCGGAGGGTGAAGATGAGGTGGACATCTTGCCTCTGTAGAGCCAGTTTGTGCAAGGAGAGATTAATTGCTTCTTTTTTGGGGGGGGTCCAAACCAACCCGTCATATCAGTCACAGTCGTGTGGCAGACCCTGTCACTGAAATGATGGGTTGGTTAAAGTGTGCATGTCCTGTTTTGTTTATACAACATAAGGGTGGGTGGGAGGGCCCAAGGATAATTCCATCTTGCACCTCTTTTTTCTTTTCTTTTTCTTTGCATCATGTGCTGATTGGGGTGGGTTTTTTGGAAGGGACACCCTGCGTGACACTGCAGTGCCACTCCTAGATGGGCCCGGTGTTTGTGTCGGCCACTAGGGTCGCTAATCTTACTCACACAGCTACCTCATTGCGCCTCTTTTTTTCTTTGCGTCATGTGCTGTTTGGGGAGGGTTTTTTGGAAGGGACATCCTGCGTGACACTGCAGTGCCACTCCTAGATGTGCCCGGTGTTTGTGTCGGCCACTAGGGTCGCTAATCTTACTCACACAGTCAGCTACCTCATTGCGCCTCTTTTTTTCTTTGCGTCATGTGCTGTTTGGGGAGGGTTTTTTGGAAGGGCCATCCTGCGTGACACTGCAGTGCCACTCCTAGATGGGCCCGGTGTTTGTGTCGGCCACTAGGGTCGCTAATCTTACTCACACAGCTACCTCATTGCGCCTCTTTTTTTCTTTGCGTCATGTGCTGTTTGGGGAGGGTTTTTTGGAAGGGACATCCTGCGTGACACTGCAGTGCCACTCCTAGATGGGCCCGGTGTTTGTGTCGGCCACTAGGGTCGCTTATCTTACTCACACAGCGACCTCGGTGCAAATTTTAGGACTAAAAATAATATTGTGAGGTGTGAGGTATTCAGAATAGACTGAAAATGAGTGTAAATTATGGTTTTTGAGGTTAATAATACTTTGGGATCAAAATGGCCCCCAAATTCTATGATTTAAGCTGTTTTTTAGTGTTTTTTGAAAAAAACACCCGAATCCAAAACACACCCGAATCCGACAAAAAAAATTCGGTGAGGTTTTGCCAAAACGCGTTCGAACCCAAAACACGGCCACGGAACCGAACCCAAAACCAAAACACAAAACCCGAAAAATTTCAGGCGCTCATCTCTACTATAATCCCCAGGGGATGCAGGCTTCATTGTTTCCACTCTTCTAAGGCTGCAGTCCACATCCAGGGAGACTCAGGGTACTGGTGTCCCAATCACCTGACTGCAATCCAACCAATTGCTAGCCAGCATGAGCTATAGCATACCACCTGAAGCTGCTCATTTAATCCTAGTGTTATGACCCACCGGATGGGCTGTGTTGGACACAGGGCCGGGTCATTGCCAAATGACCAGAACCCTGATGCGGGGGCCGCTCTGTCTGAGCATTCCCAGTTGCTAGGCAATCAAGAAGCCAGCACCAGTGCTCAGTGAGTACGTGCAGCAGTGCTGCTGCATGTCCTTCAGTAATCACTGTTCCTCCTGGACTTCTGGTAGCTGATTGGAGTAGCTACCCTATATATCCTCTCCATGCCACCACTCAGTGCTGTGTATAGTTTACCCTAGCTGTGTAAACTGCTGGTCCCTGTTATCTACAGATGGAGCCGCACTCATCTTGTGCGGCTCCATTGCATACGAGCGCTTCCAGCATGACTAGGCGATCTGCCCACCTAGTCACTCCGGGAGTGCACAGAGACGCTCCCATTCTAGTGAATGGAGCGCGTCATGGACACGCGCGTGCCCCAGATGCAGTGATAGGCGTGCCCGGACGGGTACGCCCAGGTGCAGACAGAGCCATGATTAGTGTGGCTCCATCTGTATATTGGTCATTTTCCTGAAGCTACTCTGCTGGAATCCCTGCCTCTCATTGTCCTGTATCCTGCTCTGCCTGCCATACCTAGGCTTGGATTGGCACTCTCCATCTGCCAACCATAGTTCCCTGGCTGGGAGCTTGCATACAATCTGCACTGTTAAAACACCTGCCCAGACAAAGGTTTATCCAGATCATGCCTCATACCTCAGGTAGCCATGTGCCTCACTCTCAACAGTTACCCAGTGCAACTAGGGGTCCTCAGTATATTGGATGAGCTCTGACTGCTGGAGATATCAAGTCCAGGGGGTCCCCTAAGTATTGGTGAGAGCAACAAACACTAAGTGAACAGCAGGGGTTGTTATTGGTGAAAAACCTCTTGAGTGCTTTAGGAGTCTCACCCCAATATTACTGGTATTCCCTATAACACCAAGCAAGTCCAAATTCCCTCCAGGAGTATCAAGTCCAAGATCTTCACACTTATCAAGTCCAAGTATATGTACACTTTTCAAGTCCAAGTATCTGCACACTTAACAAGTACAAGAACCACAGGCCCTCATTCCGAGTTGTTCGCTCGCAAGCTGCTTTTAGCAGCATTGCACATGCTAAGCCGCCGCCTACTGGGAGTGAATCTTAGCTTATCAAAATTGCGAACCAAAGATTCGCAATATTGCGAAAAGACTTCTCTGTGCAGTTTCTGAGTAGCTCGAGACTTACTCTTCCAGTGCGATCAGTTCAGTGCTTGTCGTTCCTGGTTTGACGTCATAAACACACCCAGCGTTCGCCCAGACACTCCTCCGTTTCTCCAGCCACTCCCGCATTTTTTCCAGAAACTGTAGCGTTTTTTCACACACTCCCATAAAACGGCCAGTTTCCGCACAGAAACACCCACTTCCTGTCAATCACACTCCGATCTCCAGAACGAAGAAAAAACCTTGTAATGCCGTGAGTAAAATACCAATCTTCATAGCAAATTTACTTGGCGCAGTCGCAGTGCGAACATTGCGCATGTGCAATTAGCGGAAAATCGCTGCGATGCGAAGAAAATTACCGAGCGAACAACTCGGAATGACCGCCACAGTTCTAAGCAAGTTCAAAAGTCCCGAATTCAAGCAAGTCCCATGTTCCTAACAGTGTAACCAGCCAACAAAACTGTAGCTGGGAGGTCCTGCTGGTCAGAAAGGAACTGATGCAACAAAACCCTGCTCATATTCTTGTTAACCAGATCCAGGATCTGACCCAACAGCTACAGGATCTTAACCTTTGTGTTACCCCCCAAAAAGAGGTTAGGAGATCCAATGCTTTCCCAGAGGCAACAGTGAAGGTACCGAAACTCAACCTCCCTGACCAGTTCTCTGGAAACTGAAAGCACTTTCTAAACTTGCGGGAGAGTTGCAAAGTCTATTTTCGGCTCAGACCTCTCTCTTTTGGATTCAAGACTCAGCATGTGGGTATTGTTATTTCCCTCCCCCAAGGCTACCCTCAGTCTTGGGCCTTTAGTCTTCCATCTGATCCTAGTTTTCATACTTTGAATGCCTTCTTCGCAGCCCTGGGAGTGCATTATGATGACCCGGATTGGGCAGCATCTGCAGAGTCGCATGTGCGCTCATTAAAACAAGTGAAGAATTCTGTGGACATTAACTGCACTGAGTTTCGATACTGGGCTAATGACTGTGGCTGGAATGATACAGTTTTCCAGAGTTATAGGCCCTACACACTGGGCAATCTGACTGCAAGATATGAACGATCTCGTTCATTAATTAATGATATACCGTACATATCGTGCAGTGTGGAGACAACAGCAATGAACGATGTGCGGCCCCGCGCTCGTTCATCGCTGGTGCCCAGTCGGCTGTGTATGCAGTCAATATGAATGATCTCGTCCATATTTGCCTGCACTTCTATGGAGCCGGGTGACGGGGGACTTCACTCCCCCCAGCCGCCGGGTTACCCGGCACCCGTATCTGCCGTCGGGCAGCTCAGCGGCGGATTTTTAAATGTGTAAGGCCCTTTAGTTCTAGCTAGGCCTCACTGAACAAATAAAAGATCATCTGGTGCCGTATCAAACCCCTGGAACACTTACAGCTGGTGATCAAGTTAAACAGACGTATCTGGGAATGCAGGATGGATAAGGGGATGCACTTACCATTTTCCAGGTGGGCCATGCCATAGTCTTCTAAAGACAACATAGAGCCAAGATTTGGGCCTTCTGCTTGACACACCAAGAGAAGTCAAGGTGATGTGACCTTGGCTTATGCCTGTATTGTGTAGGCAAAGTACATTTAGCGAGTTTCTGTTAGCAGAAGGTGGGAAACAACAATGCCTGAGCAATGCAGGAGGGGTTTTCTCAGGTCTTTCATCTACCTCTCCTAATAACTCTATATTACTTCCCATTAATATAACAACCCAAGAAGGAGTGATTGAAGTTCAGGCCTTTTTGTATTGTGGTGCCGCAGGAAACTTCATGGATCTTAAATTCACCCATTCCTGGGCTATCTCCAAGGAAGAACTAGAGTCTCCAGTATAGGTGTGCAATCGGAATGTAAGTCTGCTCCTAAATGATCAAGTGAACTTTCGGACACCAGTCCTCCACCTATCAGTTGGTGCTTTGCATTCAGAAGATATGTCCTTCTTTCTCGTCGAGTGTCCACTGACACCAGTTATGTTGTGACTTCCCTGGCTTAGAACTCATAACATAGTCTTCAACTGGACAACCGGTGGAATTAGTTCAATGGAGTTTGGAGTTTTCCCAGAAATGTCTGACTATTCTAGTTCCTGTGGTGCAGTCTGTTCCTGAGGGGTTGCCTATCGAGTATCATTCTTATTCAGATGTCTTCTCCAAACAGCAGGCTGATTCCTTGCCCCTCTGTCCTTATGATTGTGCTGTCAACCTGATGCCCTGTGCACAAAGAGTTGGTTCTATGCTCTGTCTTTGCCTGAAACCAAGGCAATGGAGGACTACAGATGTGTCCACATATGCCTTTCCTATATCCTGCCATGTATGGCATGGCTTGGCATGCCATAGACGTAGAGATTTAGCCATACTTTGTGATTTTTCTTAATTTACTTCTGTAATATACTAATTTATGCATATTCTATTATTGTAAACAAAAGATGTAAAATCCATCCACTCACTACTCATAGTAAAAAAGCTTATGTATGTATGTGAATACATCTGTATATCCAGGAGAATCTTAAGAAAGGATCCATTTGTCCTTCTAAATCACTTTTGGGAGCAGGGCTTTTCTTTGTTGAAAAGAAAGATGGTTCCTTTAAGCCATGCATTTATTACAGAGGCATGAATAAGGTTCGCTACCTCTCATCTCAGTCCTGTTCAATTAGTTAAAGGAAGGGTGAGTTCTCTTCCAAAAATGACTTGTAAGGAGAGTATAACCTTATCAGGATTAAACAGGGGGATGAATGGAAGACCACCTTAAACACCCATTCTGCTCATTATGAATATCTGGTGATGCCGTTTGGTCATTCTAATGCCCCAGCAGTATTGCAGAACCTAATTAATAATGCTCTTTAGGAGTTCTTTGAAAGATTTATTGTTGTTTACCTGGATAACATTTTGGTTTATTCTAAGTCCCTTCAGGATCATTGTGCTCATGTCAAGGCAGTCTTCCAAAAACTCGGAGAACATCATCTACATGACAAACTGAAGAAATTGGAGTTTGAAGTAGAGAAGATTCCTTTTTGGGGTATATTATCCAAGCTGATCTTGACTGAGTCTGTCCCATGAATTTAAAAGCCATACAATGCTTTCTGGGCTTTGACAACTATTATAGGAGATTTATTCACTCTTTCTCCACTATCGTGGCACATATTGTGGAAAAGACTAAGAAAAGGTGCAGACCCCACTCATTGGTCTACATAGGCATTACAGGCATTTGAAGATCTTAAGAAGGCTTTCATATTAGCTCTGGTTATTCACCATTCTGATCCAGATCTGCCTTTCTTAGTGGAAGTCAATGAATCAGAGGTTGGAGCTATTCTTTATCAGGAAGATCCAGTTGATTCCAAACTCCATCCTTGTGCCTACCTGTCATGAAAGTTTTCTCCTGCAGAAACCGATGATGATGTGAGGAATTGTTAACTCTTGGCAGCCAAGTGGGCCCTGAAGGAATGGAGACATTGACTGGAGGGTGCCAGAAATTAAAATATGTCCAAATATATATACAGTATAAAAAAGAATATTGTATAGGGCAATCCCCAAAACGATGTTAATTTTTGCCCACCTGGTGGCATAGATGCAATAAAACTTAGAGCATGTGGACCAAAATCTATGGAGTTTTGTAGGGGGTCAAATAAAGTCTATGCAAATGTGTTATACTACTGTATATGCATTTCCATATTGTTGGTATTAGGATATTGAGAATTATATGAGATGACTTGTTTCCCATTGTTGAGGTGTAAATGTGTGTGGGAGATCCCTTTCCCAATGCAAATGATTCAGGGATTTGTCTAAGGGTCCAGGAGGTAAAATGTAACCATACCAATATGATATAGCTCCCTGAGTGGAGGGAGTTATAAATCTACCTAAAATTTGGGGAGGTGGAATTTGAAAGGTAGGTTGTATTGACATTATCATTTGTACCCAATATGATAGCTGAGTATAATAGAACTAGGCTAAGGTCCCCAGCTCATATTTAGTGCAGAGGTCAGGAAAGGTAAGTATGGATGGATGAGGAAAACAGTTTGGCCATGGTAGTGGTGCCCATTTGGAACCAGTAGGAAGTTTGGAGATGAGGAAGCAGGTGATTAAGAGCTTTTAAGAAAATATATATAGTGGGCAGAGTAAAATGAAAACATGAAGGGAGGTTGGCATCCCACAACCTCAGGACATCCTCAATGGCCATGGGGAGGGTACTGTGCATTGGTCAGAGCTGACTGGGAGAACAAAGAAGGTCTGGCAGCTGAAAGCCATAGGTAGGGACACCTTCCTTGTCTACCCAGGGCTTTGAACAGGTGGGATAGAAACCAGTCACTAAGCTGGGAGAGAAGTACTGCCTCATGGTACCATTGTTGACCAGGTAAAGTCAGCCCTCCTATATGTTTAGAGCTAGCCATATGAGCAAAGGCTAGGCAGGGGGACATACTGTAGGAGAGCAATAACATTTAGTTTGGGTAATAGCATCATTTTAAATGCAGCCAAGTGCCCCAACCATAAGACCTCATAATTCACCCAAGAGGCAGCTAAAGAATTTAACTGGGCTAATAAAGGGACATCATCACTATTAAAATACAAGGAGGGATATGACTATCCAGATAGGTCATGGAAAACTTCCAGATGAAAGGAAATCACATATTCAAGGAGTTAAGGGACAGAGAATGATTATTAATAAGCAGAGCTTATGTCTTGGTGGTATTAGGTTTGTAATATGAATCTGCACTATAGCACTCCAGCATAGATTGCAGAGCAAATAACGAGGTCTCAAGGTTGGAAATGAATAAAGGTACATTGTCTGCAAAGAGGCATCATTTGTGGGGATTATCTTGTAGTAAAAAGCCCATGAGGTCAGATGAGAAGTAAAGTGTTTGTGCCAAGGGTTCTTTAGCCAAAACAAAAATTAAGTTGGACAGAGGACAGCCTTGTCTGGTGCAATTTGTCATTGGGAAAGGAGAGGGAAGGAAGGTGTTACTAAAACACAAGCTGAGGGACCATTACAGATGCTGAAGATTGAATTTAATATACCACCCTGAAAAACAAATTTAGAAAGGACTTGTCGCATATATCCACAATGCAACCTATTGAACTCTCTCTGCGTCGAGAGAGGATAAATTTTGTGACTGTGTATTCGTGACCCACTCAATCAACCATAAAAGAACAAAACCCATCTGGTCTGGGTGTATTAGGCATATATTTTCACATTTTAGGAAGTGAGATAGGCCTGGTATTTTAGCAATCAGTGGGGTCTGTACCCGGTTTAGGAATAGTAATGATTTGGGCTTTAACCGTTTCTGCTGGGAATGCACCTGTTTTTGAGGCTTCATTATACAGTTGCAAGAGGATCAGTCATTTATCTCACCAAAAGCAGAATATAACAAGTTTATATAACCATCCGGGCCTGGGTCTTTCCCTTTAGGAAACCATTTGATCACCAATGGTATCTCCTCCAAAGACCAGGGGGCATTCAGGGACGTTAGGCTTTCTCCATCCAAAGTTGGAAGGTAAAAAGTCTCCAGAAAAGATACCATATAGCCCTCAGATGGTTAGGGGTAGATGTGTCATCCTTTGAATTACACAACTCAGAATAGTATATGGAAAACAGGTTGGCAATATCCACAGGTATATGGCATTTAGTGCCAGAGGAGGTGGTAAGGTATTTAATTTAAATTGCGTGCATGTTGACCTCAATGCTTGTGAGCCAGGAGATGAGAGGCTTTGTTGGAACTGGTTGGGTATGATATGATGGTGGTCGGTATGCCAGTGGTCAGAAGACCAACTGTGGCATTCTGATGGGGAGAACCCCAACAGAGGCTAGGTAAGTATACTTACCTTCCCCCCAATTCCCCCCTAACCTGAACCCCACCCTTGGGAGGTGCCCAAACCTAACCTCCCCAGGGTGGGTAAGGCTCCCTTTCCTGGAGCCTTACCCTCCCCCTGTAGCCTAAACATACTACCCCCTCCCCCCCCCCCCCCCCCCCCCAGCGGTTTGTCTGTCCACAGCCCCGGCAAACCCTTGTTCAGGATCCTTGCAGTCGGGATTCTGGCACTCTGGGGTTGTGATCCTGAGCAGTGTTGGGATTCCAGCACTGGTATTTTAGCTGCATCCCGTGACTGGATCCCGTTGAACATCTTTTTTTTGTGTAATTACTATTTAAATTCTCAGTGACTATAAATCATTTGGCACACACCACATCACTTTGTACTATAGTATCATTTGCGGTACTTTGTGGATTTACATAACTATTATTTACATGCACTCAGTTCAGCTACATTGATGGTCAGTGTTTCAAATAAACATTAAGGCAATTATTGCCAGTTTAGGCAAATACTTTTATGTGATTAGCAAATGTTGCTGTTAAGACATATACATTTTATTTAAAGGAAATAGAAATTATTATTTGTCAAATTAAGAACTTAAACATTAGAAAAATAACTTTAGATAAAATGTATACATAAAAACATGCATGAAAATAAATATTTGCTGCAGGAGTGCTAAAGGATTTAATACCATAGCAAAATACTTAGTATGCCTATATTTCTTTTAAGTTATGAGTAAATGAAAAGGGATGTTGGAAAAGAAATAGCTTTAAGTAAAATCCTCAGATTTCTACCTTAACAGTGTGATCGTTTATTCATTATATGCAAATGTACTAGCAATTTATCAGGCCCAAAATATGTGCAAAGCATATTTAAATTATGACAGCTCCAATTTCATTGCTATAAATTCAGAACTACATAACCAAATGTGCCTCATGTCTATTTAAGACATTTATGTCAGTGCTGGAATATTTTAAAATTTATGAAAAACTATATCTGAAAATTATTCATGGATGTCTATGATATTTTTTTCAGACCCTTAATAAAGTCTCTTAGAAGTGGTAAGAAGAGCAGCTGCTTTTGAATTAAACTACTTTAATCTCTAGCGTATTCTAAGTATTCTTCGTCGTTATATCATGAGGAGTGCACTCACATCATAAAACACTATTAGATGGATTTGGTACAATTTGTGACATCATAAACAGCCTGTGAGAGGAACATTATATAATGGATGTTCAGAAGGTTGTTTTTAATATAGTAACATTAAAAAATATTTATAATACAGTATCAGAGTCTCAACTGATTCACATTGACAAACTAAAATAAATATATAAATAAATAGGATATTGCAAACTGAAAGAACAGGATGCTTTTAATATTTCTAACTTTGCTAGGTGGCTTCTTATTTAATTATTAATAAAGCATTTTTAAAACTCCTTGTGTTGTATTACTCATTTTACTGCATACTGTATAACATCATGTAATTACAAAATATACAAAATTACTGTTAAAATGAAAGTTACACTATACCTGTAAGTTAGACAGATATTTGTATAAACCTCTATATTGCTGAATTGAATTATATATTTTAAACTATATGTATTACTTATAGTTAAGTATTAAGTTTAAGTATAATAATTACTTAATTTCTCTTATATTATTATTATTATTATTATTATTAATAATTATCATCTTACAGAAGCGGTAAAATGTTTTACAGCATGAAGAATATTAGTCTAGAATATGCATCAACCTAGATTAGGGTTTAAAGTCTGATTAGAGGAAAGGAAATATGGATGGACTTTCAATAGTCAATACTGTACATGAATTAAAGTTTTTGCAGTGTCCTGTGTAAGACATTTGTGTATTCTAGAAATGTTTCTTATGCAGGGCATACATGGTCAGATAAAGCACATGTCAGACTGACAGACATTTTCTCTGACAGTAACTAAACAGATATTGTGGCCATACACTGAGATACAGTATCTCACCGTGTATGCCCACACAATATCTGTGTTCCTCTCCTGGACAGAAGGCATTTCCCCTTTCCTCTGTTATGAAGGAATAGGGGAAATGTTAGGTGGTCGGCCTTGGCAGTGTATACACTGCCCAAAGTGGCCAACTTTAAAATATTGCATATTGCCTATTGCATCGGACAGACATGCTGGATGATTAGGCATTCTCAACTGATCAATATTTCGGATGGGTCACGCATATAAACTGTACAATTATCTGCTGACATCATGCAGATTGCCTAGATAATTGTACATTGTATGAAAAATAAACATGATAAACTGAATTGAAATGCAGTGCTGCAGTCCAACCATATGGTCACGCAACTCACAAAAGAAGAATATATGCCAAACAGCGCTATACTTAGCTTCACAATGTTATAACCATTAGCAGGAAGCTGATATGTTTCTAGTAAACCAGATTAATAAATATATGAAGAGCTTGTATATCCAGATAAAATAAGAGTCTAAACACAAGTTCTCAGATCTATTAATCAAGTGATGGGCGTTCCTGGTGGTGACTGGAAGGTGTCCTGAAGTGAGAAACATCAGGGGTGATGATAGGGAGTGGGGACTAATTACATGTGCTGGGGCTTGTGGTAGGGGCCTGGGTCTGCCACCCCCACTTCTTACCTATCAGTGGCAGCAGTCTTTCTCCCCAGCGCAGAACACACTGCTGTGAGCTGGGCTACTGTGGGTCCAGTGAGGCCGCTACCGACAGTGAGTGCAGCAGCAGTCTCCTCTGCCTGTGTGTGAGGGAGCGATCACACTGATCATGCTCCCTTCCCTTGGATCTGTCCCTGGCTGAGGCACACACATTGCTGAGTAAACCAGTTTTTAATATTTTTTTGGTACAGGGGTATGACCACACCTCAACGATTAGGTCATGCCACCTACAGTAATTGGGTCCAGCCTGCTCCCTATGGCCCAGTAAACAGTATAATTCATTTACAAATTATACTGGTTTCCACCCGTGCACATGAAGGACCCAAGCTTAGCACTTCAAAGCACATAACTAATCTTCACTGTTGTGAGCTAATACTACAAATTAGAGCCTGTATAAACGTACTTTTAAAAAGTGTAAATGTTACATTACTAATTTCTATAGCGAAACTCCAAAACTTTACATTTCTTTTTATACTATGCTACAATACTTTATACCTTAAAGTGCAATACCTTTGTACCTTACCTGCACTTTCCAAGGAACTCACTTGCTTCACTCATCACCTACAGTATAATTTGCTAAGACATTGGGCCTAATTCAGACCTGATCCCTAGCAGGTGATTTTTGCACTGCTGCGATCAGATAGTGACCGCCTACAGGGTGGAGTATTTTAGCTGTACAAGTGTGTGAACGCATGTGTAGCAGAGCTGTACAAACAGATTGTGTGCAGTCTCTGTGCAGCCCAGGACTTACTCAGCCGCTGCGATCACATCAGCCTGTCCAGGACCAGAAATTTACATCAGGAAAACTCCCTGCAAACGCATGGACACACCTGCGTTTTTCCAGACACTCCCTGAAAACGGTCAGTTGACACCCACAAATGCCTTCTTCCTGTCAATCTTCTTGCGATCGCTTGTGCAAACTGATCCTTTGCACAAACCCATCGCTGAGCAGCGATCCTCTTTGTACCCGTGCGACACACTTGCGCATTGTAGTGCATACGCAGTTTGGACCTGACCGCCCGCTGTGCGAAAACACACAGCAGCGATCAGGTCTGAATTACCCCCATAATTGTGCATAATGCTACCATGTGTCTCCATAATCCCATGTGCTTTGGTGGAAATGTAAGTGATTGCGTGTTATAAATTAGGCCCATGACACTTGTGACATGTGTCCCATGTATCTATGCCTAACATATACATATACTAGTATACAGTAAGGGATGTGGTTGGCACCCCAACATTGAAGATATCAGCGGTCAGAATACCGGTACCAGAATCCCGACACCACTGAGAATCCTGATACCGAAATCCTGACAGACAGAATCCTGAATATAAGCATGTCAGGGATAATTAGGGTTAGGCTGTGGGGAAAGGGGGAGTGTTAGGGTTAAGGCCCGTACACACTGGCCGATATATCGGTCGTTCTCTTGAACGGCCGATATATCGCGGGTCCGTCGACCAGTGTGTACGGCCAATACGTCTGTGAACTCCATCGTTCACAGACGTATCGCGTCGGCCCCACAGCACAGCCAACGGCCAATATATCTACCGATATATTGGCGCGTCGTTGTGTGTGTACGGGGCAGTCGGCCGACCGCCCATACACATGCTGCGGCAGCCGGCGGTGATTGACAGCTGAACTGGGCGGGCGTGTATACACGTCTGCCCAGTTCATGACGTCAGTCCCCGATGGATCGGGCAGTGTGTATGCTCAACACACTGCCCGATCCATCCATAGATATATCTGCCGATCAATTGATCAGCAGATATATCTTCAAGTGTGTACCCACCTTTAGGCACTGGGGCAGGGTTAGGATTAGGCTGTAGGAGAGGAGGGTTAGGCTGCAGGGGAGAGAGGGTTTGGGTTAGGCTGTGGGAGGGGAGGGTTAGGGTTAGCCTGTGGGAGGGTAAGGGTTAGGCGGTGGGTAGGGAGAGTTAGGGGGAAGGTTAAGGTGAAGGGTTAGCTAACCATGAATCTAATAATACCAAATGAATCCATGTGGGTATGAAGCACCAAGAAAGAAAGTAATACAGTAAAAGTTAAATGTACCATCTCTTGCTTATGACATTGTCACATGAAAACTCAGAGATATGCAGTATAGCACCTTTTTATGGCCTAATTTTTATTTTTTATAAATAGTTATAGAAACATGAAGAAAACATGAAATCATTAAATAAATAAAATAAGCATCTTATCAAGAGTGTGGAACCTATTCATTTTTTTAATTTAAGTGGTTACAGTATCTGCTTTTTTTCTGAGTGCCAGCACTGTATACTGTACCTGAAATGTGTTTCACATTCAAGATTTCCTTATCATAATGCTTAAGCACTTGGGGCTAGCTAATGACATTTGACAATTCTATGGAAAAAGGACTTTCAAGAATTGCTAAGCAAAATGTTTGAAAGATGGATCAGACCAAATCCACTGGTGTGGTAGTGTAGAGTGACAGGAAACAGATGAACACTCAGATCCATTACATTTATGCAGGCATCATGGAACAGGAATACATAAATTTTTTCCTTTTCAATAACATTTTTATGCATTAAATACAACACTTTTTGTTTAAAATTATACACATTATACTTATAATCGGATTCACTACAATGACTACACCCTTGGGTAGCTTTGTGTCATTCTGAGCACTGATTTATAATGATCTGCAGTATCTTTAAATCAGCAGTACAGTCTTTGTAAAACTGTCATCCTAGCTTTAAATACACATCCAGTCAGTTTGGCTATTATTGCAAATTAAAGCTTTTACTGAAACTCTGCACCAAACCATAATACAGTACATATGATAATGCATAATGCATAAAGTAACAAAGGCGATGTAGTATTCAGTGCTATAACAGGTCTTTTCTGCTCCCTCTACTGGCCACACTACTAAGCCCATGGAGGGGCAGGGTCGGCAGCACAGATAATTACAGCACTGACCGATGTATCCTCAGGCTGCTCAAGAGGAACTGCAGCAGCAATTTAGGCTGCAGAGTGCCTTTTCAGACATCCTGCTAGTCTGATGCAGGGTCTGTGAGTGCCATCCACAGGGTTCTGCATTCTACGCGGCTACACCGCTCGCATACCCTAGTTACAACAATGATAGTATTCTCTAATTATTTAAACATTTTCTATAACGTTTCAGTCACTGTAATTATGATATGAATATTAAAGACATGCATTTTTTACAATGTATTAAAGCACACATTAAGTTACTGTACAATATATTGTTTTGTTTTTAATATTTTTTCCCTTCTTTTCTGTATGTAGCCATAAACTGTTTTGATTCTCCTTTAATAAATACCAGAGAAAATGTGTACACAGTGTATTTTCATTTCATCTTGTCTGCAGTATCTATCATAGTTTAACATTCCTAGAGTTTGCCCTTGTGATGATCGTATTTGAGCACTGTCCACAAGACACACTCACAATGACGGCTGCTATGAATTAATTATGTTTATTTTTCATAAGGGATTAGTCATTCACGCTCATAATGAGAAAAGGAAGACTCCGAAATCCTGACTTAAAAGCCTATCCATCCTGTTGAAATCATCAATACCATACAAGTTTTTGGCACTTTTAAAAGTATTGATTTTTATTTTAGTCCCTGCTATGCCCAATGTTTTGTTTTACATTTCTGATGAGATTAAAGCTTCTGGTAAATATTTTACTAACTTACTGCCAAGATAAATATTCAAGCAACGTTTGAAATATATAATTATATGAATAATTATGCACTATGGGGGTTATTCAGGTTTGTTAGCAACTTAAAAAAGTTAGCAACTGGGCAAAGCTGTGTTGCACTGCATGTCACCATGCATTTGAAGGATGTATTTCAAGGATGCAGTTAGAACCAAAATTTAAATCCTTTCTCTCCTTGCTTCACAGGTAAAAATCATCTCTGCATATATCTTAAACAAACAAAATATACCCTTTGTCTGGCACTGAGTTCTAGCAGCACCGCAGGAAGAACCCCTGTTAGTGAGAACTAGAAGATATGAACACAAACAACAAACTCCAGAGTGCATGGATATATGGATGTTTACTAGATGAAATATGCCCGATTTTAAGCTTTAATTAAGAGGCCTCCTTCATTTCTTGACCTTTTTCAGGTTGCCAGATAAGAGCCTGTAGATATACCCTCTCACCAGAGAAAGTCACCCAAAAAGTTTAAGACAATCAATTAGTAAAAGATACCAAAACTGTTTCTTTTACAATTTCAGAGATGGTTGACAATACAGTATTACTGTGAGTATTGTTACAAATTCTCATGAATATATTACAGAATTAACAATGTATTCTCGTGTGCATACACCAATGTAAGAGAATAGTTGACAATTTTACCACCCTCACCTTAAAAAGGTGTGATCTCTAGGGTGGGTACTCAGACAATTAGGTGGTGGATGAGAATTGATAAACCCTGCGCATTTCATCCAAATGGACTTCTTCAGGGGTAGGTATCTACTGGGTAAGAGGAAAAGATCAAAAATGGGGGTGTAGAAGTGAAAAATTATTATTATTTATTTTAAGAAAGAAGAGTTTGCTGGTACATACCTAAAAATATAGCTTCCACAGGCTTCACATATCGAGTTAGTCCATGAAATCAATAGGAAGAATTAAAATGGGCTTTAAATGCCTAATGTTAAATGATATCTCCATTAAAAAAGTGAACTAATGAGATGCAAGTGAAGTTTTTAATGTTTAAATCTGAGTGATGCTTCTACTGACCTACAATAACTCTCCTGGCTACCTATCTCTTTTGATAGACAAATGTTATCCCCAAATTGAGACAGAAGAAGAAGGCTATGTGTGCCTACTGAGTGAAAAAATATTTCTTATAAATTTATCTAGACATTATAATAGAGGGAAGGGGGTGTGAATACATACCAAATAAGCATAAAAGAGGGTTGATAGTCCTCAAATATTAAAAACCACTCATGCGCAGTAACTGAGCTGTAACTGGTCTGTGTCACCTATTAAATAATAAAAATTGGGAGGGGAAGAGGAACAAAGGGCAATGTTTATCAATACTTCACAATCCAAGAATTACAAGTTTGTTAAAGTTGAAAATACATACCACATTTAATAACTTAGTGGGATAGGAAGTTGCGAGAAGGTTGACTCCATAAGCTCAAATCCAATCGCAAACAACATACATAAATATATGCAATGATGCAATGATAAATATATACAATGAACTAGAGTTGAGGTTAAAAATTGAGGAAAAGAGGAATCATAAACAACTCTTAGAGAATTAAGGGCAGAGTGGGTGCCTCATAATACTTACTAAGTTTCTGCAGAGTGATCAACCGTGTTTGCAGCTCACAGATTGGGAGATAAATATAAATCTTAGTTTACCATTTCTCTCTGGCTACACTTTTCACACCCCAAAAAAGTTTGTACATACCTCCGACCTGCAACTCAAACAAGTCGGAACCTACAGCGCCGGGCGTGACCGAAAATGGGTCCACGGAATGGGTTGGATGTGGCCTAGCACCGCGACCCCCATTTTTCGTAATTTTGGGGGCATGCACAGCATTTCCTGAGCAGCTGGGCAGCCCCCGGCTAACCCTCTCTGCACTGAAAGATGTCATGCTCATGTGCACTGCATCTATTCAGTGATCACAGGCTGCTTTGCACTGATATAGTATGTAGTATTTAAGATAATTATTGTCAATGCCTTTAGTCAGGGCTTTGCCTGCATTTGTTAAGAATTAATTTGAAAGATGTAATTCAAGGATGCAGTTAGAACTGGAATTGAAATCCCATCTCTCATTTCTTTGCAGATAAAAAACAACTTAAGATTATATATCTCAGTTTACCATCTCTCTCTGGCTACACTTTTCATAACCCAAGAACGTTTGGAGATTAGCAACACTTACATAGTAAGTGAAAAGGAAATAAATGTCTAAAGAGTCTATTCAGGTTATTGCAGTTATCTGCTCATAATTTGGTGCATTATGTGAGTCTAAATCAAGCATGTCAAACTCAAAATCCCAACAGGGCCGAATAATCAAGGTCTAAATCTTGTGTGGGCCGCAAGAAAAAGAAAGACTCTTATATGCAATTTTCAAAGGTTTTTTAAAATCCAACAATAAAGTATAATCAATGAGATGTCAAGTATCGTGAAAAAAACATTTACTTTAATGCAGTGATACAAGTAGGAAAAATTTCTAAGTCGTACTGTGTGCGCGCGCGCCAAAAAATGGGTGTGTGATACACATATGGGGGCCAGATATAAATATGCCCTCAATAGTGCAGTGCCAGATACACATATGCCACCAATAGTGCCAGATACACATATGCCACAGTAGTGCAGTGCCAGATACACATATGCCCCCATGGTGCCAGATAACACATATGCCCCATTGGTGCAAAATAACAAATATGCCCCCACAGTGAAAGATACACATATGCCCCCATGGTGCCAGATAACAAATATGCCTCCACTGTGAAAGATACACTTATGCCCCCTCGGTGCCAGATAACAAATATGCCCACACAGTAAAATTTACACATGTGCCCCCAGCAGTGAGCTCACCACACTTTTCATGGCTCTGTTCGTGGTGCCTCCACTGTAGCTGGATGGCTCTGCTTGCGCTGCCTCCACTGTGGCTGGTGTCCCACCGGCGGTGGGTGAGTGAAATCAGGCGCTGGCTCGTGAGCCAATCAAAGCTCACGGTCCGGCAGCCAATCAAGAGCTGCTGCTGCTGGTCCGTGAGCTCTGATTGGCTGATGAAATGGCTCCTGATTTGAAATAGAAGGTCGCCTTCGGTGACCGGCGCACAGCCCGACGCCCCCAAAAGTAGGCATTAGGGGCCGCATGCGGGCCGTGAGTTTGACACATCTGGTCTAAATTTTCATTACTATAGAAACAAAAGGATTTTGTTAGTCAAACTATTACATGCTATTAACAATGCGGGATGCAGTCATTGTGTATGTTGACATTTACACGGTTGACAATCATGTCTACACCACAGCGTTGACAATTATGATGACAACATTGTTGAAATGTTATAATGACATCTGTAGACTGTCAACATGTTCACAATGTTAGTGTATGTGAAAAGCTTACATTCTCAGAATGCACTGCTAATGTATCCAGGGGCATAGCTGCACAGCACACTGCTGGTCTATACACAGATAAGAAATTTGCACAGAACTGCAACTACCACACTGGAACTGAGGGGCAGATTTATTAAGCTTGGTGAAGTGATAAAGTGGAAGGTGATAAAGGACCAGCCAGTCAGCTCCTAACTGTCATTTTCAAACCCAACCTGTGACATGGAAGTAAAAATCTGATTGGCTGGTCCTTTATCACCTTCCACTTTATCACTTCACCGAGCTTAATAAATCTGCCCCTGAGTCCCAAACAGATATGTTGATGTATCTGCACAAAAAATTTGTTTGGTACGCACATATATAATATTTCTTACTTTTTGAACACCTTTTACTCCAAAATACTACACTATTAGACACATTTTCCTCTCTCCTACTCTTCATATATATCTATAACATCCTTCAGTGAGGGCACTCCAAACACAAACCAACTCAATTAACAGTAGAAAACAGTGGCACTAGTTCAGGCTTGTACACAGTAGGTAGTCACAGGACACTAGTGTAGAAATAAACATTTTAGAAATGTATTCAATCATCAAAATATAGGAAAATATATTTTTGCCAATATACTGATGACAAATTTAACTTCTGGAACATAGATATAGTTGTGCCCTGTGACTATCTGACAATCTCTACAATCCCAGACGAGTGGCACTGTTTTCTACTGTCTCTCTCTCTCTCTCTCTCCCTCTATATATATACATATATATATATATATATATATATATATATATGTGTGTGTGTGTGTGTATATATATTTGCCTGGCAAACAGGAGACCGCCGGTCAGCATACCGACACCGGGATCCCGGCAGTATACCAATGCTGGGATTCCGGTGGGGATGGGCGAGTGCAGCAAGCCGCTTGCGGGCTCACTGCACTCGCCATGCTGTGGACTTGGTGGTGACCTGTGGCCGCCATGGGTTCTATTCCCACTCTATGGGTGTCGTGGACACCCACAAATGGAAATAGCCCCTGTTGGTTGGCATGCTGACCGTCGGGATAGTGAGGGGGCGGGATGTTGGTGGAGGTCATGTGACGATCGGTCTCCCCTCCGCTGGTCACATGAATACCACCCTATATATTTATATAAGCAACAATGTAGGCAGGCACTCCTCCGGGTTACTGTATGTGCTCTTGTGCCCTCCTTAATAAATAGTAACATAGTAACTAAGGTTGAAAAAAGACAATTGTCCATCGAGTTCAACCTATTTGTGGTCTCCTATGCAGTCTTATTATAGGACTAGTTATTTTTATGTTAGGACCAGTTATATTAACTATAATGCGTGCCTACGCACCATAACCTTGAATATCTTTATTCAATAGGAATTTATCTAACCCATTATTAAAGATATTGACTGAGTACGCCATTACTACTCTCTCAGGCAGGGAATTCCAAACACGTATGGTCCTTACTGTGAAAAAACCTTTTCGCCTCAATGTGCGGAAACTTCTCTCTTCTAACCTAAGCGAGTGACCAGGTCCCTCCCAAGCTCTGTGTATTGACCCCTTATATATTTGTAGATGTTGATCATGTCCCCTCTTAGTCTCCTTTTTTCCAATGTAAACATGCCTAGCCTTGCAAGCCTTTCCTCGTATTCCAGCATATCCATGCCCTTGAGTAGTCGCCCGCCTCTGAACCTTTTCTAGCTCCAGGATATCCTTTTTGTAATATGGTGCCCAAAATTGCACACAGTATTCAAGATGAGGCCTCACTAGTGATTTATATAATGGGAGTATAATACTCTCGTCCTTTGCATCAGCCTTCTTTGCTGCACTCCTACTTTGGTTACTGCTGCTTAATTTGTTATCTATGTGAACCCCTAAGTCTTTTTCCAGTACATAATCCCCTAATATTACCCCATTTAGTATGTAGGTGTTATTTTTGGTCTTACCCCCACAGTGCATTACCTTACACTTGTCTGTGTTGAATCTCATTCTCCATTTTGCTGCCCATGCTTCCAGTTTAGTTAAGTCGTTCTTAAGAGACTCAGCGTCCCCCTCCTTATTTATAATCTTACACAATTTGGTATTGTCTGCGAAAATTGATACCATGCTCTCTAGATCTACTGTTAGGTCGTTGATGAAAATGTTGAACAAAAGTGGTCCAAGTACAGACCCTTGTGGCACACCACTTAATACTTTAGTCCAATTCGAAAATGATCCATTGACCACAACGCGCTGCTCCCTATTATCTAACCAATTACTGACCCAAGTGCATATTGCACTCCATAGCCCTATTTCTTGTAGCTTGTAGATAAGACGCATGTGTGGTAGTGTCGAAAGCTTTGGCAAAGTCTAAAAAGATTATATCCACCTCCTTACCCTGATCCACGTTCACACTTACTGTTTCATAAAAGCCAAGTAAGTTGGTCTGACATGATCTGTCCTTCGGAAATCCATGTTGGTTCCTTTTAATGACCTTATTTGCTTCAAGGAACTTTTGAATACTGTCCCTTAGAATACCTTCCAATACTTTCCCCACTACAGATGTAAGACTAACTGGTCTATAATTACCTGGATCAGCTTTGCTCCCCTTTTCAAATATCGGCACTACCTCAGCTATACGCCAGTCTTTGGGAACCATACCCGATTTAACCAAATCCATGAAGATCAAAAATAGAGGTCTTGCTAGTTCAGCGTGCAGCTCCATAGGAACCCTCGGGTGAATTCCATTGGGACCTGGTGACTTATTAATTTTTACGTTTTTTAATTGGTCACAGACTACCTCCTCACATAAATAAGCATTTAGCAGTGGGACATTATCTTTGTTGAGATTTTGCGTTAGACCCAGCATTTGGTCCTCTCTGGTAAATACCGTTGAAAAAAACTTGTTTAGTTTGTTTGCTATGTGTTTATCATTTTTGATTAATACTCCCCTCTTGTCTCCTTATTTAGTCTCTTGCTGTTGATGTACTTAAAAAAATGTTTTGGGATTCGCTTTGCTTTCCTTTGCTACTAGTTTTTCAGTTTCTACTTTAGCCGCTCTTATTCCTTTTTTGCATATTTTGTTACAGTCCTTATAGAGTTGAAATGACTCTACATCCCCCTCAGATTTGTATTTTGTAAATGCTCGTCTTTTTTTGTCCATTAATTCCTTTATATTTTTGTTGACAAATACCTATAGACAATTGTGTAGTAGTTTTTTCAAGTGTCTCCAAGTCATTTCACTAGCACCCACAATCTCTTCCATTTCCTTTATATTTTTGTTAAACCACATTGGTTTGAGATTTATATTCCTTTTTTTGCTGCTGGTGGGAATACATTTACGAGTATTATTAATTAGCAGTGATTTTAATACATCCCATTTCTCTGTAGTATTTTTTCCTTGAAATAGAATTTCCCATTCAATGTCCCTTAACACTTCCTTCATCATGTCAAAGTTGGCTTTGCTAAAGTTTAGAGTCCTAGTTGAGCCAGTATAGGACTACTTATGAAAACTGATATTGAATGTGACCATATTGTGGTCACTGTTGCCTATGGGCTCTCCTACTTCAATATTTGATACCTATTCCCCATTGTTAGTTAGTACCAGGTCTAAGATTGCATTGTACCTAGTTGGTTCCTCGATTAATTGAACTAAGTAATTATCATTTAACGTGTTTAAAAACATATTGCCCCTAGCAGTATCACATGAATTGATTTTCCAGTTTATCTCGGGATATTTAAAGTCTCCCATCACTACTATGTCTTCTACTCCTGCTGCTCTTTCAATTTGGTTCAGTAACAATTTCTCGTCAGACACATTAATACCAGGCGGCCTGTAGCATAACCCCAATAACTTCTTTATACCTTTACCCCGCATGCAATTTCTACCCATAATGTCTCAATAGTATTTACAGTCCCTTCTTGAATATCTTCTGACACTCCTGAATGACTTTGGCATGGTACCACCTGGCACCATCATCTGCACCATGGACGTATGCAGCCTGCATACGTGTATTCCCCATGTGGATGGTCTAGTGGCAATGAAGACATTCCTAATTAAAGAGGGTATGAGAGATCTAGATTTAGACCTTTTCTTGAAACTCCTAAAATGAACTGTCATATGCAATTATTTACTGTTCGACGGCTAATTTTATCTACAACGCACAGGATGTGTGATGGGGAGTAACGTGGCCCCATCCTTTGCAAGCATATTTATTTTTCACGAAGAGAAACAAATGTTCCTTCAGGATCCAACCAGCAGGAGCCACATTGTGCTATTTGCCCGTTATATAGATAATCTCTTCATCCTGTGGACAGGTGGTGAAGCTAACCTGATTTAACTGCGCAATTCTATCAACAGTAGGCCATAGCCAATCAGGATCACCTTCCAATTTTTATCCACTCATTACATTATTTGGATGTACACATGTCCATCGTGGAAGGGACAATTGATGACAGAGGTTTACTCTAAGCCAGGCATGTCCAAACTGAGGCCCTCCAGCTGTTGTGAAACTACATATACCAGCATGTCAAGACACAGTTTTGGGGTCAGAGAATGCAAAACTGTGTCAGGGCCGCAGTTTGGACAGGCCTGCTCTAAGCCGACTGATAAAAACACACTTTTAAGAGCTAACAGTTACCATCCATGAGCTCTGAAGAAAGGACTACCTAAGTCATAGATGATCAGAGTAGCCAGGATCAACAGTGAAGCGACCAAGTTGCAAGAGGAATTGGACCTGGTGGTGCGTAAATTTGTGGCCAGAAGCTACGACCTATGGACATTCAGAATGTAGAAAGAGATGGTCTTAAGGATCCCCCATATGCAACTATTGTAGCCTAAGTCGGGAAGTACAGTTGACGTCATTCCCTGGACCAGTATGTATAATATAGCAAGCCCTATCTTACCTAGAACTACGAGGGCTCTCTGGCCCTTAATTTTGTCTGACATAAATTTGGAGTGTTTTAAAAATATGAACATTAAAGACCTTGTTGTATTCACCGATATAACCACATGAACAAACTGAACACAATGCCTGGCACCTTTTTGTCCAAAAAAGCCAGCTGTTACAAGTGCTTTGGGTGCACTACATGCAACCACATTGCAAGGACATGTGATCAAGTAGATTATGTAGGATGATGTACATGTTACTACGTGCTTGATAGTCAGTGTCTTGTCCTTGTGGGGATGCTTGAATGTAGAGCCCATTCAAGCATCCCCACAAGGAAAAGACACTGACTATCAAGCACGTAGTAATATGTATATCATCCTACATAATCTACTTGATCACATGTCCTTGCAATTTATGTTACGAGGGCAAAACCACCCAGAGTGAGGGGAATGCATAGCCTTACACAGATCCAAATTAAAGCTGCTTTGTCTGGTTCTTCTTGCAACCAACCTGTATCCTGGCATTTTTCATCAGCTGGACATTCTCTTTCTGATTTTAAACATATCATTATAGACCATATACCCAAGTCTATTCATGGAGGAGACAGGGCAGGTCAGCTCTTATCAGCAAACAAGAGAGCTATGACTTGCGCCCTATAGCAGCTTTGCACTAAAACCCTTTGGGAACACCACTCCCAAAATACATATATGTCACAAATAATAGAGTAGTACACAAGCGCCACTAATCCTAAAAACCCTTTAAAAATGTCCTTCAATTTCTGAAAGATGATCCTCTATATCAGATGTTCAATATTCTCCAGGGGGTTCGCACCTCCAAACTGACCTTCTCTCAAGTGATGGTACACACATAAAGGTATCTTTTCAACTATTTCCGATACTCTCCTTCTTCCTCTATGGTCCCTATATCTCTCCTTAGAGACGCTCACCTCATACACGAGCCCTATATGCTCTGAAAGGTTTCTTTTAGATCTTCATACACCACACCATATCCACCGTAATCTGAAGGCACCCTCTCCCTTATTAAGACGCTCACCTTAGGGCATGGCCTTATGTTCCTTGAAAGGTCTCTTTCGCTGCCACCTTCACTGGATAGATGATAGAGGTAATCTTATCTCCAGTCCCGGATGCACAATATTCATAGACACAGGTAGGTATCACACGTCCAAAGTACAAGTTCAAGGTTTAATTTCCCAAAAATTCCACATACAGTAAAAAGAAAAACATAAAAACACACCCCACAAAAAAGGCCGTCTGGGTTTGTCCCTCTATACTCCCCTCGGAAACCGATGGGGACAATTCTTCCCCCAAAAATGTTTTTGGCTCTTAAAGCCCCGGTCCTAGATAGGGAAGATCAAAAATGGAAGACAAACCTTTTGACCGGGGTTAAAATTAGAGATGAGCGGGTTCGGTTCCTCGGAATCCGAACCCGCCCGAACTTCATTTTTTTTTACACGGGGCCGAGCGACTCGGATCTTCCCGCCTTGCTCGGTTAACCCGAGCGCGCCCGAACGTCATCATCCCGCTGTCGGATTCTCGCGAGGCTCGGATTCTATCGCGAGACTCGGATTCTATATAAGGAGCCGCGCGTCGCCGCCATTTTCACACGTGCATTGAGATTCATAGGGAGAGGACGTGGCTGGCGTCCTCTCCGTTTATAGAGAAGAGAGTGAGACTACTAGAGAGAGACACAGTAGTAATTTTGGGGAGCATTAGGAGGAGTACTACTACTTGCTGAAGTGATAGATAGTGTGACGTGTATATCTGACTTGTGGGGGAGACACTGACAGTGGGGAGCAGTTAGAGTCTGAGAGCAGGACTCAGGAGTACATATAACGTACAGTGCACACTTTTGCTGCCAGAGTGCCACACTGCCATTGTGACCACACTGACCACCAGTATAATATATATTGTGATTGTCTGCTTAGGAGTACTACTTGCAAGTTGCTGATAGTGTGACCAGTGACCTGACCACCAGTTTAATAATCACCACCAGTTTAATATATATATATATATATAAAATTGTATATAATATATATATAATATTGTATACCACCTACCCGTGGTTTTTTTTTTTTCCTTTCTTCTTTATACATACTACTATAGTAGCTTACTGTAGCAGTCTGCGGTGCTGCTGAGCTGACAGTGTCCAGCAGGTCCGTCATCAGTCATTACATAATAAATATATATACCTGTCCGGCTGCAGTACTAGTGATATTATATATATATATATTGATTTCATCTCATTATCATCCAGTCTATATTAGCAGCAGACACAGTACGGTAGTCCACGGCTGTAGCTACCTCTGTGTCGGCAGTCGCTCGTCCATCCATAATTGTATACCACCTACCCGTGGTTTTTTTTTTTCCTTTCTTCTTTATACATACTACTATAGAAGCTTACTGTAGCAGTCTGCGGTGCTGCTGAGCTGACAGTGTCCAGCAGGTCCGTCATCAGTCATTACATAATAAATATATATACCTGTCTGGCTGCAGTACTAGTGATATTATATATATATATATATATTGATTTCATCTCATTATCATCCAGTCTATATTAGCAGCAAACACAGTACTGTAGTCCACGGCTGTAGCTACCTCTGTGTCGGCAGTCGCTCGTCCATCCATAATTGTATACCACCTACCCGTGGTTTTTTTTTTTTCCTTTCTTCTTTATACATACTACTATAGAAGCTTACTGTAGCAGTCTGCGGTGCTGCTGAGCTGACAGTGTCCAGCAGGTCCGTCATCAGTCATTACATAATAAATATATATACCTGTCTGGCTGCAGTACTAGTGATATTATATATATATATATTGATTTCATCTCATTATCATCCAGTCTATTATAGCAGCAAACACAGTACTGTAGTCCACGGCTGTAGCTACCTCTGTGTCGGCAGTCGCTCGTCCATCCATAATTGTATACCACCTACCCGTGGTTTTTTTTTTTTCCTTTCTTCTTTATACATACTACTATAGAAGCTTACTGTAGCAGTCTGCGGTGCTGCTGAGCTGACAGTGTCCAGCAGGTCCGTCATCAGTCATTACATAATAAATATATATACCTGTCTGGCTGCAGTACTAGTGATATTATATATATATATATTGATTTCATCTCATTATCATCCAGTCTATATTAGCAGCAAACACAGTACTGTAGTCCACGGCTGTAGCTACCTCTGTGTCGGCAGTCGCTCGTCCATCCATAATTGTATACCACCTACCCGTGGGTTTTTTTTTTCCTTTCTTCTTTATACATACTACTATAGTAGCTTACTGTAGCAGTCTGCGGTGCTGCTGAGCTGACAGTGTCCAGCAGGTCCGTCATCAGTCATTACATAATAAATATATATACCTGTCCGGCTGCAGTACTAGTGATATTATATATATATATATTGATTTCATCTCATTATCATCCAGTCTATTATAGCAGCAGACACAGTACGGTAGTTCACGGCTGTAGCTACCTCTGTGTCGGCAGTCGCTCGTCCATCCATAATTGTATACCACCTACCCGTGTTTTTTTTTTCTTCCTTTCTTCTTTATACATACTACTATAGTAGCTTACTGTAGCAGTCTGCGGTGCTGCTGAGCTGACAGTGTCCAGCAGGTCCGTCATCAGTCATTACATAATAAATATATATACCTGTCCGGCTGCAGTACTAGTGATATTATATATATATATATATTGATTTCATCTCATTATCATCCAGTCTATATTAGCAGCAGACACAGTACGGTAGTCCACGGCTGTAGCTACCTCTGTGTCGGCAGTCGCTCGTCCATCCATAATTGTATACCACCTACCCGTGGTTTTTTTTTTTCCTTTCTTCTTTATACATACTACTATAGTAGCTTACTGTAGCAGTCTGCGGTGCTGCTGAGCTGACAGTGTCCAGCAGGTCCGTCATCAGTCATTACATAATAAATATATATACCTGTCCGGCTGCAGTACTAGTGATATTATATATATATATATTGATTTCATCTCATTATCATCCAGTCTATATTAGCAGCAGACACAGTACGGTAGTCCACGGCTGTAGCTACCTCTGTGTCGGCAGTCGCTCGTCCATCCATAATTGTATACCACCTACCCGTGGTTTTTTTTTTCCTTTCTTCTTTATACATACTACTATAGTAGCTTACTGTAGCAGTCTGCGGTGCTGCTGAGCTGACAGTGTCCAGCAGGTCCATCATCAGTCATTACATAATAAATATATATACCTGTCTGGCTGCAGTACTAGTGATATTATATATATATATATATTGATTTCATCTCATTATCATCCAGTCTATATTAGCAGCAGACACAGTACTGTAGTCCACGGCTGTAGCTACCTCTGTGTCGGCAGTCGCTCGTCCATCCATAAGTATACTAGTATCCATCCATCTCCATTGTTTACCTGAGGTGCCTTTTAGTTGTGCCTATTAAAATATGGAGAACAAAAATGTTGAGGTTTCAAAATTAGGGAAAGATCAAGATCCACTTCCACCTCGTGCTGAAGCTGCTGCCACTAGTCATGGCCGAGACGATGAAATGCCAGCAACGTCGTCTGCCAAGGCCGATGCCCAATGTCATAGTACAGAGCATGTAAAATCCAAAACACCAAATATCAGTAAAAAAAGGACTCCAAAATCTAAAATAAAATTGTCGGAGGAGAAGCGTAAACTTGCCAATATGCCATTTACCACACGGAGTGGCAAGGAACGGCTGAGGCCCTGGCCTATGTTCATGGCTAGTGGTTCAGCTTCACATGAGGATGGAAGCACTCAGCCTCTCGCTAGAAAAATGAAAAGACTCAAGCTGGCAAAAGCACCGCAAAGAACTGTGCGTTCTTCGAAATCCCAAATCCACAAGGAGAGTCCAATTGTGTCGGTTGCGATGCCTGACCTTCCCAACACTGGACGTGAAGAGCATGCGCCTTCCACCATTTGCACGCCCCCTGCAAGTGCTGGAAGGAGCACCCGCAGTCCAGTTCCTGATAGTCAGATTGAAGATGTCAGTGTTGAAGTACACCAGGATGAGGAGGATATGGGTGTTGCTGGCGCTGGGGAGGAAATTGACCAGGAGGATTCTGATGGTGAGGTGGTTTGTTTAAGTCAGGCACCCGGGGAGACACCTGTTGTCCGTGGGAGGAATAGGGCCGTTGACATGCCTGGTGAAAATACCAAAAAAATCAGCTCTTCGGTGTGGAAGTATTTCAACAGAAATGCGGACAACAGGTGTCAAGCCGTGTGTTGCCTTTGTCAAGCTGTAATAAGTAGGGGTAAGGACGTTAACCACCTCGGAACATCCTCCCTTATACATCACCTGCAGCGCATTCATAATAAGTCAGTGACAAGTTCAAAAACTTTGGGTGACAGCGGAAGCAGTCCACTGACCAGTAAATCCCTTCCTCTTGTAACCAAGCTCACGCAAACCACCCCACCAACTCCCTCAGTGTCAATTTCCTCCTTCCCCAGGAATGCCAATAGTCCTGCAGGCCATGTCACTGGCAATTCTGACGATTCCTCTCCTGCCTGGGATTCCTCCGATGCATCCTTGCGTGTAACGCCTACTGCTGCTGGCGCTGCTGTTGTTGCTGCTGGGAGTCGATGGTCATCCCAGAGGGGAAGTCGTAAGCCCACTTGTACTACTTCCAGTAAGCAATTGACTGTCCAACAGTCCTTTGCGAGGAAGATGAAATATCACAGCAGTCATCCTGTTGCAAAGCGGATAACTGAGGCCTTGACAACTATGTTGGTGTTAGACGTGCGTCCGGTATCCGCCGTTAGTTCACAGGGAACTAGACAATTTCTTGAGGTAGTGTGCCCCCGTTACCAAATACCATCTAGGTTCCACTTCTCTAGGCAGGCGATACCGAGAATGTACACGGACGTCAGAAAAAGACTCACCAGTGTCCTAAAAAATGCAGTTGTACCCAATGTCCACTTAACCACGGACATGTGGACAAGTGGAGCAGGGCAGGGTCAGGACTATATGACTGTGACAGCCCACTGGGTAGATGTATGGACTCCCGCCGCAAGAACAGCAGCTGCGGCACCAGTAGCAGCATCTCGCAAACGCCAACTCTTTCCTAGGCAGGCTACGCTTTGTATCACCGGTTTCCAGAATACGCACACAGCTGAAAACCTCTTACGGCAACTGAGGAAGATCATCGCGGAATGGCTTACCCCAATTGGACTCTCCTGTGGATTTGTGGCATCGGACAACGCCAGCAATATTGTGTGTGCATTAAATATGGGCAAATTCCAGCACGTCCCATGTTTTGCACATACCTTGAATTTGGTGGTGCAGAATTTTTTTAAAAACGACAGGGGCGTGCAAGAGATGCTGTCAGTGGCCAGAAAAATTGCGGGACACTTTCGGCGTACAGGCACCACGTACAGAAGACTGGAGCAACACCAAAAATGCCTGAACCTGCCCTGCCATCATCTGAAGCAAGAAGTGGTAACGAGGTGGAATTCAACCCTATATATGCTTCAGAGGTTGGAGGAGCAGCAAAAGGCCATTCAAGCCTATACAATTCAGCACGATATAGGAGGTGGAATGCACCTGTCTTAAGCGCAGTGGAGAATGATTTCAACGTTGTGCAAGGTTCTGCTGCCCTTTGAACTTGCCACACGTGAAGTCAGTTCAGACACTGCCAGCCTGAGTCAGGTCATTCCCCTCATCAGGCTTTTGCAGAAGAAGCTGGAGACATTGAAGGAGGAGCTAACACGGAGCGATTCTGCTAGGCATGTGGGACTTGTGGATGGAGCCCTTAATTCGCTTAACAAGGATTCACGGGTGGTCAATCTGTTGAAATCAGAGCACTACATTTTGGCCACCGTGCTCGATCCTAGATTTAAAACCTACCTTGGATCTCTCTTTCCGGCAGACACAAGTCTGCTGGGGTTCAAAGACCTGCTGGTGAGAAAATTGTCAAGTCAAGCGGAACGCGACCTGTCAACATCTCCTCCTTCACATTCTCCAGCAACTGGGGGTGCGAGGAAAAGGCTCAGAATTCCGAGCCCATCCGCTGGCGGTGATGCAGGGCAGTCTGAAGCGACTGCTGATGCTGACATCTGGTCCGGACTGAAGGACCTGACAACGATTACGGACATGTCGTCTACTGTCACTGCATATGATTCTCTCCCCATTGAAAGAATGGTGGAGGATTATATGAGTGACCGCATCCAAGTAGGCACGTCACACAGTCCGTACTTATACTGGCAGGAAAAAGAGGCAATTTGGAGGCCCTTGCACAAACTGGCTTTATTCTACCTAAGTTGCCCTCCCACAAGTGTGTACTCCGAAAGAGTGTTTAGTGCCACCGCTCACCTTGTCAGCATTCGGCGTACGAGGTTACTTCCTGAAAATGTGGAGAAGATGATGTTCATTAAAATGAATTATAATCAAATCCTCCGTGGAGACATTGACCAGCAGCAATTGCCTCCACAAAGTACACAGGGAGCTGAGATGGTGGATTCCAGTGGGGACGAATTGATAATCTGTGAGGAGGGGGATGTACACGGTGATATATCGGAGGATGATGATGAGGTGGACATCTTGCCTCTGTAGAGCCAGTTTGTGCAAGTAGAGATTAATTGCTTCTTTTTTGGTGGGGGTCCAAACCAACCCATCATTTCAGTCACAGTCGTGTGGCAGACCCTGTCACTGAAATGATGGGTTGGTTAAAGTGTGCATGTCCTGTTTATACAACATAAGGGTGGGTGGGAGGGCCCAAGGACAATTCCATCTTGCACCTCTTTTTTCTTTAATTTTTCTTTGCGTCATGTGCTGTTTGGGGAGTGTTTTTTGGAAGGGCCATCCTGCGTGACACTGCAGTGCCACTCCTAGATGGGCCAGGTGTTTGTGTCGGCCACTAGGGTCGCTTATCTTACTCACACAGCTACCTCATTGCGCCTCTTTTTTTCTTTGCGTCATGTGCTGTTTGGGGAGTGTTTTTCGGAAGGGCCATCCTGCGTGACACTGCAGTGCCACTCCTAGATGGGCCAGGTGTTTGTGTCGGCCACTAGGGTCGCTTATCTTACTCACACAGCTACCTCATTGCGCCTCTTTTTTTCTTTGCGTCATGTGCTGTTTGGGGAGTGTTTTTTGGAAGGGCCATCCTGCGTGACACTGCAGTGCCACTCCTAGATGGGCCAGGTGTTTGTGTCGGCCACTAGGGTCGCTTAGCTTACTCACACAGCTACCTCATTGCGCCTCTTTTTTTCTTTGCGTCATGTGCTGTTTGGGGAGTGTTTTTTGGAAGGGCCATCCTGCGTGACACTGCAGTGCCACTCCTAGATGGGCCAGGTGTTTGTGTCGGCCACTAGGGTCGCTTAGCTTACTCACACAGCTACCTCATTGCGCCTCTTTTTTTCTTTGCGTCATGTGCTGTTTGGGGAGTGTTTTTTGGAAGGGCCATCCTGCGTGACACTGCAGTGCCACTCCTAGATGGGCCAGGTGTTTGTGTCGGCCACTAGGGTCGCTTAGCTTAGTCATCCAGCGACCTCGGTGCAAATTTTAGGACTAAAAATAATATTGTGAGGTGTGAGGTATTCAGAATAGACTGAAAATGAGTGGAAATTATGGTTTTTGAGGTTAATAATACTTTGGGATCAAAATGACCCCCAAATTCTATGATTTAAGCTGTTTTTAGTGTTTTTTGAAAAAAACACCCGAATCCAAAACACACCAGAATCCGACAAAAAAAATTAGGTGAGGTTTTGCCAAAACGCGGTCGAACCCAAAACACGGCCGCGGAACCGAACCCAAAACCAAAACACAAAACCCGAAAAATTTCAAGTGCACATCTCTAGTTAAAATAGATCAGTACCAACGCATTTCGGATAAAAATCCTTCTTCAGGGCATATTGCAGGACCTACCCAGTCGGCCTTTTAAATCCAACTGATCCTTCCTCCCATTTTCTAAACCAATCAGACAATGGTAATATCGATATATATCAAAAACATGATCATAGTACTTCAATTTTAAATCCATACTTTCCTAAAGATAAATGTATAGTTCCTTCCATTCCATGTACAAAACTAATGTAAAATACAGAAATAAAATCCATTTTAACATTAATTGTTAATATATAATCCCCATCCTGGAGTACTTAATAATCAAGTTCTCAATTAATTTCATATGGGTAAGTCCCCTCCAGTCCGGATTCAAAGATCCACATAATCACATTGTTTTCCCGATATCATTACAGTCTGTCACTCTTGGTAACGGCTTGACGGAAGTTCCGTGCGTCTCTATAGGATTACATTCCCCGGCTGGTCCTCCATTAACAGTGATGTCCTTCCTGTGAGTTACCGTGGAAACCCGTATTGTTGGACCACTCTTCCCCGCACTCGTGCGTCACAGAGTCAGCCTGAAGAAACCTTGGAAATGGCTACGCCACGTCGGCTTCTTTCCGCAATGACGTGTTTCCTGCTGGGTGAACTGCAATAGGGAAGTCCTATGGAACGCACAGGCCATTCCCCACATATACCATATATTCATAGTTGCAGCGATGACAGCATATATATACTCCCAATGAAGGACAGAACAAACATAAAGAAAATATATTAGATGATGAGTAAAACAATTCCATCACACATATCCACATTTCACTTGTATATTTTTAACATCAATTGTTGTCCGGAACCCCCATTCCTATCATTGATTGCCCATACTTCTATTTTTGACCTTACATGATGGAACACAACAAAGGTGTTCCACAATTATAGGAACCACTACATTTCAAATTCCACATTCAACCCTTTCGGGACCAAAGTCTTCAACTCATAAATGGTCCTCATCTCTATTTTTGCCAACTGTGTTTCCCCATCATTGGTTCTCCAATTCGGGGTAACCAGTTTAATTCCACAAAAACTAATTAGTGTTATGAGTCACGGCTGTGGCTCATTCCTGTTTTGCATTTTGGTTATGTATTTTATGTTATACTTCTGTTTATGTTCCCCGTGGGTGTCATAGGGTGTTCGGAGCTCACCCTTAAGGAGAGGGTACTGTTATGAACCACAGGTAGTGGTTCATTCCTGTTTTCCGTATTTTATGTTTATAGTTGTCTTGCAGGCCAGGATTTCCCGTTGCTCTGGTTTAAGAAGACTCTTGTTTGCTGCCGGTGGTGAGTCTGTGTAATTGCAGCTTGTTCCCATGTGTTCAGCCTCACCTGTTTGTTAATTGCACCTCTCAGTTGTGCAGCAGGGCAGCTGCACGACATAATTAATTAGGACTCTGTTATATTCTGGCTCAGTGCAATACACAGACGCTGGTGATAGTTCCAGAGTTCTTGAGTTCTGAGCTAGTCCCTGCCAGTTCCTGAGCTCCTGTCTAGCAGTGTCTGTCTAGCTGCTTCCAGTGTCGGTTCCAGTGTTGGTTCCAGTGTCAGTTCCTGTGTCGGTTCCTGTGTCGGTTCCTGTGTCGGTTCCAGTGTCTGATCCCGTGTCCTGCCGTGAAGCGTTCCTGTCCAGAAGTCCTGTGGCTTTGTCTGTGCCTGGTCGAGTGTCTGGCTTCTTGGTGTCCACCGGTCTGTCATTTGGGATTATGCCTGTCCTCCGGTTCTGAGAGTCTGTGTCGGCTGCATTGGGGGTTCCTGTCCGTTTGCCAGTATTTGTACCGGTTCCGTGAGTAGCGGCTTTGCCGCGTCCATCGGCCTAGGCCACAGTATTCTTAGGTTATATTTTGTTACTGGTGTTTTGCAGAGGGTTCTGCTTATGCTGTCACCGCCGGTACACACAAGTATTGTGTCGGCGTGTGGACAGCATTTCCTTTGTTGTTCTTTTCCTTTGGCGGCATGCCGCACATATATTTAGTTTTAGGTTTGTTAGTAGCTCCTAGCCTTCTGTTTGCTTTAGTTAGAGATCCCCTTGTTATTATCCTATCTCGGTTCACGCCTTGTCTCACTCTAAGACCTGGGGGCATCGGAGTTGGGCAGACCTAATCCGCCCTTCAAACGCGGCTGCTGTGGGCCCAAGAAACAATAGTCACTCAGGCGTGAACTGACCACATGGGTGAAACAATGGAGGTAGGGTGCTAGGGGCTATTTCCACACCGCACCTTATTTCAGCGTCCCGTTCTGGTGCTCTGGACTCACTACGCAACATCTCCCTTGTTCTGAGCACCAGGAACCTAACAATTAGGTGACTAATATTGCAGTCATGGACCCTATTAAAATGCAATGATACATTATGGGATTCCAATCCTTTTTTAATGTTACGGGCATGCTCAACCATTCTCGTCTTCAGCATCTGGGTAGTTCTACCCACATACTGGGACCCACAAGAACATTCCAGGAGATATACAACGTTCTTAGAGTTGCATGTTATAAAATTCCTAACACTGTAGGACTTCTGAGTCTGTGTGGAATTATATTGAATCATTTTACTTTCTTTATTCTTGCACATCTTGCACATCATACACAGGCCGCATCTAAAGAAACCTTTTGATCTATTCCTGGTGAGCATTTTAGGGGCCATGACCACACTGCTCACTATACTTTCCTTTAGATTTTTAGCTCTTCTATAGGTACATTTTGGGACCCTAGAGACCACTTCCTTGAGGCATGGGTCTTTTCCCAAAATGGACCAATGTTTTTTTATTATCTGTTCAACCTGTTTGTATTGGCTGTTATATGTAGTAATGAACAACACCTCATCTGTCCTTGACTTGTCACTAACAGGGATTTTGGTTAACATATCCATTCGATTATATTCCCCAGTTATCTTCATAGTGGATCTAACATTCTCCTGGTCATATCCCTTCATTCTAAACTGTTCCTGTAAGGTCTGTGCCTGCTCCCAATACACAACAATGTCAGAACAGTTTCTCCTAATCCGTTGAAACTGGCTGGTCGGAATACTTTTCAGCCAGTTTAGGTGGTGGTTGCTACTGTAATCTATATAAGAATTACAGTCGGTAGGTTAACGTGATTGCTTGTTTTAATTGCATAATTTTCTACATAAATACGAAGGTCCAGGAAATCAATCTCCAAATCGCTGATATTAAATGTCAAATTAATACCATACTGATTAGTATTTAGCTGCCCACAAAAGGAATCCAAAGACTGGTGGTCCCCCCTCCTTATAAACAAAATGTCGTCGCTATAACGATATAGGAAAAATTTTGTTATAGAGGGTACATCTATAGGTGTTCCCTCTTTGTCCAAAAAATACTCCAATGCCTCTAAACCCAATTGATGTTTAATCACTGTAAATAGGGATGTAACGTCCGCAGTGACAAGTAAAAATCCTAGTTTCCAATCTACCACATAAAAATAAGGAGGCACCACCTGGCTGCCCCATTGTAGCAGGGACTAATTGTAGCCTATCTAACCTTTCATGTTACATTGACCATATTTTGCAGCCAATTGTTATGACTACACGTTCCTACTTAAAAGACACAATAGCCACCATAAATCAGCTTATGAAGGTAGATTGGAAACCAGGATTTTTACTTGTCACTGCGGACGTTACGTCCCTATATACAGTGATTAAACATCAATTGGGTTTAGAGGCATTGGAATATTTTTGGACAAAGAGGGAACATCTATAGATAGGAAAATTTTTGTTATAGAGGGTACATTCCTGATCTTGCGGAATAACTTTTTATGGTTTGATAACTCATTTTATCTGCAGCTAATGGGCACCGCCATGGGCACCATACTGGCACCAAGCTATGCTAATCTTTTCATGGCGTATTGGGAGGAGCGGCAAGTGTGGAATGGCCATGAGTTTGGTGCCAGTCTGGTGTCATGGAGTCGTTATATCGACGACAGTTTGCTTATATGGAGGGGGACCGCCAGTCTTTGGATTCCTTTTGTGGACAGCTAAATACTAATCAGTATGGTATTAATTTGACATTTAATATCAGCGATTTGGAGGTTGATTTCCTGGACCTTCGTATTTAAGTAGAAAATGATGCAATTAAAACAAGCAATCACGTTAAACCTACCAACTGTAATTCTTATATAGATTACAGTAGCAACCACCACCTAAACTGGCTGAAAAGTATTCCGACCAGCCAGGTTCAACGGATTAGGAGAAACTGTTCTGATATTGATGTGTATTGGGAGCAGGCACAGACCTTACAGGAACAGTTTAGAATGAAGGGATATGATCAGGAGAATGTTAGATCCACTATGAAGATAACTGGGGAATATAATCATATGGATATGTTAACCAAAATCCCTGTTAGGGACAAGGCAAGGACAGATGAGGTGTTGTTCATTACTACATATAACAGCCAATACAAACAGGTTGAACAGATAATAATAAACATTGGTCCATTTTGGGAAAGGACCCATGCCTCAAGGAAGTGGTCTCTAGGGTCCCAATATTTACCTGTAGCAGAGCTAAAAAATCTAAAGGAAAGTACAGTGAGCAGTGTGGTCACGGCCCCTAAAATGCTCACCAGGAATAGATCAAAAGGTTTCTTTAGATGCAGCCTGTGTATGATGTGCAAGATGTGCAAGAATAAAGAAAGTAAAATTATTCAATATAAGTCCGCACAGAGTCAGAAGTCCTACAGTATTAGGGATTTTATAACATGCAACTCTAAGAACATTGTATATCTCCTGGAATGTTCTTGTGGGTCCCAGTATGTGGGTAGAACTACCCGGATGCTGAAGACGAGAATGGCTGAGCATGCCCGTAACATCAAAAAAGGATTGGAATCCCATAATGTATCATTGCATTTTAATAGGGTCCATGACTGCAATATTAGTCACCTAATTTGTTTTTGTGGAATTAAACTGGTTACCCCGAATTGGAGAACCAATGATGGGGAAACACAGTTGGCAAAAATAGAGATGAGGACCATTTATGAGTTGAAGACTTTGGTCCCGAAAGGGTTGAATGTGGAATTTGAAATGAAGTTGTTCCTATAATTGTGGAACACCTTTGTTGTGTTCCATCATGTAAGGTCAAAAATAGAAGTATGGGCAATCAATGATAGGAATGGGGGTTCCGGACAACAATTGATGTTAAAAATATACAAGTGAAATGTGGATATGTGTGATGGAATTGTTTTACTCATCATCTAATATATTTTCTTTATGTTTGTTTTGTCCTTCATTGGGAGTATATATATGCTGTCATCGCTGCAACTATGAATATATGGTATACGTGGGGAACGGCCTGTGCGTTCCATAGGACTTCCCTATTGCGGTTCACCCAGCAGGAAACACGTCATTGCGGAAAGAAGCCGACGTGGCGTAGCCATTTCCAAGGATTCTTCACGCTGACTCTGTGACGCACGAGTGCGGGGAAGAGTGGTCCAACAATACGGGTTTCCACGGTAACTCACAGGAAGGACGTCACTGTTAATGGAGGACCAGCCGGGGAATGTAATCCTATAGAGACGCACGGAACTTCCGTCAAGCCGTTACCGGAAGTGACAGCCTGTAATGATATCGGGAAAACAATGTGATTATGTGGATCTTTGAATCCGGACTGGAGGGGACTTACCCATATGAAATAAATTGAGAACTTGTTTATTAAGTACTCCAGGATGGGGATTATATATTAACAATTAATGTTAAAATGGATTTTATTTCTGTATTTTACATTAGTTTTGTACATGGAATGGAAGGAACTATACATTTATCTTTAGGAAAGTATGGATTTAAAATTGAAGTACTATGATCATGTTTTTGATATATATCGATATTACCATTGTCTGATTGGTTTAGAAAATGGGAAGAAGGCTCAGTAGGGTTTAAAAGGCAGACTGGGTAGGTCCTGCAATATGCCCTGAGGAAGGATTTTTATCCGAAACGCGTTGGTACTGATCTATTTTAACCCCGGTCAAAAGGTTTGTCTTCCATTTTTGATCTTCCCTATCTAGGACCGAGGCTTTAAGAGCCAAAAACGTTTTTGGGGGAAGAATTGTCCCCATCGGTTTCCTAGGGGAGTATAGAGGGACAAACCCAGACGGCCTTTTTTGTGGGGTGTGTTTTTATGTTTTTCTTTTTAACTGTATGTGGAATTTTTGGGAATTTAAACCTTGAACTTGTACTTTGGACGTGTGATACCTACCTGTGTCTATGAAAATTGTACGTCTGGGACTGGAGATAAGATTACCTCTATCATCTATCCAGTGAAGGTGGCAGCGAAAGAAACCTTTCAAGGAACATAGGGCCATGCCCTAAGGTGAGCGTCTTAATAAGGGAGAGGGTGCCTTCAGATTACGGTGGATATGGTGTGGTGTATGAAGATCTAAAAGAAACCTTTCAGAGCATATAGGGCTCGTGTATGAGGTGAGCGTCTCTAAGGAGAGATATAGGGACCATAGAGGAAGAAGGAGAGTATCGGAAATAGTTGAAAAGATACCTTTATGTATGTACCATCACTTAAAAGAAGGTCAGTTTGGAGGTGCGAACCCCCTGGAGAATATTGAACATCTGATATAGAGGATCATCTTTCAGAAATTGAAGGACATTTTTAAAGGGTTTTTAGGATTAGTGGTACAGGTCAGCTCTTATGCCTGGAAGCCAAGTGGATCTACACCCTTAACACCATACAGCCATTAGGGCTAATTAAGAAGATGACCTGGAGCAGTTTTGTGTGACTTGTAAACATCTATATTTACCAATTCATAGCTAGAGTCCCGACCTTATCGGGATGTACTTCTTGGACACATCTGCAGTCATAACTTCCATACCTGGCTCGTCCCTTACATGCCCAGAGGACTGACCCTCCTTAGGGATCATTATCCCCTCTTAACCTTTTTTTTCCCTCCCTTTCTGAGAATAGCCTCTTGACCCTAGCCCTGTATGGTGGTCTTCACATATGAATCCTTGGCTGGACACAACTAGCACTACGGTACATTGTATCAACATGTAACTCTGTATCTGACATGTACAATGGGGTATATTTACTAAGATTCATGTTTCTCCCAATTTGGTTAGAGTTTGGATTCGAATTTCATCATTCGTGTTTTTCTGCAACTTTTTGTGGTCATAATTGGTAATTTACTAAGCTCCCACGTTTTTGGTTTTTGTATGTTCTGATGTCGTTGGTATTCATAGTTTAAAACACATTTTCACGGCCGGTTTAGTGTCGTTCAGCCGGACATGGGTGGTTGTACCTTCAGATCTGTAACTTTACTATCGCGGCAGTGTTTTTTGTGTTCGCAGACGCATTTTAACTTCTACTTTCATTTTTGTCACTTGGTCGTGATTTTTTGAGTTTCAGAGGTAGGAGTGTCTTTGCGCAATCATATAAATACGCCCTAAACCGCTCGAATCTCGTGGGTTTAGTTAGTGGAGCGGTGAGAGGTTGTGTTCTATGGAGTTGGTGAGTAGGATGGTGGATTTCTGGTTTATGGTGATTTCTGAGTGCTGTAATGTGTGTGTAAGTAGTCTTGTCATTCTTGTTGTGTAGTCATTTATTAGTTTGTCTGACTTTTGATGCTTGTCATATTTAAGTCTCTTGTCAGTGTGTGTGTGTGTGTGTGTGTGTGTGTGTGTGTGTGTGTGTGTGCTGTGTAGAGGTATTGGAGGAGTGTGTTGTTTGTTTTTTTATTTCTCAGTGTTCATTGTTATTTGTCTTAATGATGTCTGACTCTGAGGTGGAGGAGGTGAATGAGGTGGAGGAGGTGAGTGAGATGGATGAGGTGAGTGAGAGTGTGTGTGTGTGTGTGTGTGTGTGTGTGTGTGTGTGTGTGTGTGTGTGTGGTTTGTGTGTGTTTTCTAGAGGTAGTGGAGTAGTGTGTTGTTTGTTTTTTTATTTCTCAGTGTTCATTGTTGTTTGTCTTAATGATGTCTGACTCTGTGGTGGGTGAGGTGGAGGAGGTGAGTGAGGTGGAGGAGGTGAGTGAGATGGAGGAGGTGAGTGAGAGGGAGGAGGTTAGTGAGGTTGAGGAGGTGGGAGAGATTGCTGCTTCAGCCTCTAGTGACAGTGATGCAGCTCCGCAGCCAGGCACCACTACTAAGACTGGACACAATGTGAAATTTAATTTTGCTGAGAATGTGGCTTTGGTGCATGAGCTGATGAAATATCATTATCCGCTGTTTGGGTCTGAGTCATTGAAGGTGACATCGTGCAAGAAAACTGTCTTGTGGTCCAAAGTTGTTGGGGCTGTGAACAGTGAGGTTGTTGTCAAGCAGACAGAGGACACATGCCGCAAGTGATTTTATGACATCAAGCAGCATGTCAAGGCAAAAATGGACAAGGAGGCTCGACAGACAGGTGGTGGTCATCCATTCATTGCTACATATCTGGAACACATGAGGAGCCTAATACCTCCAGAATTTGTGAGGGCTACTTATGTCCAGGATTCGGACCGGCCTAGGCAGGATGGTGAGTGTATTTTATGTGTTTTTTTTTTTTTCAGTGTGTATTTTTGTCCCCATCTATTGCATATTTTCTTTAAAAATGCTGCAAGTCACTTTCTACATAATTGTTTTATAGTTGTGCAGTTTAAAGAAAAATGTTGTTTTTTTAATTTGCACCTAATAAGTATATTCACATTAGTGCAGTAAAGTTTTGTTGTGTAATGCATATATTGCAATAATGTATTCTTATTTGTCTGGGTCACGAGCCTGAGCGCCTTACTCTTGTTTTTTTTAATTTTTATTATGTTCAATGGATATATGGCATTTACGTTTGCCATAGTTTGGTGTTTTGGAGTACTTACTGTATTTACCTATGTACTTGTTGTTGTTTATGTCTAATTTTTGGTAACTTTGTGTGTAAAAACAATACCACCTCTCCCTGTTTTGTTTGGTTGAGGCTATTTTGTTATGGTATTGTAAAGGACTAATTCAATCCTGTATATGTTGTTGGGTCATTTTGCTAGTTGAAATAGTGTTTTTTTGAATTGGTTCTTCATACTGATTTCTGTGGAAAAAAACCTTTTAAATTTTTGGCAAACTGTTTTTTTGCTAGCATTATTGTCATTTGTAGTGTTGTGTCTTGTTCTAGCAAATGAGTAGCTGTGGGTTTTTTGGGGGTGTTATTTTGTGGTTTGACCATCAAATTAAGCACATTGATGAATTATGTGTGTAGTTTTCTGTATTTTGGTTTATAAGAAAGTCCCAAAAATATACACTTTAACAAAGGAACTGTTTATTTATTTATTTTTTAAAGTTTTTATTGAAACACAGAGTTCTTCACATCAATAAATAGATGTGCATAATGCAGTTTGCAGCAGCAGTTAAGCAAGGTGTATTCATATAGTACAGAGATTATGATACATAACCAAAATTTAAATTGCACACATTTGGTGAGGTTGTGAAATGGAACTATGGGGGTCATTCCAACCCATTCACTCGCTGCGTTTTAATGCAGCAGAGCGAACAGGTCCCTGCTGCTCATGCGCCGGTGCCGTAGTGCGCCTGCGCAGGCGGGATGGCCAAAGGCCGTAGCAGGACAGCGATCGCCTCTGCCTGATTGACAGGCAGAGGCGATCGCTGGGTGGTAGGGGGCAAAACGTCATCCACCGTTTCGTAGGCACGGTCCGGCTAATGCAGGAGTGGCCAGACCGAACGGGGGGTGGGCTGCAGTGGCTGCGTGACATCATACGAAGCTGCTGCGTGCAAGGGAGCGAGGAGTAGCTCCTGGCCAGCACGCTAAAGCTGCGCTGGTCGGGAGCTACTCCTGAAGTGCAAAGGCATTGCCACTGTGCGATGCCTTTGCACTTCTGCAAGGGGGGGCCGGACTGACATGCAGGGTGGACTAGCCCCGTGCTGGGCATCCCCAAGCATGTCAGGAAAGATGATCGTAGCTGTGCTAAATTTAGCACAGCTACGATCAACTTGGAATTACCCCCCATACTCTTAAAATTCAGTCATCCTCACAAATTATATTAGAATGCAGAAGAGGTGGAGCAGAGCGGGGGAGAGGCAGCAACTGTTTCCCTCCCATCACTCAAATTTTCACCTTCTCCAATCTATGAACTAATATTAATCAGTGGATCTCCAGCGATTAATTGCATAGCGTACAAGTATCTGTTTTTGATAGATTTCTGAACTTTACAACACATACCTAAATTAAAGGAGGCAATAGAACTTTCCCAGGTTTCTATACATTTATTAACAGATCTATCTCCCTCCAAGAGTATCTCTATCCATTCCATGTTAAAGACATGGAAAAGTTGAACCCCAATACAGGCCTGTAATATTGTTTTGTATGCGACCGCACTTATAATCAATAACAGTCTTTTACAACCTTTCGTGACTCGATACCCCTCTGGAAGCAGGCCGAACAGTGCCCACAGCTCATTAAGTGGAATTTAATTGACTAAATGTTCTAATGCATAAGTACGAATTTATAACCAGAATCTTCTTAATAAGGGACAACTCCAAAAGTAGTAATAAGTATCCGCTACTGAGGAGTGGCATCGCGGACAAGACGGAGAGGCAGACATCCCCACTAAGAATTGTCTGCATGGGGAAAAGTATGCTTTGTGAAATATATTAAGGAACATCTCCTGATATTGAATGGCCGGTAATAAGGACCTAGATCATGTGAGTGCTTTCATTAGATCTGCCCAGGATAGAGAAGAGACCACCCGTATCCAGCTACTCATCCCAGTGTGAGTCCCCTCATGTGTTATCTGAGGTCGCAATAATGAAAAATGTTTTGAAATAGCCAAGTAATACATCTATGGTATTTTCCCAAACATCATTCAGGAAATCGCTTATAACTCTACACACATAGGGTGAGATTCAAATGATACATCATGCCCAATTTCCTTTCCAAAATGATCTCCGTTATCGCGCATATTGTGCCCATAGTAATCAGGTTTAGCTGTGTAAAGGGTTGGATGCCTCACTACTCCGGGGGTAGTGAGCTGAAATAATGATACAACGTCCTTGAGGGCAGAAACAGAACGAGTGTGGAAAGGGGTGAAAATAATTGAATCCCGCCCATAATGTTTAATTTGCATATAAGCAAAAGGGAATTTCCGAAACGTGGGAAATTTCTCAGATGCTTTTAAGTATTGGAGTAGGCCAATAACCAACATTCACCAGGCCTTCCTGACATAATAATTTAAAAAAATTATCCACCTGTCCTCCCTGGAAATCAGGATTACATAAGAATGGTAAAAATAGAGAATTATGTGCATTCAAATTCCTTTTATGCCTAAATAAATGCCACACTTTCCGTGTTGACAACAGCAAAGTATTATTGTGGAGGTTCTGCAGAATTTCTGCGTCATGGTGATGAAGAAAACTGATCAGATCGCAGTTCTCTAAAAATCCATGTTCAATAGTCGTATTAGCATATGTTTCCTCACCATGCAACCAATCTCACAGAAATCTAAGAATTGCTGCATGGTTGTAAGATTGAACATGGGTAAAGTTAATTCCGCCATTAAGTTTAGATTGCTAAAGTTTCAGTAAACTTATACGCAGGTATTTAGATTTCCAAATAAATTTACCAAATTTTTATTCAAAGTTTGCAAATCTTTCTGATGGAGCAGTAATGGTAGGGCATGTAGTAGATATAAAAGATGTGGGTATGTCACCATTTTTAAACAGGTATTGTACCTTACATAGGTGGTCACCTATATAGTATGGCCGCTTGTCCAAACCATAAGGGACTTGGTGCGCAGATAAAACCCCCCATTTTTTATGTCACCATTTTTATTAGACTAGCTTTACCCACATAAGACAATAGGAGATGGCTCCATCCTTCCAGCTCTGTAGCGATTTCTGTCAGTGTTCTGGTGATATTAAGATTATAGAGGTCCATGAGTCATTTAGGTAATCGTACACCCAGATATGTAATTACTCCTTTTGCCCATTTAAATGTAGTCTGCTTTAGCAGGGCCTCTCTAGGGTTGGCTATATAGAGTAGGACATCCTCCACGAATGCAGAAATCTTAAGTTCATTCGTGCCAACTGTTGTCCTATGGAACTCTGACCAATTTTGTAATATTCTAAATAGAGGATTGATACACAAATTAAATATCAAGGGTGATAATGGATACCCCTGCCTAGTTCTACTATACATGTTCAAGGGCTCGCTTCTCATACTATTTACTAAAAGCCTCGTGGTCGGTTGAGTGTAAAAGTATTTTATCAGATTTACAAATGGGGCCCCAAACCATCTCCTTTCCAAAACTGAGAACATATGAGGCCATGCTACGGCATCAAATGCCTTATTAGTATATTGGCTGAGTAATATTCCCTCTGCATTAGTGTGGTTAGATCCAGCTAGAACCGCCGCCACGGCCATCCTAATTGCCCTAACCAAGTGTCTGCCCCTCACAAATCCCATTTGGTGGGATGTCAACAAATCCAATATTTTTAATTGCAATCTATTAGCAATAATTTTGGTCAGGATCTTAAAGTCTGAATTTAAAAGCAAAATCGGGCGATAAGATTCCGCCAACAAAGGATCCCTATCCGGCTTAGGTATAAGGGTTGTATATGCCACTGTGAAGGAGGGAAATTCCAGAGTATCTTTCAACATTTTGTTAAATAACTCCAACAAGGTCGGTGTTAATTCTGTTTTCAACAATTTGTAGTACATACCAGAAAAACCATCTGGTCTTGGAGATCTGTGAGAGAGCAGACTCTTAATAATTATATGAATTTCCTCTTCGGATATCTCTTTAGATAAGGTATCTCTTTGATCCTGAGTCTAAATCAGAAGCTGAGCGGCAGTTAAAATTTGATCCTGCAAACTAACACTCACTGGCACCTCTTGATACAGTGCGCTATAATAATTGTGTGAGAGAGATACACTGCTCAAAAAAATAAAGGGAACACTAAAATAACACATCCTAGATCTGAATGAATGAAATATTCTTATTAAATACTTTGTTATTTACATAGTTGAATGTGCTGACAACAAAATCACACAAAAATTATCAATGGAAATCTAATTTATTAACCCATGGAGGTCTGGATTTGGAGTCACACTCAAAATTAAAGTGGAAAAACACACTACAGGCTGATCCAACTTTGATGTAATGTCCTTAAAACAAGTCAAAATAAGGCTCAGTAGTGTGTGTGGCCTCCACGTGCATGTATGACCTCCCAACAACGCCTGGGCATGCTCCTGATGAGGTGGCGGATGGTCTCCTGAGGGATCTCCTCCCAGACCTGGACTAAAGCATCCGCTAACTCCTGGACAGTCTGTGGTGCAACGTAGCGTTGGTGGATGGAGCGAGACATGATGTCCCAGATATGCTCAATTGGATTCAGGTCTGGGGAACCGGCGAGCCAGTCCATAGCATCAATGCCTTCGTCTTACAGGAACTGCTGACACACTCCAGCCACATTAGGTCTAGCATTGTCTTGCATTAGAAGGAACCCAGGGCCAACAGCACCAGCATATGGTCTCACAAGGGGTCTGAGGATCTCATCTCTGGTGAGCACATGGAGGGCTGTGTGGCCCCCCCAAAGAAATGCCACCCCACACCATTACTGACCCACTGCCAAACCGGTCATGCTGGAGGATGTTGCAGGCAGCAGAACGTTCTCCTTGGCGTCTCCAGACTCTGTCACGTCTGTCGCATGTGCTCAGTGTGAAACTGCTTTCATCTGTGAAGTGCACAGGGCGCCAGTGGCAAATTTGCCAATCTTGGTGTTCTCTGGCAATTGCCAAACGTCCTGCACGGTGTTGGGCTGTAAGCACAACCCCCACCTGTGGACGTTTGGCCCTCATACCACCCTCATGGAGTCTGTTTCTGATCGTTTGAGTAGACACATGCACATTTGTGGCTTGCTGGAGGTTATTTTGCAGGGCTCTGGCAGTGCTCCTCCTGTTCCTCCTTGCACAAAGGTGGAGGTAGCGGTCCTGCTGCTGGGTTGTTGCCCTCCTACGGCCTCCTCCATGTCTACTGATGTACTGCCCTGTCTCCTGGTAGCGCCTCCATGCTCTGGACACTACGCTGACAGACACAGCAAACCTTCTTGCCACAGCTCGCATTGATGTGCCATGCTGGATGAGCTGCACTACCTGAGCCACTTGTGTGGGTTGTAAGGAGGTCATACAGGCATGTGGAGGCCACACACACTACTGAGCCTCGTTTTGACTTGTTTTAAGGACATTACATCAAAGTTGGATCAGCCTGTAGTGTGTTTTTCCACTTTAATTTTGAGGGTGACTCCATATCCAGACCTCCATGGGTTAATACATTTGATTTCCATTGATAATTTTTGTGTGATTTTGTTGTCAGCAGATTCACCTATGTAAAGAACAAAGTATTTAATAAGAATATTTAATTCATTCAGATCTAGGATGTGTTATTTTAGTGTTCCCTCTATTTTTTTGAGCAGTGTATAATACCTTTCGTTGCAGTAAGTGTTCTGTTAGAAGCGTGGTCTTTCATAGCCATTATAAAGGACCTTTTTGCTTTCGACTTGGACATGGCTGCTAACAATTTACCTGGCTGGTCGCCCCATCTGTAAAACATCTGTTTGGTATAATCCAATCTTGTCCTGGCCTGTGCAGTCAAAAAATTATTCTAGAAGCTGTTTATGATGTAAACATCCCTCTATGTTAGCTGTAGAATTACGAGATTGGTACTTTTGAAACGATCAAGTCACCTCCATTTGCGGAGATATATATTGCTTGGTTGAACATTGTTTCAATTGGGATGTGAATTGCATAATGTGTCCCTGCATGACCACCTTTGATGCTCCACAGAACAGCATAATATTGTCCCAGTGGTATAGTTAAGAATTTTTTAAAATCTTCCGCATTGGGTAAAAAGTCCGGGAAGCACCAAAGGCGGTAAGCCGAGGCCATCAATGTATGTCATAATTCCATGGACACCGGGGCATGGTCAGATATTAAGATGTCCCCTATACTAGTAACTCTAACCTATGTCATCAAATAATTAACAATCAGGAAAAAAATCAATTCTTGATAATGACCAATGAGCCCATGAGAGATGAGTGTACATGCGCTCTGTACCATGTAAAAGATGCCATGGGTCACTGAGTAAGTGCACATTCATTAAATTCTGTGGCTTATACCATGACAATGGACAAAGGCTGTTCAGGGGGAAGACTTATCTAGTTTAGGGTTAATTACTGAGTTAAAATCCCAAGCCAAAATAATCTCGTAGGTGGTCCGGCGGGCCAATATCTGTGTTAACCTAGCAAAGAAGTGAGCCTGAGTGTCATTTGGTGCGTAAACATTAACTAATGTGTTTCTGCAGCCTTCGATGTCCATGTCTAATAGTAAGAATTGACCCTCATGGTCCGCTAAAGTATCCAAAATATTATAACGGAGACTTTGGGTGAAAATAATCATCCCACCCCTCTTGATTTGGACGTAAATGAGGCAGTAACGCAGTCACTCAACCACCTAGCTTTCAGTATGGAGCCATCTCCCTATACCCAGTGTGTCTCCTGCAGCATAATTACATCAGGCCTATATCTGCGTAAATGGGTAATCATTTTCTTCCATTTGATGGGCATACTGAGACTATTAACATTCCATGTGAGGAGGTTGAAATGAGGTGGCAGAGCGGGTCTATCTGATAGATTCAGGGGGTCTATCTGATAGATGTAGCCATGGATTAACATCTAGTGAGGAATCCAAATAGTCATGTACCTTAAAATGAACATAGAAATCAATATCGGGATAGCCGCCTCTCCCCCACTCCCCAACCAGCCAATGCAATTCCTTATAAAATACAATAAGTGGAACATAATGTACTGTCAGAACTATAAACAATATAGTAAACTTGTGTTTCATTTTTTGTAATGTAGAACAAAGTGCTGGTTGGCAACCACAAGTAACCATTGAGAATCCCATCACACTTGGGATGAGATGCTCTGATAAACTTTCTGAACTCAGGCTTTTGTAGACCCTCATTGCGGGGTTACTTGTTTAGGCCTAGCGAACAAAGTAGCTTACTAAAACTCAAAAATATATTCCACAATTTATTTCAAAAGTGGCGGAAACAACCAGTCTTATCCAGTGACCATCACGGACAGTGAATGATCGCCAACCCAACTGTATAGACACAAAGCATAAGGTGTAGAACAAATATCAAGCAATGGGATAATGCTATCGGGATGCACAAGCAAGATCTAGTGGAGAGGAAAAAAAGGGAGGGTGGTAGGAGGATACAAAGAAGTCATCAAAAGCGGGGAAACCATACAGATTCACTCATATTAAATTCACCACCTGAGAGCACAATATTTGCAAGTGTCAGCATTTTATAATCTACACCTCAAGCTAAGGCGGAGCCAGGGATCCTTGCCTACCTCACGTTAAATGAGCTTTAGTTGTTTAGGGTCTGTGAAATAAACAGATCGTCTGTTCTCCACGATACGGAATTTAGCGGATATATAAGGGCAAACCTTTTGTTTTGATCAATTAATATTTTTCAGACATCAGAGAACTCCTTCCTTTTCTGTGACATCAAAACGGAAAATTCTTGGATTATTAATATGTTCATACCTTCAACCCTTTGAGGTTGAATTGTACGATACACTGTCAGTATTCTTTCCTTTGCTCTATAGTCAAGTAATTTGGCTGGGGCCAGTCTAGGCCTATTCCCCTGGTTGGGTCTCTCTGGGCCTATCCTATGTGCCCTCTCAATTTGTGGGACATTAGAGGCATCATAATTCCCCAACGCTCTAGAAATCCGATCACTGATACATTCTGACAACTGGGGTCCCCTTATCGATTCTGGAATCCCTATAAACCGCATGTTACATTTGAGATCCCTGTTTTCGAGCTCATCCAGCTTTGCAGACAAAGCCTGATTGATCTGAACTCTACGATCTATGATAGCCTGCATCGTGTGGACCGAGTCCTCATAATCATTCAGCCTCTGTTCCAGAGTAACTATTCTTGCCTTGTTAGAATCTATTTTAGTGACTGAAGTTTTCGACCTTGTATGCAGATTGTGAGGATACTGGGTTCAAAATCACTCAGTCATGGTGGTAGATGAAAAACCAACAGTGGTTTATTGAACAGAATGGGTTATAAACAGCTCAGCACACTTCTGTGATCCAATTCGACAGGACAATTCCGTCCTGGAACTCCTGACAGAACATTACTTCTTAGCCAGTCTCCTGCCACTCTCTGACCTTCTTTCTCAGATCTCTCTCACCTCCCCTGTTTGCTATTATCAAAACCTTTGTCTTTCCTACAATAAGGCGACACCCCCAGAACAGTTTCAGAGCAAACCTACTTTCACATGCCCAGGCATGTTCCCTAGGCCACAATAGATGTTAACTAAATTAACCTTACTTAATCTGATTGTGTGGCCTGGAATCCATTTTGTGGGGAAGAATGAGGGGGTTGTATGGCCTGACATCTGAGACTGGCTGTATCTACCCAACAGCAAACACACAGGTTATCTGAGCAGTCACATGGGGGGAACATTATTTTACAAGCCATAACACAATAACCAATACATTCATATATATATACACATCGAAAACGTAACTGTACCCTTGTAACAATAACATCATACAATATAATACAATATTGCCTAGTACATAGCCAAATACAAATCAACAATCAGTGTAGTCCATGGGTCAGACCAGGGCTAGGGAAGTAGCTGTGTGTCTTTTACCACTGTGTGACACAACGCGCCGGCTGTGTTGTCACATTTCCTCCCTCTACTTCCAAGCCCGGTGTCCTGGGTGGCTTAAGCTTACTGAGGGTAATGGTATTCTCCTGTACCCTGGGTATTGGTAGCGTGGGATCTCCTGGGCTTGCTCGGCGCTGGGTCTGGTTCCTGCTGACGGGACAGGCCATCTGCATTCCCATGATCTCTGCCCTTTTTGTGAGAGATAGAGAAATTGTATAGTTGTAGGGCTAAGCTCCATCTCAGCAGTCATCCATTGAGACTGCTCTGGTGTCCGATGCATTAAACTCAATCTGTCTTGTTCAACAGAGGTCCTGTAGTTGATCCTTCTTGCTGTATCGGTAGCATAGCGGGGCATAATCCATTGCCTGCTGTGGTTTATTCCTTTCTGCTGGTGTCTTGAGTGATCCCACTGCTGCCGCCAAATGTGAGGATACTGGGTTCAAAATCACTCAGTCATGGTGGTAGATGAAAAACCAACAGTGGTTTATTGAACAGAATGGGTTATAAACAGCTCAGCACACTTCTGTGGTCCAATTCGACATGACAATTCCCTCCTGGAACTCCTGACAGAACATTACTTCTTAGCCAGTCTCCTGCCACTCTCTGACCTTCTTTCTCAGATCTCTCTCACCTCCCCTGTTTGCTATTATCAAAACCTTTGTCTTTCCTACAATAAGGCTACACCCCCAGAACAGTTTCAGAGCAAACCTACTTTCACATGCCCAGGCATGTTCCCTAGGTCACAATAGATGTTAACTAAATTAACCTTACTTAATCTGATTGTGTGGCCTGGAATCCATTGTGTGAGGAAGAATGAGGGGGTTGTATGGCCTGACATCTGAGACTGGCTGTATCTACCCAACAGCAAACACACAGGTTATCTGAGCAGTCACATGGGGGGAACATTATTTTACAAGCTATAACACAATAACCAATACATTCATATATATACACATCGAAAACATAACTGTACCCTTGTAACAATAACATCATACAATATAATACAATATTGCCTAGTACATAGCCAAATACAAATCAACAATCAGTGTAGTCCATGGGTCAGACCAGGGCTAGGGAAGTAGCTGCGTGTCTTTTACCACTGTGTGACACAATGCACCGGCTGTGTTGTCACACGGATCCTTAAATTTTTTGTCCAACAAGGGTATTAACATATTAATAGTAACCTTAGCATTTTCCTCAGGTGTGGGTATCATAGGCAATTGAGAGGGCCTATACAAAGTGACATCCAAAGTTTCCCCAAATGCAAACAGAGGCAGTGTGGAAGGGGAGGCCGGAGCCGTTTACCTTTTACGGTTTATAACCATGTCAGTGTCTTGGTGTAATTGTGAGTATGAGCTGGTGTGGATTTCTTTAAGTACATGTCCATGCCCTGGCCAGGGCCAAACAGGGGGATAGGAAAGGGTCTGTTAAAACTTTTCCCACAGATAAATCTAGTAAGTTAGAATTGGTTCAAATAATTTACAGAGATTACATTTGCTTTTAACCCTAAAAACTAGAGGTTTATATATACAGTATATATAAATTTTGGGTGGAAGTTACAATAAAATCGAACCAATAGGCATATGGCTCATGAAACCATCCCAATAAACCCTTTTTTCCCGTTATTTCTGCCTTCAAATCACAATGACTTCTATTGACAGAAGAGGTGTATGCATCCTAATCCTCTCTGACAGGACTCTCTAGTACAATGCAAGTGTCAACAAGTACAGATGGGTCCTCCGTTATCTTGGCTGGCAGAGGCGTTAGTCGCGATCGGGCATACGCAGCGTACCTGTGTGCAAGGAGGCATGCCTAGTCGTAGGGAGGCGCACAGAGCGTTACCGTTAAGTGTAACACCTGTGATCATCCACCAGATGTCATTTTTTAAAATCACCACTGCGCATGTGTGTGGTCTCCATTAAAATATAATACCGAAATACATGGTAAGAACTACTTTACTAGTGCATCTCATTACACTACAATATGCTACAGTATGTCAAATGGTATATTACAGTGTACAGACCTACTGTAAATACAGTAGTACAGTATATACAGATGCAAACAAATGTGATAAAGCCACAATATAGTCCATTGACGTTATGAATATGTGAGCGTCCAAGTCCCGCAGACAAATCAACAAAACCAGTAGTGTACACAGGCGCAAACGGATGTGTTACAAGTACATTGTGGGCTATTGATGTTAGGGATATTGTAACTTAGCATCCTAATCCCTTAGCCATTACGGCATAATCAAAGCCAATGGGCTTATTCATCTGTCGACATGTCCGAGTGGTGAAATGTTCCGCTTTCCATGCTCAGAGTCCCGGGTTTGATTCCTAAAGTATGAATGCATGTTAGTTTCTTCCAGACACTTTATTAATTTTTTTTATTTTTGTATCTATCGTACTGTACTATACTTTCACATTCAATAGAAGTGTGCACACAAGTTTTACATAAATCAGGGCAAAGCTGCAGGAGCGTTTCTACTGTAAAATACACAGTGGCTACGAGGATAAGGTTCTATACACCGTACAGTACAGTACACATACAATTCTGTAGCAGGACAGACTCGATTGAAATGGCTACCACCTGTGACTCCTTGCCTCATGGCAGCCCTCAGCTATGGAGTGAGCAACGGCATAGGTTTTGCAAATTACAGGGCAATGCTGAAGGAGCGTCGCAATCACCTAGCTAAAATACACAGGGGCAATGAGGTCCCATAGAGTGATCAATTAATAAATATAGTGTATACAGATGCAAAACAAGGAGTTTAAGCAACAGTACAGTATGGTCCATTGAAGTCAGGGATACAGTACAGTACAGTACATGAGCGGCCAAGGCTCCTAGCCATTAGGGCATAATCTAAAACCAATGGCAAGAGATCACTGCATACTGTATATGTACACATGAGCTTGTGTATCTGTCAGGAGGCATTTTTTTCCCTATTTTTTTCTATTGTAATATACTGTACTGTACTGTTACTGTACTTTACATTCAATAGAGATACTGTTTGCACACAGGTTTTACATGAATCAGGGAAATGCTGCAGGAGCGTCTCATTACACTATCTAAAACACACATCGATTATGGGTGGGGATACAGTAAGTGAGTCCTGTAACCATATGCTGTCTGCTGGGTACAGCAGATTTCTGTCTGGGATGCATTTGTGTGTTTGTAATAAAAAAATATTTTTACTGTACATTTAGTGTATACAGTGTACAGTACCTCTAATACACATTAGCTGTGGAAAAGACTGTACAGTCCTGTACAGGACTTTACATGGAGCATTTTCTTTACTGATCCTTTTATTTAATTTTTTTTATTCACTCTGTACACTGAACCTTCGGTCCTCCAGCTGTTGTTGAACGAACTACACATACAGTGCCAGCATGCCATGGTAGATTTGCTATTTTGCCATGCTAAAACTGTTGCAGGGCATGCTGGGATTTTTAGTTCAACAACAACTGGAGGACTGAGGGTTTCCCATCCCTGATGTACAGTATTGAACTATGTTTCTTTGGAAACAGACTTACTGTACAGTATATTTATAGACCAGCCTACTATACACCCAGCAATTTTGTTTGCCATAATACAGTAGAATATTGTATGTATAAAGTACCATATTAAAGAAGCAACTTAAGAAAAATCACAAAGCATGGCTACTGCACTTTAAGTCCTCTTATAGTCTGAGATTTCAAGCCGTGCCGTACTGTACATGGCAGGATAAAGTAGATATTGTACAGTACTGTATGGACAGATCTCTACTGTTTGCATTAAATACCAAATGCAATTTAGAGTAACCTTGTCCAAAGTCTTTTGTCTGTTTAACTGAAGACTAGATGGTCCAAGTGGTTCTTACAGTATCTTCCATCAAAATCTATGTTTCTTGTACAGTACCTACTGTATTACTAATAAAACATTTGCACCTCACACTTCCAAGTATTAGCAGACATTGAGATACAGTATAGTACAGTAAGAAGCTTGCTGGTATACAGGATGTGTTCTCTACCACGGGGGGAAGGTTAGGAGGGGGTTGCTTAGAGTCTAGAGATGAGCGCCGGAAATTTTTCGGGTTTTGTGTTTTGGTTTTGGGTTCGGTTCCGCGGCCGTGTTTTGGGTTCGACCGCGTTTTGGCAAAACCTCACCGAATTTTTTTTGTCGGATTCGGGTGTGTTTTGGATTCGGGTGTTTTTTTCAAAAAACACTAAAAAACAGCTTAAATCATAGAATTTGGGGGTCATTTTGATCCCAAAGTATTATTAACCTCAAAAACCATAATTTACACTCATTTTCAGTCTATTCTGAATACCTCACACCTCACAATATTATTTTTAGTCCTAAAATTTGCACCTAGGTCGCTGGATGACTAAGCTAAGCGACCCTAGTGGCCGACACAAACACCGGGCCCATCTAGGAGTGTCACTGCAGTGTCACGCAGGATGTACCTTCCAAAAAACCCTCCCCAAACAGCACATGACGCAAAGAAAAAAAGAGGCGCAATGAGGTAGCTGTGTGAGTAAGATAAGCGACCCTAGTGGCCGACACAAACACCGGGCCCATCTAGGAGTGTCACTGCAGTGTCACGCAGGATGTCCCTTCCAAAAAACCCTCCCCAAACAGCACATGACGCAAAGAAAAAAAGAGGCGCAATGAGGTAGCTGTGTGAGTAAGATAAGCGACCCTAGTGGCCGACACAAACACCAGGCCCATCTAGGAGTGTCACTGCAGTGTCACGCAGGATGTCCCTTCCAAAAAACCCTCCCCAAACAGCACATGACGCAAAGAAAAAAAGAGGCGCAATGAGGTAGCTGTGTGAGTAAGATAAGCGACCCTAGTGGCCGACACAAACACCGGGCCCATCTAGGAGTGTTACTGCAGTGTCACGCAGGATGTCCCTTCCAAAAAACCCTCCCCAAACAGCACATGACGCAAAGAAAAAAAGAGGCGCAATGAGGTAGCTGTGTGAGTAAGATAAGCGACCCTAGTGGCCGACACAAACACCGGGCCCATCTAGGAGTGTCACTGCAGTGTCACGCAGGATGTCCCTTCCAAAAAACCCTCCCCAAAAAGCACATGACGCAAAGAAAAAAAGAGGCGCAATGAGGTAGCTGTGTGAGTAAGATAAGCGACCCTAGTGGCCGACACAAACACCGGGCCCATCTAGGAGTGTCACTGCAGTGTCACGCAGGATGTCCCTTCCAAAAAACCCTCCCCAAACAGCACATGACGCAAAGAAAAAAAGAGGCGCAATGAGGTAGCTGTGTGAGTAAGATAAGCGACCCTAGTGGCCGACACAAACACCGGGCCCATCTAGGAGTGTCACTGCAGTGTCACGCAGGATGTCCCTTCCAAAAAACCCTCCCCAAACAGCACATGACGCAAAGAAAAAAAGAGGCGCAATGAGGTAGCTGTGTGAGTAAGATAAGCGACCCTAGTGGCCGACACAAACACCGGGCCCATCTAGGAGTGGCACTGCAGTGTCACGCAGGATGGCCCTTCCAAAAAACCCTCCCCAAACAGCACATGACGCAAAGAAAAATTAAAGAAAAAAGAGGTGCAAGATGGAATTGTCCTTGGGCCCTCCCACCCACCCTTATGTTGTATAAACAGGACATGCACACTTTAACCAACCCATCATTTCAGTGACAGGGTCTGCCACACGACTGTGACTGAAATGACGGGTTGGTTTGGACCCCCACCAAAAAAGAAGCAATTAATCTCTCCTTGCACAAACTGGCTCTACAGAGGCAAGATGTCCACCTCATCATCATCCTCCGATATATCACCGTGTACATCCCCCTCCTCACAGATTATCAATTCGTCCCCACTGGAATCCACCATCTCAGCTCCCTGTGTACTTTGTGGAGGCAATTGCTGCTGGTCAATGTCTCCACGGAGGAATTGATTATAATTCATTTTAATGAACATCATCTTCTCCACATTTTCTGGATGTAACCTCGTACGCCGATTGCTGACAAGGTGAGCGGCGGCACTAAACACTCTTTCGGAGTACACACTTGTGGGAGGGCAACTTAGGTAGAATAAAGCCAGTTTGTGCAAGGGCCTCCAAATTGCCTCTTTTTCCTGCCAGTATAAGTACGGACTGTGTGACGTGCCTACTTGGATGCGGTCACTCATATAATCCTCCACCATTCTTTCAATGGGGAGAGAATCATATGCAGTGACAGTAGACGACATGTCCGTAATCGTTGTCAGGTCCTTCAGTCCGGACCAGATGTCAGCATCAGCAGTCGCTCCAGACTGCCCTGCATCACCGCCAGCGGGTGGGCTCGGAATTCTGAGCCTTTTCCTCGCACCCCCAGTTGCGGGAGAATGTGAAGGAGGAGATGTTGACAGGTCGCGTTCCGCTTGACTTGACAATTTTCTCACCAGCAGGTCTTTCAACCCCAGCAGACTTGTGTCTGCCGGAAAGAGAGATCCAAGGTAGGCTTTAAATCTAGGATCGAGCACGGTGGCCAAAATGTAGTGCTCTGATTTCAACAGATTGACCACCCGTGAATCCTTGTTAAGCAAATTAAGGGCTCCATCCACAAGTCCCACATGCCTAGCGGAATCGCTCCGTGTTAGCTCCTCCTTCAATGTCTCCAGCTTCTTCTGCAAAAGCCTGATGAGGGGAATGACCTGACTCAGGCTGGCAGTGTCTGAACTGACTTCACGTGTGGCAAGTTCAAAGGGCATCAGAACCTTGCACAACGTTGAAATCATTCTCCACTGCACTTGAGACAGGTGCATTCCACCTCCTATATCGTGCTCAATTGTATAGGCTTGAATGGCCTTTTGCTGCTCCTCCAACCTCTGAAGCATATAGAGGGTTGAATTCCACCTCGTTACCACTTCTTGCTTCAGATGATGGCAGGGCAGGTTCAGTAGTTTTTGGTGGTGCTCCAGTCTTCTGTACATGGTGCCTGTACGCCGAAAGTGTCCCGCAATTCTTCTGGCCACCGACAGCATCTCTTGCACGCCCCTGTCGTTTTTTAAAAAATTCTGCACCACCAAATTCAAGGTATGTGCAAAACATGGGACGTGCTGGAATTTGCCCATATTTAATGCACACACAATATTGCTGGCGTTGTCCGATGCCACACATCCACAGGAGAGTCCAATTGGGGTAAGCCATTCCGCGATGATCTTCCTCAGTTGCCGTAAGAGGTTTTCAGCTGTGTGCGTATTCTGGAAAGCGGTGATACAAAGCGTAGCCTGCCTAGGAAAGAGTTGGCGTTTGCGAGATGCTGCTACTGGTGCCGCCGCTGCTGTTCTTGCGGCGGGAGTCCATACATCTACCCAGTGGGCTGTCACAGTCATATAGTCCTGACCCTGCCCTGCTCCACTTGTCCACATGTCCGTGGTTAAGTGGACATTGGGTACAACTGCATTTTTTAGGACACTGGTGAGTCTTTTTCTGACGTCCGTGTACATTCTCGGTATCGCCTGCCTAGAGAAGTGGAACCTAGATGGTATTTGGTAACGGGGGCACACTGCCTCAATAAATTGTCTAGTTCCCTGTGAACTAACGGCGGATACCGGACGCACGTCTAACACCAACATAGTTGTCAAGGCCTCAGTTATCCGCTTTGCAGCAGGATGACTGCTGTGATATTTCATCTTCCTCGCAAAGGACTGTTGGACAGTCAATTGCTTACTGGAAGTAGTACAAGTGGGCTTACGACTTCCCCTCTGGGATGACCATCGACTCCCAGCAGCAACAACAGCAGCGCCAGCAGCAGTAGGCGTTACACACAAGGATGCATCGGAGGAATCCCAGGCAGGAGAGGACTCGTCAGAATTGCCAGTGACATGGCCTGCAGGACTATTGGCATTCCTGGGGAAGGAGGAAATTGACACTGAGGGAGTTGGTGGGGTGGTTTGCGTGAGCTTGGTTACAAGAGGAAGGGATTTACTGGTCAGTGGACTGCTTCCGCTGTCGCCCAAAGTTTTTGAACTTGTCACTGACTTATTATGAATGCGCTGCAGGTGACGTATAAGGGAGGATGTTCCGAGGTGGTTAACGTCCTTACCCCTACTTATTACAGCTTGACAAAGGCAACACACGGCTTGACACCTGTTGTCCGCTTTTCTGTTGAAATACAGTACCTCCACACTGAAGAGCTGATTTTTTTGGTATTTTCACCAGGCATGTCAACGGCCATATTCCTCCCACGGACAACAGGTGTCTCCCCGGGTGCCTGACTTAAACAAACCACCTCACCATCAGAATCCTCCTGGTCAATTTCCTCCCCAGCGCCAGCAACACCCATATCCTCCTCATCCTGGTGTACTTCAACACTGACATCTTCAATCTGACTATCAGGAACTGGACTGCGGGTGCTCCTTCCAGCACTTGCAGGGGGCGTGCAAATGGTGGAAGGCGCATGCTCTTCACGTCCAGTGTTGGGAAGGTCAGGCATCGCAACCGACACAATTGGACTCTCCTTGTGGATTTGGGATTTCGAAGAACGCACAGTTCTTTGCGGTGCTTTTGCCAGCTTGAGTCTTTTCAGTTTTCTAGCGAGAGGCTGAGTGCTTCCATCCTCATGTGAAGCTGAACCACTAGCCATGAACATAGGCCAGGGCCTCAGCCGTTCCTTGCCACTCCGTGTGGTAAATGGCATATTGGCAAGTTTACGCTTCTCCTCCGACAATTTTATTTTAGGTTTTGGAGTCCTTTTTTTACTGATATTTGGTGTTTTGGATTTGACATGCTCTGTACTATGACATTGGGCATCGGCCTTGGCAGACGACGTTGCTGGCATTTCATCGTCTCGGCCATGACTAGTGGCAGCAGCTTCAGCACGAGGTGGAAGTGGATCTTGATCTTTCCCTAATTTTGGAACCTCAACATTTTTGTTCTCCATATTTTAATAGGCACAACTAAAAGGCACCTCAGGTAAACAATGGAGATGGATGGATACTAGTATACTTATGGATGGACTGCCGAGTGCCGACACAGAGGTAGCTACAGCCGTGGACTACCGTACTGTACTGTGTCTGCTGCTAATATAGACTGGATGATAATGAGATGTAGTATGTATAAAGAAGAAAGAAAAAAAAAACACGGGTAGGTGGTATACAATTATGGATGGACTGCCGAGTGCCGACACAGAGGTAGCTACAGCCGTGGACTACCGTACTGTACTGTGTCTGCTGCTAATATAGACTGGATGATAATGAGATGTAGTATGTATAAAGAAGAAAGAAAAAAAAAAACACGGGTAGGTGGTATACAATTATGGATGGACTGCCGAGTGCCGACACAGAGGTAGCTACAGCCGTGGACTACCGTACTGTACTGTGTCTGCTGCTAATATAGACTGGATGATAATGAGATGTAGTATGTATAAAGAAGAAAGAAAAAAAAACCACGGGTAGGTGGTATACAATTATGGATGGACTGCCGAGTGCCGACACAGAGGTAGCTACAGCCGTGGACTACCGTACTGTACTGTGTCTGCTGCTAATATAGACTGGTTGATAATGAGATGTAGTATGTATAAAGAAGAAAGAAAAAAAAAACCACGGGTAGGTGGTATACAATTATGGATGGACTGCCGAGTGCCGACACAGAGGTAGCTACAGCCATGGACTACCGTACTGTACTGTGTCTGCTGCTAATATAGACTGGATGATAATGAGATGTAGTATGTATAAAGAAGAAAGAAAAAAAAAACCACGGGTAGGTGGTATACAATTATGGATGGACTGCCGAGTGCCGACACAGAGGTAGCTACAGCCGTGGACTACCGTACTGTACTGTGTCTGCTGCTAATATAGACTGGATGATAATGAGATGTAGTATGTATAAAGAAGAAAGAAAAAAAAAACCACGGGTAGGTGGTATACAATTATGGATGGACTGCCGAGTGCCGACACAGAGGTAGCTACAGCCGTGGACTACCGTACTGTACTGTGTCTGCTGCTAATATAGACTGGTTGATAATGAGATGTAGTATGTATAAAGAAGAAAGAAAAAAAAAACCACGGGTAGGTGGTATACAATTATGGATGGACTGCCGAGTGCCGACACAGAGGTAGCTACAGCCGTGGACTACCGTACTGTACTGTGTCTGCTGCTAATATAGACTGGATGATAATGAGATGTAGTATGTATAAAGAAGAAAGAAAAAAAAAACCACGGGTAGGTGGTATACAATTATGGATGGACTGCCGAGTGCCGACACAGAGGTAGCTACAGCTGTGAACTACCGTACTGTACTGTGTCTGCTGCTAATATAGACTGGTTGATAATGAGATGTAGTATGTATAAAGAAGAAAGAAAAAAAAAACCACGGGTAGATGGTATACAATTATGGATGGACTGCCGAGTGCCGAGTGCCGACACAGAGGTAGCTACAGCCGTGGACTACCGTACTGTACTGTGTCTGCTGCTAATATAGACTGGATGATAATGAGATGTAGTATGTATAAAGAAGAAAGAAAAAAAAAACCACGGGTAGGTGGTTTACAATTATGGATGGACTGCCGAGTGCCGACACAGAGGTAGCTACAGCCGTGGACTACCGTACTGTTCTGTGTCTGCTGCTAATATAGACTGGATGATAATGAGATGTAGTATGTATGTATAAAGAAGAAAGAAAAAAAAAACCACGGGTAGGTGGTATACAATTATGGATGGACTGCCGAGTGCCGACACAGAGGTAGCTACAGCCGTGAACTACCGTACTGTGTCTGCTGCTAATATAGACTGGTTGATAATGAGATGTAGTATGTATAAAGAAGAAAGGAAAAAAAAACCACGGGTAGGTGGTATACAATTATGGATGGACTGCCGAGTGCCGACACAGAGGTAGCTACAGCCGTGGACTACCGTACTGTACTGTGTCTGCTGCTAATATAGACTGGATGATAATGAGATGTAGTATGTATAAAGAAGAAAGAAAAAAAAAACCACGGGTAGGTGGTATACAATTATGGATGGACTGCCGAGTGCCGACACAGAGGTAGCTACAGCCGTGAACTACCGTACTGTGTCTGCTGCTAGTATAGACTGGATGATAAATAATGATATAAAAAATATATATATATCACTACTGCAGCCGGACAGGTATATATTATATAATGACGGACCTGCTGGACACTGTCTGTCAGCAGAATGAGTTTTTTAATTTTTATAGAATAAAAAAACACCACACAAGTCACACGACGAGTGTACTTTTTCAGGCAGACATTCAATCACAATATACTATACTGGTGGTCAGTGTGGTCAGGTCACTGGTCACAGAGGTCAGTGGTCAGTCACACTGGCAGTGGCACTCTGGCAGCAAAAGTGTGCACTGTTTAATATGTACTCCTGGCTCCTGCTATAACCTATAACTGCTCCCCAGTCTCCCCCACAATTAAGCTGTGTGAGCACAGTCAGATATTATACATAGATGATGCAGCACACTGGGCTGAGCACAGATATGGTATGTGAGTGTGACTGAGTCACTGTGTATCGTTTTTTTCAGGCAGAGAACAAGAACAGAACGGATTATTAAATAATAATAAATTATAAAACTGCACTGGTGGTCAGGTCACTGGTCATCAGTCACTAGTATAACTCCTCCTAAGCTCCAGTAAGTAAATGAAGTGTCTCACTCTCACTCTCCTATCTATTTTAATTTCTAAACGGAGAGGACGCCAGCCACGTCCTCTCCCTATCAATCTCAATGCACGTGTGAAAATGGCCGCGACGCGCGGCTCCTTATATAGAATCCGAGTCTCGCGATAGAATCCGAGCCTCGCGAGAATCCGACAGCGTGATGATGACGTTCGGGCGCGCTCGGGTTAACCGAGCAAGGCGGGAAGATCCGAGTCGCTCGGACCCGTGTAAAAAAACATGAAGTTCGGGCGGGTTCGGATTCAGAGAAACCAAACCCGCTCATCTCTATTAGAGTCAGGACAGCTTTGCACACATACTGTACAGTACCAGTCATACTGTACCTGTATTGACCGGCACAAATCACTGTCCTTACAAATTCCTTGTTGTAACCAAGGCTGTGGTTAACATTCTGGGAGATTTGATTAAATGTACTGTACTGTATGATGCAAGCGATTAAGAGATAAGAATTGCAATTTGGAGACTCCTGCAATATCTGTGAGGGTAGGCAACTACTGTACTGTATCAACCATCAGAATATGTGTGGAGAGGAATTACCCTTCACTGCATAAAGGAAGCGCTTAGTACAATTGTGCAAAATTCTCAAATTCTTTTTTATTGCATAAAACAATTTAAAAAAAAATACACACATCATTTATAATCATGTAAGATGCAGTCTTATACTGAAAAATTTAAGCACAATTGTGACTTGAATATTAATACAGTAATGAACATTACCTAAAAAAATAGTGTTCAGTACAGTATTCAGCTTATACAAATCACATTTTTCCATATTGGTGCTTATTAGAATTAATGTTATTCTAAAACAGCAAAGGTACTGTATACAGTTCCCTTGCTGTATGAGAAACTAATGTCCAAGATTCTTGAGGGTGCATAGCCCCTCTGTGTTTTGGAGCCTGGTGCAAGCATACTCCTTTGTCCCTGCTGTTGCCAGACCTGGCTGGTGTGTCCACCAGTGAGTGACATCACAATACATGTCCACCGAGTTGTGACATCATGCATGATACATTGTTACAGTCAGGGGGAGATAGGCCATAGGCCTCACCAGGAATGATCCTGGTAGACTGATTTGTCTGTGTGGCCAATTTTAGGTTTTGCCATGTGGCCCCAGCCCACATATGACAGGAGGCCCACCCACCACACTCAGTACATTGCATTGTCTGATTCATGGCTTCACGGTATGTTATACTGTGCCTCTTGTGCTGCCCGTCTAGAGACACTTCGAGACAATAGTACAGGACCACTTTTATTTTCCAATCTGCCCCTCAGACACAACGGCAGCAAAGAAGCAAGGAAAGCTGCATTTACCTACAATCAGGCCCTATAAGACAATTACCCATTGTCAGGATGGCCGAATTATTGTTGTTAGTGTTTGTTACCAAATTAAAGTATACTGTACAGCTCAGTAAATACTAGTGATGAGCGAGGTTCGGTTTTACTCGGTTTTACTCGGTTCTCAAAACGGCATCTTATTGGCTATCCAAAACACGTGACATCCGTGAGCCAATAAGATGCCGTTTTGAGAACCGAGTAAAACCGAGTAAAACCGAGTAAAACCGAATCCGCTCATCACTAGAAATACATCAATGTACAGTAAAGCTACTGTACATAAGTCATTAGCAAGATACTGTACAGTCTTACTGTAAAGGTGTGATACAGTGCTTTACTATACACAGCAACCTCAGGAGTTAATGTACTGTACTTTAGAAATACTGTACTGTCTCACTGAGCATGCAGTACAATACTGTACCAAAAAAAGACTAAAAATCTGAATACAGTACTGTAAATACTGTTCTGTAGTTTGGAGCAGAGAATGGAAAGGGGGGGCTAGGATCAAATAAGGTTTGAGCTAAAAATACTTTAAACAAAGGGTCATACTAGATGGACACAGTGGTTCTTATCTGCCATCAAATTCTACTGTATGTTTCTACAGTACAGTACTGTACAGTATGTTTCTATGTTTAATAATACTTGTCCCCCATAATGACACATCATACTGTACATTTACCCCCATGTACCATAACCGTACTGTATAATGGAATATTTATTGGAAAAGCATCAATATAAATGTAAAAAAAGTCTATTACAAAATCAGATTTCATGTACTGTACTGATAAAAAAATGTACAGTACTCTATTATTCAGGACTTACTGTATAAAACTGTAAATAACTGTTCATACATATCAATATCAGTACTACTGTATAGTATAATATATAACATTGTACATTAGCTTACGCAATATTCAGACAAAGGCAATTTTATAAACATTTTTAATAATGCATCAATTAAAATTTTATACAGAAAACACAGTACAGAACTACATATTTGTGGCTTGACCATTTATTTCAACTATAACAGGTAATACTTTATACAGATGATTTATATAACTATTACAATGTTCAGGTCTGAGTACTTCTAGCCAAAATTTTTGCATCCCATCCAACAGCTGCTGTTTTGTTGTTAGCTTTGCAACACTCCTAATGTATCTCTTCAATTGAGCCCACACTAATTCAATTGGATTCATGTCCGGTGATCTAAAAAAAAAAGTACAGAATTTTTTTTTGTTAATTAATGAAGTTAAAAAGAGAAAATAAAACATACAGTATTGTACTGTTCATTAAACCAAAAAATACATTTACAGTACTAGAGTGCTATCCAAAATTTTACTTGTACAGTATTAAACAATACTCACTATGGTGCTGTGCATTCCCAATTGATACTTTTCTCTTCCATAAATTTGGCTGAGGCAGAGTGTTTAGGATCATTGTCTTATAATATCCTGGGATGAGATGGGTAAAATTTACCCATGGATGGCACCATACATCCCTCTAATATTTTTGCTTGGAAGAATTGCTTATCCATAATCCCTACAGAAATTAGAAAAAGTTGTTCATTAATAAGCAACTAATTTTATTGTGCAGTTACATGTATTGTACAGTACAGCATGTATTTTTAAAGAACACAAGCACAGAATAAAGTACAGTACCTTCAAAAAATAATAGGGGACCAGCTCCTAATTGTGATATGCCTCCCCATACATGGACTTTCAATGGATGATTTGGGCGTGGCTTTAATGAGATATGGTGACGTTTCTGGAATGACATTTTGGAGAACCTCTCAAGAGCAACAGATGATTCATCTGTGAAAATGACATCATGAAATGTTTCAAAACTCTCAATCTATCGCCGTGCCTCTTAAACTTTCTTTTCTATATTTACATCTCTTATCACGGGAGTTATCCTGTGAAGAGTCAAAAATAATTAATCAGATACAGTAATGAAATAGATTACAGTATATAAGGTAGACTGTATGTACAGTATACTGTACTGTATAGCTAATGTATACATTATACTGTATATACATTACCGTAAATACACAGTACTACATATATATATATATATATATATATATATACATACAATGCTCAAAAATATAAAGGGAACACTTAAACAACACAATGTAACTCCAAGTCAATCACACTTCTGTGAAATCAAACTGTCCCCTTAGAAAGCAACACTGATTGACAATCAATTTCACATGCTGTTGTGCAAATGGAATAGACAACAGGTGGAAATTATAGGCAATTAGCAAGACACCCCCAATAAAGGAGTTGTTCTGCAGGTGGTGACCACAGACCATGTCTCAGCTCCTATGCTTTCTGGCTGATGTTTTGGTCACTTTTGAAAGCTGGCAGTGCTTTCACTCTAGTGGTAGCATGAGACAGAGTCTACAACCCACACAAGTGGCTCAGGTAGTGCAGCTCATCCAGGATGGCACATCAATGCGAGCTGAGGCAAGAAGGTTTGCTGTGTCTGTCAGCGTAGTGTCCAGAGCATGGAGGCGCTACCAGGAGACAGGCCAGTACATAAGGAGACATGGAGGAGGCCATAGGAGGGCAACAACCCAGCAGAAGGACCGCTACCTCTGCCTTTGTGCAAGGAGGAACAGGAGGAGCACTGCAAGAGCCCTGCAAAATGACCTCCAGCAAGCCACAAATGTGTATGTGTCTACTCAAACGATCAGAAACAGACTCCATGAGGGTGGTATGAGGGCCCGACGTCCACAGGTGGGGGTTGTTCTTACAGCCCAACACCGTGCAGGACGTTTGGCATTTACCAGAGAACACCAAGATTGGCATATTTGCCACTGGCGCCCTGTGCTCTTCACAGATGAAAGCAGGTTCTCCCTGAGCACATGCGACAGACGTGACAGAGTCTGGAGACACCAAGGAGAACATTCTGCTGCCTGCAACATCCTCCAGCATGACCGGTTTGGCAGTGGGTCAGTAATGGTGTGGGGTGGCATTTCTTTGGGGGGCCGCACAGCCCTCCATGTGCTCGCCAGAGGTAGCCTGACTGCCATTAGGTACCGAGATGAGATCCTCAGACCCCTTGTGAGACCATATGCTGGTGCGGTTGGCCCTGGGTTCCTCCTAATGCAAGATAATGCTAGACCTCATGTGGCTGGAGTGTGTCAGCAGTTCCTGCAAGACAAAGGCATTGATGCTATGGACTGGCCCGCCCGTTCCCCAGACCTGAATCCAATTGAGCACATCTGGGACATCATGTCTCGCTCCATCCACCAACGCCACGTTGCACCACAGACTGTCCAGGAGTTGGCAGATGCTTTAGTCCAGGTCTGGGAGGAGATCCCTCAGGAGACCATCCGCCACCTCATCAGGAGCATGCCCAGGCATTGTAGGGAGGTCATACAGGCACGTGGAGGCCACACATACTACTGAGCCTCATTTTGACTTGTTTTAAGGACATTACATTAAAGTTGGATCAGCCTGTAGTGTGTTTTTCAACTTTAATTTTGAGTGTGACTCCAAATCCCGACCTCCATGGGTTAATAAATTAGATTTCCATTGATAATTTTTGTGTGATTTTGTTGTCAGCACATTCAACTATGTAAAGAACAAAGTATTTAATAAGAATATTTCATTCATTCAGATCTAGGATGTGTTGTTTAAGTGTTCCCTTTATTTTTTTGAGCAGTATATATATATACTGTATAGATATACACAGTATATATATATATATATATATATATATATACTGTATACAGGGTATACACAATACAGTATATGCCTGTACAGTATAGTATAGTATAGTATAGTATAGTATATACTGTACTTTATACAGTATAATATATATATATATATATATATATATATATATACATATATATATATATATACACTGTATTTCAACAGTCAGGCAGCACTCAGATGAATAACAAAAAAAGAGAGAAACCCAGTGGCGCAAAAGTGAATTGACAGTTTAAACAAATGTCTTCCCTGTATATTGTCCTCAATGGATTTCTTCAACCTTTGTGGTTTTCTTTTCTGAAGATCCACTCTGGTAAGAATTGTACCTCGGACAGAGAGATAATATCCTTAGTGCAACACTGTTTTATACAAGAATGGCACTCCTTAAAAATGTATGATGTTACACTCACATTTAATCAAAAGTATAAATGCTCATAATCCTCCACAATTGAATCGTACTCCTTTACACTTCCTTCATCCAATATGTGACTCAAAAGGCAAAGGGAGAAAGGGATTTAGTGCTACACCGTTTTTTAAAAACAATCTGATTTATTCAAGGTTGCACTTACAAGATAAAAAATCCACAAAAGCATATAACAAAACCCCCAGGGAAGGTTGATTCTCACGGTAGATGAAGTCCGAGCCAGCCGGTCCAAATCGCCGAAGAGAAGCAGTTCTTTCACCATCACAATTCACAATGAATGAAAATGTCCAGAAAATGTCCACCTGCTAAAGCAGGTGGACATTTTCTGGACATTTTCATTCATTGTGAAGGTGAAAGAACTGCTTCTCTTCGGCGATTTGGACCAGCGATTTGGACCAGAGTGGATCTTCAGAAAAGAAAACCACAAAGGTTGAAGAAATCAATTGAGGACAATATACAGGGAAGACATTTGTTTAAACTGTCAATTCACTTTTGCGCCACTGGGTTTCTCTCTTTTTTTGTTATTATATAAGTTATATGGTTTTTGGTGAGCCATTTGAGATACTTGGGCTGCATTATAAGTGTATGTGCGCAATTGTTTTCTGGTGATTTTCTTTCTAGCACTCAGATGAATAAACAGGCAACAGGCAGTTGTAAATGCAACATTTTGAAGCAGTTTGCTTTGACCTGATGACAAAGTAAACTGATTCGAAACGTTGAATTTACAACTGCCAGTTGCCTGTTTATTCATCTGTGTGCCGACTGACTGTTGTTATAGATTGGACACGCTGTGTTACTGTACCTACTGTAGGAAGGCACCAGCTACGAAGGCACCAACTACTGTATCTGATTATTGGGAGTACTGCTTGAAACACACATTTAGATATATATACTGTATATATATATATATGGAAAAGAATGATGAAGGCGCACTCAGTGGATCAATGTATAAAGTAGATTTACTACAAATAACAAGCTCACATACATCATAGGTTTAAAATCACCAGCTCGTGAGAACCGAAAAAGCTGTTTCCAATATCACTTGCAGCAGTCCGTCTCTCAGGTTGCCGGCACACTATTGCACTCGGGTCAGCGTCTCAGCTTGCGGATCAAGTGTTCATGAGTGGAACGAACACGTCCTTGTTTAGGCCACGCCCAACCCGTTTCGTCACTGTATGAAGTGCCAGCACCTACATCTGAAACTAGTACGGATTTTATGGACTTTTAAGGACGGATAACATTGAATGCACAACCATCCTTTCCTTTTAATATATATATATATATATATATATATATATATATATATATTGTGGCAGAGACAGCAGCTTTTCATCTGAAAGTAATGTGGAGGATCCTGACCTGGTTTTTGAAGCAGTAGCATACTCCCAGGTGTGTGATCAGCAGGACCTGGGATTTTCTCATATAAGGGTTTCCAGGACAGATTCACCTAGCTCTCGACGGTGGAATAGCTACCCGAGTGATAGGCCGGGTTGTGTGGGTTAGAGTAGGGACCACTGGAGCCTATCAAGAGTCTGCTATGATGTGAGTACCTGTATGCTACTACCTGTAATACCGACTATATGGAATCAACTTACTATGTGGTGACCTGCTGTGCAAAATAAACATCGAAAGTGTTCATCTAAGTCCCCGTGTGTGTGATCCTTGTCACAAGTGGTGGAGAATGCGAGCAAGGACACGGTGTACAGCAGAAACTGTCGGTAAGCATACCGGTGTTTAAACTGCAAGTTTTTCCTTTTCCTTTTCTTCCTCTCTGGTTATACAGTGCAAGTAGCAGCCTTAAAGGGACATAGCATTATAGGCAAACTGTTTGCTGTTATGTGTTAAATAGCCAGCAAAACAGGCAGGTGTCGGCTTGGACTGTTTGATAAGCCTGGCACATTATATTAAACCTCCAAGGTTTGTCCTTAAAGGGGCCATGCAGGGCAATATGGAGGAGTTACTAAAATATTTTGCTGAACTTGCAGCTGGGCAACAAACCCAGATTAAAATGTTACCTGAGGGGCAACAAGACCAGATTCAGATGTTACATGAGGGGCAATGAACTCAGGCTGAAAGACAGCAAACTCAAATACAAATGTTGTGCAATGAGTTAAAAGCGTTTAAAAAATCTGAGCCAGAGCAAGAAAGGCTACCAAAGCTCACCCCAGCAGATGATATAGGCAGTGGCGTCAGAAGGCGGGTGCGGGGAGTGCGGCCCACACCCAGGTGTCACCCACGGAAGGGGTGACACCAAGTGCTGGCTCTTCTGCAGGGACAGGAGCCGAGTGCTGCAGTGTGATAATCCTCTGCAGCACTCGGCTCCTGTCACAGAAAAGGAGCCGTCACTGCACGCTGCCTAGTCTCTGGGGGCAGCCAGCATTTCAGAGGAAGCTGGATACACCCCCCGGAGTGAAGAAGAGAAGACCCGTGAGGCCACGCCCCTTCAAATTAGGTCACGCCCCCTTTTCGCCCGGCCGCGGCTCCGGCAGTGAGTGTGAGAAGGGGGGGGGGTGTAATAATGCAGAGTGTGCTCCGGGTGTACCCACACCTGGTGACGCCTCTGGATATAGGCCCTCATTCCGAGTTGATCACTCGCTAGCTGCTTTTAGCAGCAGTGCACACGCTAGGCCGCTGCCCTCTGGGAGTGTATCTTAGCTTAGCAGAAGTGCAAACGAAAGGTTAGCAGAACTGCTCGTAAAAATTTTCATGCAGTTTCTGAGCAGCTCCAAACCTACTCCTACCTTGCGATCACTTCACTCAGTTTAGTTCCTGCTTTGATGTCACAAACAAGCCCTGCGTTCGGCCAGCCACTCCCCCGTTTCCCTAGCCACTCCTGTGTTTTTACCTGTCACTCCTGCGTTTTTTAGCACACTCCCTGAAAACGGGCAGTTACCACCCAGAAACACCAACTTCCTGTCAATCACTCACCGATCAACAGAGCGTCAGAAAAGCGTCGTTCAACCTTGTGTAAAACTGCATAGTTTTGTGTGAAAGTACTTCGCGCGTGTGTACTGCAGCCCGTACGCATGTGCAGTTTTGCCATTTTTTTACCTGATCGCTGTGCTGCGAAAATCGGCAGCGAGCGATCAACTCGGAATGAGGGCCATAGAGGCATTTATTTGAACGTTTGATCGCACAGCCACGCGCTTGGGATGGCCTGCTGAGGAATGGTCTGACAGACTGGCTCCCTGTTTAACAGGGGAGGCACAGCGGGCATATGTAGACATGACTGTGGCTGATGCACGCTCCTATCCTGGCCTGAAAAAGGCTATACTGGATAGGATTGGAGTGACGGGGCCCAGCAAAGCCCAAGAATTCCATGACTGGTGGCTGGTGGGCTCTGAGCCTCCCACCAGGATTCAGCCGGCCAGACTAGCCTGACTGACAAGGGCCAGGTTGCAGCTGGAAAAAAACTCTGCAGTATAGATTGTGGAAGTAATCGCACTGGACAAGGCTATGCGAGTGTTAGACCACTCGGTGCAGCAGTGGGCCCTTCAGGCTGACCCCCAGACATTTGAGGAGTTGGCGGTGGTGATTGAGCAGCACCTGATGCTGGGAAAGCTGAATAAAGCCAGGTGAGGATACGGGCTAACACCTAAACCCAGGTCCCAGTATTTAAACCAAAAGCTCTGCTTCCCTTGGTGTGCTCTGAGTGCAGCAAGCCTGGTCATGTATGGTGGGACTGCCTGAAACAGGGAGAGCCGATGGATTGTAGTGTGGGGAAAATGGCTCGGCCGTTGGTCGGCATGGCAGCAGCAGGGGTATCCCAAGCAGAGTGTTCCCTGTTCTGGGTGCAGGTACAGGTGGGAAACCAGGAGATTTGGGCCCTGGTTCATACCAGCAGTGAGCTCACCATTGTCGTGGCCAACGTGGTTCCCCTGGGAGCTGACAAGGTCCAGCCTCCTGTGCCCACGTGTCTACTTACCCCATGTCATTCAAGGTTGGTCGTTAAAGGTGGTGACAGCGGTGACCTCCAGACCCCTGTATTCGCTGATCCTGGGCCGGGACTTTCCATTGCTGCAGGAGCTGGTTACCTGGCATGCTACCCACAAACTGATAACCACCGAAACAACTCAGAAGCCAGAGACCAGAGACTACCAAAGTTTAGCATCTGGGAGAGAAGCTGCTGGTCCCAGACCTCCCCAAGAGACTGAGTCTGAGGAACATTGGAACCCAGTTGGTGAGAAGATATCACTGTAGGACTTTGGGAGAGATCAACGCGATGACAGCAATTTGGCACACGCCTTTGAGACTGTTAAAGTAGTTAATGGCAGGGTAGTTGATGCTTTACCATCAGAGTGTGTACCATATTTTGTGTTGAAAAATGAGTTGCTGTATCATGTCGCTACTTTACAAGGGAAAAAGGTAGATCAGCTCTTGGTTCCCCGAAAACTGGAGCAGTTGGTGTTAGAAACTGCCCATATGCATTTGTGGGGTGGCCATCTAGGGGAGGAGAAAACACTCTAACGTATCCAGTTAAGGTTCTTTTGGCCCGGCATCTATGCTTCCGTTAAGAGATATTGGGGGTCATTCCGAGTTGTTCACTCGTTGCAGATTTTCGCTATACTGCTATTAGTCGATAACTGCGCATGCGCAAGGTTCGCAGAGCGCATGCGCTTAGTTATTTTACACAAAAGTTAGGTATTTTACTCACGGCATAACAAAGCTTTTTCATCGCTGTACTGATCATAGTGTGATTGACAGGAAGTGGGTGTTTCTGGGCGGACACTGGCCGTTTTATGGGAGTGTGCGGAAAAACGCAGGCCTTCGAGTTGCAAAACACAGGAGTGGCTGGAGAAACAGCGGAGTGGTTGGGCAAACGCTGGGTGTGTTTGTGACGTTAAACCAGGAACGAAAAGGACTGAGCTGGTCGCAATTGCTGAGTAAGTCTGGAGCTACTCAGAAACTGCTAAGAAATTTCTATTCGCAATTCTGCTAATCTTTCGTTCGCAGTTCTGCTAAGCTAAGATACACTCCCAGAGGGCGGAGGCTTAGCGTGTGCAATGCTGCTAAAAGCAGCTAGCGAGCGAACAACTCGGAATGACCACCATTGTCAGGAATGCCCCGTCTGCCAGAGGACAGCCCCTCAGCCAGAGTTTAGAGCTCCACTGGTACCCCTCCCTATCATTTCTGTAACTTTTGAGCAGAATGGTATGGATCTGATAGGGCCAGTGGAAAAATCTGCTCAAGGGCACCAATACTTAGTGGTGGTAGTTGATTATGCCAGCAGATACTCAGAAGCTATTCCCCTGCGCAATATGAAATCTGGCACTATTGTGAGAGAGCTACTAACCATGTATACCCATTTAGGAATACCGAAAGAGGTCTTAACAGACCAGGGTACGCCTTTCGTGTCTAAACTCATGAAAGATTTATGTCGGTTGCTAAACGTAAATAGGATAACCACCTCGGTGTACCACCCGCAGACAGATGGCCTGGTAGAAAGATTTAATAAAACCCTTAAGCAAATGATAAAGAGGGCAGTTCACAAGAAAAATGAGATTGGGATCTGCTCTTACCTTATTTGATGTTTGCAGTTAGAGAGGTACCCCAATCCTCTACAGGGTTTAGTCCCTTCAAGCTCCTCTATGGCAGACAGCCCAGAGGAATTCTAGATCTCTTAAAAGAAGGGTGGGAAGAACAACCCTGTCAGGACCCTAATGTCATTCAGTTTGTGGCCCAGTTAAACGGCCACTTAAGGCAGATTGCGCCACTACTGAACGAACAGATGGAAAGGGCCTAACAATGTCATAAACAGAGGTATGACATCACCTCAGTTAACGGTCCTTTAATCCGGGAGATAAAGTGTTAGTGCTGGTGCCCACTACAGAAAGCAAGATGTATGCACAATGGTGGGGCCCCTATGAGATCATTGAGGCAGTGGGACCGGTCAATTACAGGGTCCGACAGGAGGGTAGAAGGAGGGAGGTACAAGTCTACCATGTAAACCTGTTAAAATCCTGGAAACTGCCAATTGGCCCACTTTGGTAGCTAAAAAGATTTCAGAATGCCAGGTGCCCATTGAAGTCACGCTTACTCCTAAACAGAAATGGGAAGTGGTGAACTTGGTGAAACGCTACCAAGATGTGTTTTCTGCCATTCCGGGAAAGACACAGATCATCCAACATGATGTTGTGACTCCACTCGGGGTGGTCATTAAACAGAGGCCATATTGCATACCCAAAGCAAAGCGGGCAGCGGTAAAGCAGGAGGTGGAAGATATATTACGCCTAGGGGTTAGCGAGGAATCCACCAGTGAGTGGAATAATCCAATTGTCCTTGTACCGAAGCCTTCAGGTGCCTAACGTTTGATTCCTACCCTATGCCCCGAGTGGATGAGTTAGTAGAAGATTTAGCCAATAGTCAATATCTCACTACACTTGATTTGACAAAAGGTTATTGGCAGATTCCGTTAACAAAAGCTGCTAAGGCAAAAACAGCCTTCTTTACCCCAGAAGGCTTATTCCAATATAAAATGCCCCCATTTGGTTTACATGGTGCCCCAACAACCTTCCAGAGAGCTATGAATAAGTTGCTGTGGCCCCACAGGGAAAATGCGACTACATATTTAGATGACATCATTATTTTCAGCTCTGATTGGGAGTCACACCTACCAAAGGTAGAAGACATTTCACAGTCTCTATGGGCACACGGGTTTACCGCCAACCCCGAGAAATGTGCCATTGGTATGATTGAGGCCAAATATTTGGGGTACATTGTGGGCAGAGGACAGGTTAAACCTCAGCCTAGTAAGGTAGAAGCAGTCCCCACCTGGTCCAGACCTTAATGTAAATCGCAACTTAGAACATTTCTCAGTTTGGTCGGATATTATCACAGGTTCATTCAAGATTTCGCCGCTAGAGTGGCTCCACTAACCGAATTTCTTAAAAAAACAATTCCCAGACAAGATAACGTGGTCTGGACCAGTGGAAACTGCTTGGCAAGATTTAAGACGAGCTTTGTGTACTCAGCCTGTCTTACAAGCAGTTTTCCACCTGAAAGTAATGTGGAGGAGCCAGACCAGGTTTTAGAAGCAGTAGCAGACTCCCAGGTGTGTGATCAGCAGCACCTGGGATTTTTTCATACAAGGGTTTCCAGGACAGAGTCACCTTGCTCTCGATGGTGGAATAGCTACCCTAGTGATAGGCCGTGTTGTGTGGGTTAGAATAGGGACCACTGGAGCCTATCAAGAGTCTGCTATGATGTGAGTACCTGTATGCTACTGCCTGTAATACTGACTTTATGGAATCAACTTACTATGTGGTGACCTGCTGTGCAAAATAAACACCGAAAGTGTTCATCTAAGTCCCCGTGTGTGTGATCCTTGTCACAATAAATATATATATATATATATATATATAGAGTAGGTGCGGGCCGGCACTCATCCCAGTGGCTAGAGCTTACCCTGGTGTACTCTGAAAAAACTTTTGCAGACTCCCAAAATAGAAAGCAGCGGCACTCAGGGCATTTCAAATCAAATAGATGTATTCAAAGTGTACAAGAAAGCCCACGTTTCGGGGCTCACCCGCCCCTTTGTCAAGATGTGTAACACACAGGGTTACACACCTTGACAAAGGGGCGAGTGAGCCCCGAAACGTCGGCTTTCTTGTACACTATGAATACATCTATTTGATTTGAAATTCCCTGAGTGCCGCTGCTTTCTATTTTGGGAGTCTATATATATATGTATATATACACAATATACAGTCCACACTATGTATAATGATTTATGTCATTGTCTTATCACTTATCAAGGGATTATTAACTGTGAATAACTGTGCATTTATGCTTTATACGGCTTTCAGTATTTTACCTTGTAGCGCCAAAGGTCCATCCCATTTTCCATTGCATCCTTCTAACCCTGGCAATCGATATGTCCAGGTCATACTTGGAATGCAGAATTTGTTTTATTTGCAAAGCAGTACGCTCATTGGGGGTAATTCCAAGTTGATCACAGCAGGAAATTTTTTAGCAGTTGGGCAAAACCATGTGCACTGCAGGGGGGGGGGTAGATATAACATTTACAGAGAGAGTTAGATTTGGGTGGGTTATTTTGTTTCTGTGCAGGGTAAATACTGGCTGCTTTATTTTTACACTGCAATTTAGATTGCAGATTGAACTCACCACACCCAAATCTAACTCTCTCTGCACATGTTAAATCTGCCTCCCCTGCAGTGCACATGGGCCCTCATTCCGAGATGATCGGTCGCAAGGCGAATTTAGCAGAGTTACACACGCTAAGCCTACGCCTACTGGGAGTGTATCTTAGCATCCTAAAATTGCGACCGATGTATTCGCATTATTGCGATCAAAAACTACTTAGCAGTTTTAGAGTAGCTCCACACTTACTCTGCCTGTGCGATCAGTTCAGTGCTTGTCGTTCCTGGATTGACGTCAGAAACACACCCAGCGTTCGCTCAGACACTCCCCCGTTTCTCCGGCCACTCCTGCGTTTTTTCCGGAAACGGTAGCGTTTTCATCCACACGCCCCTAAAACGCCGTGTTTCCGCCCAGTAACACCCATTTCCTGTCAATCACACTACGATCGCCGGAGCGAAGAAAAAGCCGTGAGTAAAAATCCTATCTTCATAGCAAAGTTACTTGGCGCAGTCGCAGTGCGACTATTGCGCATGCGCACTAAGCGAAATTTCACTGCGATGCGATGAAAAATAACGAGCGATCAACTCGTAATGAGGGCCATGGTTTTGCCCAACTGCTAACAAAATTCCTGCTGCGATCAACTTGGAATTACCCCCATTATCCTCACGAGTTAGTTCCTCCACAATTTCTTGCACTCTCCTACAGTACAATACAGTATGAAAAATACGAAAATTAATGAACAGCACAATCACAGGAAGATAAAGTGTTCCTTTTTTCTTTACTATTACAACAAAATTGACTATTGTATACAGTTAGTCAGTTAAACATTACAGTACTGTACAGTACGAACCATGTGCATTTTGTAGGAAATGCAAATCTGGGCATTGTTCTCTCAAAAGCATGATAGCGCACCATATCTAAAGTGACTATAATGACACTTTCCTTGAGCCATGCATGGATCTCTTTGATACTTTTCTTTTTTCATGTTGGCGATTATCTTACTCATAGTTTTGTTGATAGTTACTGGCATTTTGTCCAACCGTAACTCCTGTGTGGAGAAAAAACATTTGTGAATACTGTATTCTAAGAGTTACACATCTGAAAATTTGCAATGGTTTTGTGATAAAAGCTAATACTGTATATGTTTACTATACAGTATCTGATGTTCAAATTTAAGTACTGTATACTGGACTATACAGTACTGTACTGAAAATACCACATATCAGTGTTATGGACTGCAAGTACTTTCCTGTATAAAACAGTTGAATAACCCTCCTTGGAAGTGCATGGGCCCTGTGAGACTTAAAATACTGTACAGCATAAGGGACGACTGACGTACTGTACCGGCATTACATACAGTACATGTCACTACTGTATGTAAATTCTTCAGTTATTGCCTACCAGCAATGCTGCTTACTGTATATTAAATACTGTAGGCCTAGAAATGTGTGTCTCAATACGGTAGTTAAAAAACACAGGGGGCTATGGGGATAAGCGAGCTGAATGCACCATAAGATACTGTACACCAGACTCGGGGGCATATCCAGAACATTTTGGGACCCATACTGTAGCAACATTTTGAAGGGGCCTCCATCCCAATGCTTGTTAGAGTGACTCTTCTCTGCAGCAGTTTTTACTTTTGTGCCCTAAAAAAGTGTCCTGCAGTACTGTACTGTGGTTCATTTTCTGAACCAAAGCAGAGTCTTATTTAATGTTATGCCCCATAGTAGTGCCCTAGCTTCTTTTAAGAATCATACTGTAATAGTGGATAAGTTCACCCTACAGTACTGTACGGTATGTCACATTTCAGAGCTGCCAGTACACATTATGCCACACAGTACCCCCAATTCACATTATTATATACTGTATAGTGCTTCCCATTCGTATTATGCCTCATTACAGAGCTCCAGTCCATATAACATTAAAATGTACTACAGTTCATGTTATACTGTACCACATTACAATGGGGTGTGGTATGTTAGGTCGACCGTAAGTAGGTAGACATTGTTTGAGTTGACCCCTATTGGTCAACAGTAGATAGATCGACAGGGATGCTAGGTCGACAGGGTCTTTAGGTCGACATGGTCTAGGTCAATAGGTAAAAAGGCCCCATAGCAGCTGCACTGCCAACACCTACAGTATAGTATGGTACAGCAGCCCATGCACATTAAGGATACACTGGACTCAATCGCCTAGCAAGTTGACAAAATGGCCATCTCCTGACTCCCCCCACCTCGTGGCAGCACTCAGCTATGGAGCGAGCGACTGCATAGGTTTTGCAGGCTACGGGGCAATGCTGAAGGAGCATCACAATCCCCTAGCTAAAATACACAGGGGCGATAGGGCTAGGTGAGCTCTATGCACATTACGTACACCAGACTCAATCACATAACAAGTTGACAAAATGGCCACCACCCGACCCCAGTCACCTCATGGCAGCTATCAGCTATGGAGCGAATGGCAGCATAGGTTTTACAGGCTATGGGGCAATGCTGAAGGAGAATCAAAATCCCCTAGCTAAAATACACAGGGGCGATAGGGCTAGGCGAGCTCTATGCACATTATGGTACACTGGACTCGAACACATAGCAAGCTGACAGAATGGCCGCCACCCGCCTCCCCCCACCTCATTGCAGCGATCAAGTACGGTGTACCGTAATGTGCATAGAGCTCGCTTATCTCTATCTCCCCTGTGTATTTTACGTGTACTGTAGCTAGGGGATTGTGATGCTCTTTCAGCATTGCCCTGTTGCCTGCAAAACCTATCACTGTGCATCCCACAATGACCCTCTCAAAGAGGGACAGCATGCTCTGTTCCTGGACTTCTATATTAATGTACTGTATGATTGTAATCACCTGTGGTGAAACACCTTTCTTATCAAATAACTACTGTACAGTACTGTTGTTCAACACAGGTGATGGCAATCATACTATACATTAAAAATGAAGTCCAGTAACAGATCATTCTGTCCCTCCTGGAGAGGGTCATGTTGGGAGGTACTGTACTGTATGCTGTAGAGCAGGGAAAAAAGTATAATACTGTATCTGCACTTTACTGTTGTACACTTTATTTGAAAATGTACAGTTGTTATTTTAACCATATTGTGCTTTACATGTTTCCTTATTGTATTTTTTTTTTTTTTTTGAGAATGCAGACTACAAGATTCTATGGGAGTGCAAAAACCTGCCCATCAATGGCACAGAGACTGGCTGCAACAGCCCCAGAAAAGCAGAAGAAAACTGGCAAGAAGGCTTAGAAAGAAAATGTGGTGGAACCATGAAAAAATGCCAGGGCAAAGAGTAATTATTTGGGGCAGATATGTGGTTTGCCAAACGATTTAATTGTTCCATCTCTTGCAGATCACGATGTTCAGCCAATGAACATGGAAACACCGGTGCTAGAGGACATGATAAATATGCTACATCAGGATGTTTCCTTTTTGGTCCATGTTGCCACCCCTGGACAAGAAGACATGGCACATTCACCACAAAGAAGGTTGGATTTCACAGATGTGAACACCGATGTGAAGGACTGCCAGTGTACCTGTGCTGGTTTAGTAAAGGAGCTAATCAGCAAGGTGACCAATCTGAAGGCAGAATTTGGTGGACCGGTAATTCACCCTGGGGGACAGGTCAGTCAGCTGCAGATTGAAATTGGTGGTCTTAAAGAAGGCATAAAGGATCAGATGGTAGAAGCCATGAAGAAAGCCATCCAACAAACAAGGGAAGAATGGCAAGATGGAGTTGGCCAGACCATGATTACAATGAACCATCAAGCGGTTCAAGTCAGTGTAGATGGACGCGGAGGTCCGGATGATCGCCGAGGCCTGGATGGACGCCGAGGCCTGGATGGATGTGGAGGCCTGGATGAACGCAGATGCCTGGATGAACGCGGAGGCCTGGATGGACATGGAGGCCTCAATGACTGGATGGATATGGATGGACATGAAGACCTGGATCGCCATCAAGATAATTTGAGTGTCCATACAACACTACTTCCAGTGCCAAACTTGACAGTTGAAGGTCCAGCATTGGTCAGCAATTCAAGTGTGCTGTTGCCAGGAACACCAATATTGACCAGCACACCTTCTCACAGGCCACTTTATGATACATTCGGCGGCACTCTGACAGATATTCCCCTGGCTGTTATCTCCACTGCCCTGGACGACAATCTGTACAGAGCTACACAAGGACATATTCACAAATATGCACATTCTCTTTTCCAGTACCATGTGAGATACAACATGTACTTGACGTGGACCCATCGTGTGAACTTTGATGGTGCCAAGGGGAAAACTCTGCTGGCCAAAAATCTGGTAAATGACATCATGGCAAGATGTGAACAGCACATGGGGATTGCTGAACCAGAAAAGAAGAGGATAAGGGATACCATAAATGCTGTGCTGAGAATGCCGATGAGAATGCCTTGGAAGATCTAGGTTGAAGAAACAAGATCATTCCCCACCGATCCTCCAAGCTTCAGCACATCATCTTAACACAGCTGGAGTTAAAAAATTGTGTCACTGTATAGTATACAGAGAATGACCTACAGGTATTGTACTGTACAGTAAATTTTCTGGGGCTGCATGCACCGTGCTGAATCCACTCAGAGCAGCACGGTTACTCAAACAAGGGGGGTGCATGAACTTGGCTTACCACATTCCTGATGTGAGTGTCTGGCCCCTGTAATGTAAGGGCCTGGTACAAGTTGCCCCTTTTATTCCCCTGTCACCTGGCATGAGTTGATTTTTTGTGCTGCTGTATCTATCCAGTAGCAGCTGAGTCCATTGTGCTGTGTCCATGCAGGTGCGTTGTGTCTATCCAGGGGCTGAAGTCTGTATGTGCCAGTGTTCCAAAGTAAAAATACAAAAAATAAAAAAACAAACACAAAAGAAATCATGACAATACAGTACGGTACCTACGGATTTTGTCCCACGTGTGGCTGCTGTTGTCTGTTTCCATTCTCAGTTCTGGTGTCCATATGCACCAGTGTTCAAAAATCAAAATATAAAAACTAAAAATAATACAAAAATCAAAACAAAAAATTCAATACCCCCCAACAAACCCCTCCCAAATTTTTTTTTAAAGTTGATATTGTTACTATATTTGTGATGTTACCTTTTTATTAAAGGGGTGTAGTATGGTATGCCGGTGGCCAGGCTCCCGACGGCAAGCATACCCGCACCAGAATCCTGACTGCCGGCATACCGACAGCTGGGCGAGCGCAAATTAGCCCCTTGTGTACTCGCTGCGCTTGCCTCGCTGAGGGCACATTGTGTGCTCCATGTGCCAAGCTATCTATTCTCCCTACAGTGGGGTCGTGGACCCCCAAGAGGGAGAAAAGGTGTCGGTATGCCAGTTGTCGGGATTCCGGTGCCAGTATACTATGTACCGGGATCCCGACAGCCGGCAAACTGAAGACCATCCGATTAAAGTACCGTATAGTATGTGTGATGATGGCTTTTTTATTGCAATATGTGTTATTATTACATGTTCCTACTGATTTTGTCCCATGTCCTCTGCTGTAAATAAAGTATTTCAATCCCCAAGCGTCCAAGTCCATTGTGCTGTGTCCATCTGGGGCCTTGTGCTGTGTCCATCCAGGGGCTGCTGTTGTCTGTTTCCGTTCTCAGTTCTGGTGTCCGTATGCGACCGTGTTCAAAATTCAAAATACAAAAATCAAAAATAATACAAAAAACAAAACAAAAAAGCATCACCACCCCCACAAAAAAATATGAAAAAATGTTACAGTTGATATTGTTACTGTATTTGTGATGTTATCTTTTGATTAAAGTACCATACAGTATGTGTGATGTTGGCTTTTTTTATTACAATATGTGTCATGTTACATGTTCTTACTGATTTTGTCCCACGTCCTCTGCTGTAAATAAAGTGTTTCAATCCCCAAGCATCTGTGTCCATCTGGGGCCTTGTGCTGTGTCCATCCAGGGGCTCCTGTTGTCTGTTTCCGTTCTCCGTTCTGGTGTCCGTATGGGCCAGTGTTCCAAATTCAAAATACAAAAATCAAAAATAATACAATGAACAAAAAAAAAGCCATACCCCGCCCCCCCAAACCCCCCCTCCCCCCCAAAAAAAAAATCTGGGGCATTTTGCTGTGTCCATTCAGGGGCTGCTGTTGTCTGTTTTCACTCTCTGTTCTGGTGTCCGTATGCACCAGTGTTCTAAATTCATAATACAAAAATAAAAATAATACAAAAAAAAATGCATTACCCCTCACCATCCAATCCCCCCAAAATATGAACATTTTTGAAAGTTGATATTGTTGCTGTATTAGTGATGTTACCTTTTTATTAAAGTACCTTACAGTACATGTGATGTCTTTTTTATTACAATATGTGTGATGTTACATGTTCCTACTGATTTTGTCCCACGATCTCTACTCTAAATAAAAAGTGTTTCTTAAAATAAACCTGATGTAGTGTCATTTTTGTGTTCCCAACTGCCTCACATACAGTATTGTACTCTATAAATTAGTACTACTGTATGGGGAAAATTCAATTAAGAGTGGTTGGGAGATTGTATTGCTACTGTACAATGTACAGTACAGTATGTTCAATCTATGATAGTGTCCTAGTCCCTTGCATTGTACATGCTGCCATGTACTTTGATGCACCTTTCTGCACTCTGTGTAAAGCAAACTTTACATATGGAGTATATGTACAATATACTGTAGTATGAAACAGTGATAAGATGGAGAAGTATACCTATCAGCTGAACTGCTACTGTACATTGATTGGCTGGTTGGAATAAATTTCTGGTAATGGATGATTGTCATTTGCTCTCATCCTTTATCAGAATTTCATTCCAAACTGCAAGATAATTGTATGGTGAACAGTATGCCTACTGTAGCTTATACAGTAAGTGAGCTGAGCTTCTGTAATATAGTAAGTAAGGTACAGTATTGCCCCATGTCATAAAAACTAAAAAGATACAGTACAACGGAGTTCAATCAAGAATTTTAATTAACAAAATAACTTTACTGTACATAATATTTTTTTAAACATCCTCATTAAAACATCAAACAGCTGGTCCATTATGATATGGAACTGCATCCTCAGTGTCAGGAGGGCCACCTGCAGCTGTTCTGTGGAAAAAAAAAAAGGACAGTATTACAACACATATATACTGTACAGTGTAGTAGTGGTAATACAGTACTTTATATTAGAAAATCTTGATATGCACATTGTACTGTATTGTCACTACAGTCAATAGAACACTACTGTATGCTGTCAAGGTACTGTAAGCATTGCTATGTAGTAGTTTAACTCTAGTGTAAGTTGGCTGTTGGGTGCCAGTGCCCAAGCCAGCCCACTGTTCTTGTCCCGGTCTGGGGCCCCCATAAATCATTGGCTCTGTATTGGAAAAAAAAACCATTCACATTCCAGTACTATACAATTACTACTGTATACTGTACAGGTACAGAATGATACTGTATTCCTGTTACTCAGAATTTCAAGTACTGTACAAGTGTTTAGCTTCAACATGCCATAAACAAATGATCAAAGGAATAAAACAGCACAAGTACAGATCATGGTAAATACTGTAGTGTGGTCATTTATGCATTAGCAGTCATGATATTTCAATAAGATTCAGTGTGGCAAAAACAGAGGGTTACTGTATTGTAGATGGTGTTGTACGGAGTACTATAAATAATACTGGACTAACTCTAGGTAACAGAAGGAAAAGCACAACAGGAAAGAGGGCCCTGCTCATAAGATATTATAGTACAGTACATTGGGGGGTAATCCTGGTTGTACTGCTTCATTCAGATATTCGCTCGTGCAAGTGTACGAATGCCCGTGTATGCCGAGCTGCGAAAATCCAGTGTGTACAGTCTGTGTGCAGACCAGGACTAACTCCTACTGTGCGATGAGACCAGGCTGATTGGGGACGGAGCTGACATCAAACACCCTCCCTAAAAACGAATGGGTCCAAAATACCAAATGCGTTTTTTCAGACACTCCCAGTAAATAGTTTCCACCCACAAATGGCCTCTTCATGTCAAGCACCTTGCAAACACCCGTGTGATCGGAATTTTTGCACCACACCAGCCTGTTGCTGGTTGGCAATGCCTGTTGTTATTTGGCAACATGCGTGCACATTGTGGTGCATACGCATGCGCAGTCTATTGCTGACCGCCCGCTGTGCGAAAACGCACAGCAGCCATCAGGTCTGAATCACTTCACTATACATTTGGATAACATACTTAATCCCTGCGGACAGGATACCGGCTGTCTATATCCCAACAGCAGCATCCCTCCTGCCAGAATGCCAGCAGATGGACAAGTGCTCCATGTCTCATTGCTGGTATCACCATGCAGCAGACTTGGTGACTCGCATCACTCACCACAGGATCTGTTAGCACTCTAGGGGTGTCGTGGACACCCACAAGCAGGGCCGGACTGGAAATCTGGCACTTCTGGCAAATGCCAGAAGGGCCGATGGCCACGTGGGCCGGTCCAGCCGAGCAGTAGTTTGCTTCTGAGCCGACTGCAGAGGCAGATTTAAAGAATTGCCCCCCCCCCCCCCCACTTGTGTCACTGAGACACGCTGCCGCTCAGTCCGGCAGCAGCGTGCCTCAGCTGTCAGGAGAGGAGAGCGCGCCAGCGCGGCTATGTTTGGCGGCATGTAGCGGACTTCAAACCAGCCGCCGGTTCGTGAGCCAATCAGAGCTCATTGACCGGCAGCCAATCAGTAACCACTGCTGCCGGTCCGCGAGCTCTGATTGGCTCACAAACCGGCGGCTAGTTTGAAGTCCTACATGCCGGCGCCAGACATAGCCACGCGCCCGCGCTCTGACCTCTCCTCCTGACACACTCACATCACAGCCGGAGGAGCAGCAGCAGCAGCGCAGCAGCGGTAAGCAGCTGCAGCACTGCTGTGGGGGCAATTGTATACCTGGCACTGTGGGGGCAATTGGCTGGCACTGTGGGGCATTTGTATACCTGGAACTGTGGGGGCAATTGTTTACCTGGCACTGTGGGGGCATTTGTGGATCTGGCACTGTGAGGGCATTTGTATACCTGGCACTGTGGGGGCATTTGTATACCTGGCACTGTGGGGGCATTTGTGGATCTGGCACTGTGGGGGCATTTGTATACCTAGCACTGTGGTGCATTTGTGGATCTGGCACTGTGGGGGCATTTGTATACCTGGCACTGAGGGGCATTTGTGGATCTGGCACTGTGGGGTCATTTGTATACCTGGCACTGTGGGGGCATTTGTATACCTGGCACTGAGGGGCATTTGTGGATCTGGCACTGTGGGGTCATTTGTATACCTGGCACTGTGGGGGCATTTGTATACCTGGCACTGTGGGGGCAATTGTGGATCTGGCACTGCACTATTGGGGGCATATGTCTGTGTATCACATCCCATTTTAATTGGCCACACCCTTTTTTTGGCGCGCGCGTGCCTTCGTCGTGTGCACACAGTACCTTTATGGGGCACTCCCTGTCTGATTGGTCGCCGCTTAGCCCTGCCGGGAGTGCACACAGACGCTCTCATTCTAGTGAATGGGGCATGTGCATGTCCACGCCCCTTTTCTGGAGTGCGCGCGTGCTTAGTTACAACCTTTATTTTTCCATACCCCCACTTCAACATTTCCACTTCAACCAATGGTTGTGTATATTTTGATACAGAGTGATGTACACTTGTATGTTGTTCTAATATTAATTATTTTTATAAGAACATAGACTAAGAAGTAGAAGGAGTCAGGAATAGTAAGGGGAGGAGTCAGGTGCTGACACCGAGGTGGGCCTGTGTGCTTCAAAAATGCCAGGGCCTTTTTTTGGTCCCAGTCCAACTCTGCCCACAAGTGGGAATAGAGCTTTAGTGCAGGGATTACAGCTATCCGCATTGTCACTGTTAACCCTACAGACGATATTTACAGTAACTGCAACCCATACATTCTAAAGGGAATGAGCAGAAAGACAGAAAGGGATAGACTGTCAGTATGGAAGAGAGGGGTAGGATGAAAGATGGCTGGGTGTGATGAATTGGGTCTTGAGAGCCTGTTTCAAGTTTAATATACAGTACATTACTGTGGAGTTGGAGAATTACAGAGATACAGTACAGTACAGTAGCGCACGCAGGGGGGGTTTCTGAGTACCCAGAAACCCCCCCTGATGGACTGAGATTTTTTTTTTTGGAGACGGAAACAGCGTCTTCATCTCTACAGTGTCCGCCGCAGCCATGATCTGAGCTGCCGCCTGACAGCTCCTCAGCCAGAGCTCCGCGAACAAGAGTTCTCTGTGCTCTCCTATGCACCGGAAATAACTGAGCTGGGGGGAGCTGCGGGTCATTTGTAGTGGCGGCAGCTGCAGCTGACAGCGGGCAATCAAGTGGACTGCGCTCCGGAGCGGCTGGTATCTGGTGGCATTATAATTAGGTAGAGAGAAGTGTGCTTGTCGGAGGGCTTTCAGTGGAGGTGCAGCTGAGTGTCTATGACGAGTGTGTATGTACAGTGTGTAATTGTATTAATGCGAGTGTGTGTGAACTTGTGTGTGTATATATAGTCTGTTCAAGTTTAATTATCTATAGCAAATTCACATCTATTTGTAGCGTGGGCTGCAAGTTGCCTGTGGGTGATTTAATATATACAGTGTATATACGGGTTCACTATGATATGCCGGCGGTCGGGCACCCGGCGACCAGCATACCGGGCCGGGATCCCGACCGCCGGCTTACCGACAGTGTGGCGAGCGCAAATGAGCCCCTTGTTGGCTCGCTGCGCTCGCCACGCTACGCGCGCCACACTATTTTATTCTCCCTCCAGGGGGGTCGTGGACCCCCACAAGGGAGAATAAGTGTCGGTATGCCGGCTGTCGGGATCCCGGCACCGGTATACTGTGCTCCGGGATCCCGTCAGTCGGCATACAGAAGACCACCCGTATATACAGTACATAGTTACCATAGCGAATATTTGGTGGTAATTTTGCCTTTTTGCCTCACAAGTGGCGCTGTATTTCCCTTCTTTTCTATATATATATATATATATATATATATATATATAACACAAAAAATTATCCTTATCTTGCGCCTAAAGGAAAAGAGCAGCACTACAGGTGAGATCTCCGTTGCCAAATCTCAAACTTACATAAACAGAAAAAACAATTCCTGAGTGCGCTAAAGTTCTTGTATAGATTGAACGGAAGTACTTCCAAATGGATATATCTTATACTGTAGAAGATGGGCTTTTCTGGATACCTACAGTGGATAACCCCTCACCAAAAAGTCACCCAAACAAACAATTAGAATAAAATTATTAAATAACAAAATGAATTCATAAAAAGCCTTAAACAGAAGGTCTTATGAACTATTGTACATGAAAACAAATTCTTTTATGATTCCATAAATATCCAGTAGGTGATATGGATGTACGAACTCCCTCACCTTAACAAGGTGTAAACTTGGTACAAGGGAGCGTTATCCTCAACTGGATTACTAATTTGTAGCTGATAAACCCAACGCGTTTCGTCTATTTGACTTCATCAGGGGTAGCTTGTTTGGGGACATAGAGAAACTAATTATAATTCTTGAAAAAACTGATATTCTTAGGGTATAATATTAAATGAAAAAAAGGAAATTAATGAGTACCTACGATATGCCGGTTGTCGGGCACCCGGCGACCAGCATTCCGGGCCGGGAGCCCGACCGCCGGCTTACCGACAGTGTGGCGAGCGCAAATGAGCCCCTTGCGGGCTCACTGCGCTCGCCATGCTACGGGCACGGTGGCACACTATTTTATTCTCCCTCCAGGAGGGTCGTGGACCCCCACGAGGGAGAATAAGTGTCGGTATGCCGGCTATCGGGATCCCGGCGCCAGTATACTGTGAGCCGGGATCCCGTCAGTCGGCATACAGAAGACCACCCGTATATACAGTACATAGTTACCATAGTGAATATTTGGTGGTAATTTTGCCTTTTTGCCTCACAAGTGGCGCTGTATTTCCCTTCTTTTCTATATATATATATATATATATATATATATATTCTGCAACCCGGCGGCACTCCAGTCAATAATCACACGTTAGACAAGCAGGCTTGGTTTACAAAGTTTCAGCGTCGTTGTTTAATGATGCTTATACTGGTTGACAAAAGTGTCATTGCACGACATTGAAAGATTGCAAACCAAGCCTGCTTGTCTAACGTGTGATTATTGACCGGAGTGTCGCAAAGTTGCAGAAAATATGGGGACGCGTCCATGCAGGACATTCATCGTGGAGGGCACTCGGTAAAGCAATTATGTATGTGTACCCAAGGAGTGCCGGATTTTGTGTATATATATATATATATATATATATATATATATATATATACACATACACACTATATCTGTATCTCTGTATCTAACTAACTATCTATCTAGATCTATAGTCTATATATCTAATATCTATCTATAGATAGTTTATATATAAATATATATATGTTGTGAAATAGCCCGGCACTCACTGGATACGACATGCACAGAACCTGGGTGCCCTCCGTGGTATTGGTAGTCATAGAAGGAATAGGCGGCACTCCGGGATTTGATCAAACAAAGCTGTGTATTAAAACATCACAAAATACAAAGCAAAACCGACGTTTCGGGGTCCGTGGCCCCTTCTTCAAGGTGTATGTGATAGAAGTGAGAAGCTTACCTTATAAGCTGTGAATACCCCGCCAACCGAGCGTGAGGACGGACGCCTCCGGCCACTCTGTCCCCGCTGCGTTCCCTGGACTTCCGGGGTCTGCTGCGGATGACGTCACGCGTCCGTGCGTCAGGTTGCTATGGTAGCAGCCGGCGCATAGGATCGCGCTGGCCGGGGCTGTCAAAATACAAATGAAAGTGAAATGAGCAGAAATTAGAACAATGAAACACCCAAGTGTACCGTGCCTGTAATAAAATACTAAAACGTTGACTGAGAGATGGAAACATATATATGGGGAAAGTTGTGAATTAATTATAAGAACTGGGTGGAATCCCCTATCATTAGGAGCCGTAGTAGCTTAACTAGAGAAGGTGCGGATGGCCACGATCCCGATTAGTGATCCCCCACCGCAGGTATCAGCCAAATAGAATCTGGTAATATTTACACCGTGTGCTAAGGTGCCTATTGATCTAAACTGTGGTTCCCATGTTAATAACAGATAAAGCAACAAATCAACAATGATAATCCGCCATCTCGATGTCATTAAAGGTCCTGGTGGATAAATTGAAAACTAGGGTTTCTTCTTTGCAGCCAGATTTCTGGTTCCTTTGGTTCTGGCCACCCCTGCGGGTGGGAGATCTTTTGGGAGGCTTGATTTGGTTGCCCCTTGTGATTTCTCTAAAGGGGTGTCGGTGGTCTGTGTAGGGTCTTCGGAGTCCCCCGCCGCGAATTCACTGTCGCTGGTAGTAGACGTTTTTCTCATTGACTGACCTTCTCTCCTCCTCCTCCAACCTGGGTTGAATCTAGGTTGTCTCTGGCCGGATGCAGACCTCTCACTTCCCATGACCCATTTATAAACTCTGTTCTCTTCGTAGTCGGTTTTGACTATATCCAGTTTGTTGTGTTTAAAGCGAATTAATTCTCGCTTGTAGCTATCGCATTGGTTTTGTAGTTTGGGGATCCAGTCCTGGGTCTGATCCTGTTGAAGAATGGGTAAATGTACCCGTTCAAACTCCGCAATCTTGTTTTTGGTGTTCTTAAGTTCCCGACCTACCTCTTCTATGACCAAGAGTATGAGGTCCATACTGCATTTGTTTAGGATGCCGATCCATCTCGCACAGAAGTCAGGGTTATATCGGCCCAGCGTGGGGATGTTCTTGACTCTGAAGCCCCTTGGAATCATATGGTCTCTGTGGTAGTCAGATAATGATATACCGTGCAGTAAAAAGTCGGTTTCTTTCTTTTTTAATTTTAGAAGTTGTTGATAGATGTCCTTGGAATCCAGTATTGATTCTGTGGGAGGTAAACACTCTTTAAATCGTAGCCGATTGGCATCCTCCTCCGTAAAACTGTACGTGTCTCCTTTGTTAGTAATCACTCCCCTGTGACCACTCTGGTCAATGCTTTTTTGTAAAGTGCTGGGTGCTTCCATGTTGGTAAAGTGCACTGTGCCCGATAAAAGTGCTAAGTGAATAAGTGTCCCGTGCTGGAAGCGTGAATCCACCTGGAGAAGTTCAAAGAATATAAGCGGTGCCTTGGCTCAGGAGAAGCAATGGAGCCTCAGGTACTATATGTTAGACACCATAGCCAGGCACTTCGCCGAGAAGAGACACCCGTTGAACTCCCTTAAACACATTCTCATTGATCAAGTTCCAGATACCATCCGAGGAGGAGATAGAGGGGGCAAACTCCTCATGTTAGAAGCAAGATGGATCTTCAAACTTAACACCATAAGCCCGTCGGGCTTAAATGAGAACATCGCATGGAATTCCCTACACTGAATTGGGCCTGGATACATGATGAAAGCAACAGATGGACCTTATGACATCCCTCACAGCTACCAATAATGTGGGATTCCATAGAAAATTATCATTGTTGATTTGTTGCTTTATCTGTTATTAACATGGGAACCACAGTTTAGATCAATAGGCACCTTAGCACACGGTGTAAATATTACCAGATTCTATTTGGCTGATACCTGCGGTGGGGGATCACTAATCGGGATCGTGGCCATCCGCACCTTCTCTAGTTAAGCTACTACGGCTCCTAATGATAGGGGATTCCACCCAGTTCTTATAATTAATTCACAACTTTCCCCATATATATGTTTCCATCTCTCAGTCAACGTTTTAGTATTTTATTACAGGCACGGTACACTTGGGTGTTTCATTGTTCTAATTTCTGCTCATTTCACTTTCATTTGTATTTTGACAGCCCCGGCCAGCGCGATCCTATGCGCCGGCTGCTACCATAGCAACCCGACGCACGGACGCGTGACGTCATCCGCAGCAGACCCCGGAAGTCCAGGGAACGCAGCGGGGACAGAGTGGCCGGAGGCGTCCGTCCTCACGCTCGGTTGGCGGGGTATTCACAGCTTATAAGGTAAGCTTCTCACTTCTATCACATACACCTTGAAGAAGGGGCCACGGACCCCGAAACGTCGGTTTTGCTTTGTATTTTGTGATGTTTTAATACACAGCTTTGTTTGATCAAATCCCGGAGTGCCGCCTATTCCTTCTATGACTATAAATATATATATATATATATATATCATATGGCATATTTGGAACCCCCCCCCCCCCCCTTACAAATCATGCATTTGCCCCTGCAGTACAGTACTGTAGGGAGCAGCTTGTGCAAAATATTGGAGGTGGCAGTTTAAGGAAGAAATCAGTAGACAGGATATGCAGCATGCATTTGTGGAGGGAAGAGGGTGTAAAAGGAGAGAATGTACAGTATGCACTGTAAGGTTATGTCAGAGGGTGTGAAGATGATCAGCTCAGTATTAAACATGTTACAGTAAGTTAGAGTACAGCACAGTGCATTATGTATTTCTCTCTTATTACCTGCTGTCTCCTCCTCAGGTTGGCGACGGACTGTAAAAAGATAAAATACAGTTAGTCATATCAGTTTGACTTAAAACAATTTGGGAGAAAAAAAATACTGTAATTACAGTACATAATATTGCTACTGTATATTTACCAAAAACGTACTCCGGCCACTCCTCATCTGTGGCTAAAAGAAAAAAATATTATAAGATATACATTAAAAAGTGTAGTAACAGTATACTAGTGTACAGGCCTGGTGACAGGTGGGTAAAAAATTGGATGCTTTTGACAGACACCGTGATTCCAAGGGGCCCCAGACCTTCAGGAAATTTGTGAGTGGCCCATATGCTGCTGATTATGACTATGGTAGCGAGCATAATCAAAGATCTTTAGTCAATTTAATATAAAAATAGATATACTATGAGTTTTTAAATTTTGAATTATATATACTGTACATATTGTCAAAGTCGAAAAATATTGCAGTACACACATCACGTACAAACTACACACAGATGGCCTATGTGCGTGTACTTGTTCTGCTATGCATGCGCATATTCGCAATTTGTGTATGGTCACTCCCGCGGTCCTGCGCATTAGCGCGTGGTATGAGTATTTACGGTAGAGTTTGTGAACGCATGGAAAAGCCATCAAAACACATTACATATTTAATCCAAATAGTGCACAATGTACACATAGTCTCCCTGCACCACATCAGCAAGTTACAACAGTTTAAATGGTATCAGAACAAAGGGATTCACCTTTACAGGATAGGAGGGGACAGAACAAGGTTATAAGGTGGTGTTTGGTATCCAGCTGTAGGGTATTTTAAGGGTAAAATTCCGGTGTTGGTTTGCGAAAGATCGCACGTTCCTGCGAATAGTTATGTGCAGGAGCAGAATATAAATATAAACTGTATTTACTGTACATTAGGTATGCGGCGGGAACCCAGAGGAGACCACCCACCAGTGCATCTTGAACAGATATAGCCCACCTATTCAAACCAACCTATGACCTCTCCTGTACTGTAAATTACCATCCCTGTGTCCAATGGACAAAGAGATTACAGTATCCATTGTGTTAAGTTTTGGAAGATTGTATAAAAAGAGCTAGCTGCAGGCCTATTCACACAAGACTCTAAAAGTTATCTATCTAGATGACCGAGGACCAGACTGGGTAGCGCGGCGAAATCCAAACAAGTATGTACCATTGACTGTAGCCATTATTCTTTTGTATTGTGTTGCTTTGTTATTGTAACCCCCTTTCAGTAATAATATATTGTGGTGTCGGAACCCGGCATTTTAAATACAATCTGGTGTCGTGTTTTCCTTTCCCTGCTAAGGTTTAAAGTGTATTACTATCGCATGCATAGCTGTTAAAGGTTCATGGTGTATCTTTGGGTGTGTACGCGTTGCGTGTACTTTGTACAGCCAGCGCGGCGTTTGTACGCAAAGTCCGTACATGGTACGGGACTCTGTACGCTAATGGTGTAATAAGTACGTAGGTTGTGAATTAAGTATAGCGGCCGCAGTGGCTTCATTTAAAGTATATGAAATGTCTCTTTAAAGTGTTGCTTTTAGTCCTGTATGTAAATCAGCATTTACATTTGGGGGCTCATCCGATTTTCCACATACTCACAGCCTAACATGTCATAGCAGACTTAATCTATCAGCAAAGGGCAGACCGAAAGTATCCTACGTAACCTTTTCTTGGTCGATGGATACACTGAAAACCCTACTCGTTTGCTGATTAGATGACGGTCTGCTCTGTATGGTCTGCAGAGGTGCTGGTAGAACCCGTAAAACACAGGAAAAAAGCTATTTAAAAATCTGTGATTTTTTTTTATGAAAAAAAGCGTACACAAAAGTGCACCGATACTTTGCATACCCTCTCACATTGTTGCAAAACAAAGTTCAAATAGGTCGTATTGTGTTTGATTCAGATTGGATTGCTTATCTGTTAAGTAGGTTTAAAAGTACATTTAAAAGTTTCTGCATAGCCTTGATATAGTTTTTTTTAACTCAGGCCTAAAATAACTTCTGGTGCTTGTATGGTGTGTGATTTCTTTGTGACAAAGGAAGCCGCATGGTCTTTCCTCCATTGTGGGCTAGCCACATGGCCTGTCCACCATTTTGTGTAAACCTCATGGATGTGGAAGGGGGAGGAGCAGTGGCCATTTTGGGAAGGTTATTTTCTAAATAGCTGATTTTCAGTCTGCTCAAAACAATCAGTTTCCTTGGTCACATCTCACCATTTATGAGTTACCAATGCATTTATTTAACCCATGACATAGTCAATTACAAATAGTTTCAATTGGGCCTAGTGAGAGTAAATGGTGAGATAAATGCTTGGCTTGGTGTAAGAAATTGCAAAAAAAAATAAAAAAAAATACTTTTTTTTCTTCTTCTTTCTCAGGATTTAGTTAACTCTCTGTTTGCTATAGGATAGCCATTGAAATGCAAATTAACCTGAGTAACTGCTTTTTCTGAGCAGTGAAAACCAAATAGCATTGATATGCAAATAAGAGTTAAGGTGTCTCATAGGAGACCAGTGAATGGTACATATATATAATATTATTATAATTATGTGTATATTTATATCAGTGTATATTCTGCAGGATAGCTATCCATTCTGAATCATATCATTTAAATTATTGATTATTGCTAGATTCATTTAGATCTGTGTGAAACCGGATACATTTGTTGCTATATAGTTAAAACTAAAATACATTTTTTTTTAAGGAAGTAAGTGTAAAAGTCACAAACGCAGGTCTGCATAAAAGTTTATAAAGAACAAGTGGTGTCTAGTGGGCAATAGTAATTAGTATTGTTCACATTTATAGAGCTGTGTGGTTTGTTTTATTGCGGACGCAGGGTTTTGTACACATGTCTCGGACAAAGTACAGGACTGCACACGCAGCGTAAGAGACAGGCACGGTCACGTGTTTACGCAAAGTGCGTAAGAGTGCGGGCGCTAAGTACAAATTACACAATAGTGTCGTTTAGTTCAAAGGTGGGACACTAGCCATGCTACAACAGCACAAAACTACTCAGTTTCTAAAGCAGATTAGTATAAAACTTTTGTTTAAACTGTATTGCCTCGGGGGGTAAAGCTGCCTATCTGAATGAATTAAAATTTTCTGTACAGAAAAACTAAAGTGTATTTAAGTGAGCGAACATAGGAGTGAGTGGATTCGAACCTCGGAATGCGGGATCCCGTTGTTCGGTACACCAAGTGAGTGGAGGCTTGGTGGCGTGAGGCGGCTGACTCACGTTAGTATAAGGTTTAATATGTAAGTCGAGAGGAGACATACACAGGAGCATGGTAGGGAATTGTGAATTGTGAATTGTGACCCATATAGTTTTTTGATACGCTCCGGCTGAGGTTTCGCAGCTTATGATTCGATTCCAGTGGTCGTACGGCAGATAAGTAACAAGTACCTATACGCTGTGCGATTGGACCGCGCGTTTGTGGGTGCGATATATAGCGCAACTTGATATCCCTTTTACGAGCTTTTGCATAAAATCGCGGTATCATTATCGCTGTATACAGCATACGCAAGCGTGATTTGTGTATAAAAAAGTGCATAGGGAGTATTCGCTGGTCTCTCTCAAGAAAATCTCCAACGACAGATACTTTACAGGAAAGGGTAAGTTATTCCTAAAAACTTCCAGTAAAATATAGGTCAATTGGGGCCCTAAGTTGGGTACATTGCCTTCACTATCAACAGTGTATGGTAGTACTGGCCAGCGTGGGTGAGAGTGGGTGAAAGAACTCGGAGAACTTTCACCGTCGCCTTTATATTGAGTATTGTGGTGTTTGTGGGAAAAGGCCCACAATTATGGGAGCCAGTTGCTCAAGTGAGGGACGTTTAGCCAGGGTTCAGGCTGTAGAGTCGCGGCCCAAGGGGTCAGCGAGGTTTAAAGGAAAAAGTATTATGTGTGGTCCACACACTGAAGACTTTTTGTCTGAATGGGTATGTATGACTGACAAAGATAGGGTACCATTCCCTAAGGTGGGCAGCTTTGAACCCGAGGTACTGCAGAATGTAAGCAGTAAAATATGTCTTCTTAAATCCAGAAAACAAAGGAATAGACATAACGATTGTTTAAATTTATGGCAACAAGAGGGGGAGATGCAAAGGGAACAAACTCGCAAAGCAGGTTCCAAACCTAGCAGGAATGGAGCCAAGAACACACCATTACTGACACAGGTCGAAGGGAAAAAGAGGGCTATAATCAATGGTACATCTGTAAATGATAGTAGTATGCAAGAGCAATGTATTAACCCTAACCTTTGCAAGTTGTATCCTGTTTTGAAGTCTTTTCAAGGTCATAGGTCACAGGAAGATGAAGGATCCAGCCAAATCACAGCTCTCATTCATGCAGTCGCTTTGCAGGAAACTCAGGTGGGGCCTGTCCACCCAGTTGGAGCAGTACCAGTGTTCCCCACTGAAAGAACTGGTGAGGTCACAGCTACCGGTAAGTGTGAGACGGGTCATTGCACGGAGACAACAACACCCTACAGTAAACAGATTAGAAACGGAATGGTAGGATTACAACCTGTCTTGGAAATAGTAACTCCCAATGGGGGAACCGATTGTCAGGGAGTAATCCTCACCAGGAATAATGCAATGTATTGCCCGTGGTCCAGAGCTGAGCTGCGGTCAATCATTTCAGAATTCCCCGATCCCCGGGAGTATTTAGCCAGATGTCAAAAGTTTATCAGAGATCTGGGTAATGCTTATGAACCAGCTAATAAAGATTGGCGGATACTTTTAAAAGCGTGCCAACCCCCTAATATTGACACCCAAAAATGTATCACTGATTGTAGGTTAGAGTCTGATAGTCCTATGATTGATGGAAACAATCAGGAGAATATAGAACGAATTAATAGGCAACTAGAGTTGTGTTTCCCCATTACTGTTAAGTGGAGAAGAGTTTTCTCCATAAAACAGAGGGAAAATGAAATGGCATCTGAATATTTTCATCGGGCCCTGCAAACAATAGATAGATACATTGGGGTATCAGATACAGGGAACGATGCAAATTACAGGGAGGTGGCTGTCTCTGTGCTAATGGATGGACTCAATAAGGCAGTTAGGGACAGGGTACAAGCATCTTTGCCTAATTGGAGAGGGGCCACAATAGCTTGTCTTAGAGCGTGCGCAATTGAACATCATAAGAATATTGCTAGGCGTAGAAAACAACAGGAGGAGAAGCTGATGGCAATAAGGTCTACAGGCTCTTGCAGCAAAGTCTCATCAACCTAAACCCCAAAACCCGGGTAGTAAGAAAAGACCTAGAATATGTTACACTTGTAGGAAGGAAGGGCATTTTGCCAGAGATTGTAGGTATCGTAGAACACATAGTCAATATAGACCCCTAGACAGAGAAAACAAGCCACAGTATTAAACACATTGGCCTTGATCAAGGGACATATAGCAAGGAATCACGAGCCATATAGAAAACACAGATTCGGTTAATGGGAAGAACAGAATAAATGCAACTTTACCCTTTTGACAGAACTTGCTGGGGTTAAGAGGAGGCCTCTAAACTTTTGCTTCTTTCTCTAGCAGAAATGGCCCCTGATTAACATAACAGGAGTTTTGTTAGAGATGGTATACATATTGCGTGCTCCCGCCCAGGAAGCACAAAGTATGTTGGATACCCACGAAGACTAATATTGCATTTCACTGTTCTAGATGCATGTCCATCACAGGTAGAGGAAATTATCTCACAGATACCGGGTTCCCTATAAACTTAGGATGGACAGGACACTGGATTGATGGCTGGGATAGTCCCAGTAGATATATGACACAAATAATTTTTTTAGGAGGTATAGACAGTAGAGAATCACTTCCCCACAGTGCCCAATCCAGTTGTCAAAATTTTATAAAATCCTCTTTGCCTCTATAAACTTACCTGTTACTAACTTCTATGTGATTTTTCTTCAAAGTTTCCTCCTCATCTCTTACGTTCACCGACAGGAGGGTACAACACATGGACCCGATTACAGTTCAAACGCCACATGCCTACTCGGTCTTTCAGAGCTCTGCCCAAATCCAGTATATCTCACCAGCAAAAGAACACCAGTATTAATGCAGTGTGCCTGGTCATGCACAAAGGGTGGAGAATGAGAATACGGGTGAAGGGAGACTGTGTACAGACACTGATATGCATGATGGTGTGACAGCCTGTTGGTGAATGCTAAACCTGACATTTACTATTTTCCCCTCTCTCCTCTCATCCAGAGATTGTTTACTTCACACAACTGATTACACACGATAGTAAATGAAAATGAAAAATGTGTGTTCCCTACAGGAAGAGGCAGTCTGGAGGACAAAGGGGTATGGCCAGGAGTCCTCAGGACTGTGGACAGGTGGACATGGTAGCCAGTAGCACCCAGAGCATATCTTCCAAGTCTAGCTGAGGTGGCACATGGTCTGACTCGTCTAGGCAAAGAGGGTATGTGCAGGCTGATGAGAGCCTACTGGTATGCGCCAGGATTCTCTTCTCATGCAGGTAAGAGAGACATGTTTTACTTGCTGGAGGAAGAATATTGGAAAGACAATACCAACAGAGCCATCCCATATCCCTCCTACAGACGTACCTTTTCAGGTAATACAAATTGACTTCATACAGTTACCACTCTGTAGGAATTTGAAATATGCGTTAGTTTGTATTGATGTATTTTCCAACTGGGTAGAAGCGTTCCCTGCTGCCACAAATACTGCTACATTCACTGCAAAGAAAATTGTGCAGGAATTTGTGTGTAGATATGGTATCCCTAGAATAATTGAAAGTGACAGGGGTACCCATTTTACAGGTGAAGTCTTTCAGGTCATGTGCAAACTGATGGGAATTAATAGCAAGCTGCATACTCCGTACCGTCCACAGGCGAGTGCAAAGGTAGAGAGAGTGAACAGCACTATTAAGAACAAACTGAGCAAATTAATGTCTGAAACTGGATTGTCGTGGCCAGAAGCTTTGCCACTAGTGTTGTACAGCATCGGAACCACTCCCAGGTCTCCACTTAACTTATCACCCTTTGAAATTCTTTTTGGTCGACAACCTCATGTAATGATAGACCCCCAGGATGATTTGAAATGTAATAATGAAGTGACTGTGAAATATTTGGTTGGGATGAGACAGCAGCTGAGAAATCAACAAAGAAATTTAAAGCTGGTGATTCCTGACCTACCGAACAGTAATTGTCATGACATTGAGCCTGGGGATTATGTGATGATTTGAAATTTCTTACGCTCAGGTTGCCTCATAGACAGGTGGGAAGGACCATACCAAGTCTTGTTAACCAGCATGACAGCATTAAAGGTTGCCGAAAGAGAGACTTGGGTCCACTCGTCCCACTGCAAGAAGGTCGCTGACCCGGAGAGAACTCATGACAAAGTAGTTTGGTAACTGTGAGTTCAAAGTGAACTGTGGGTTCAAAGAGCAAGGCAAAGAGACACTAGAGTGTTTGCTCCGGGAAAGTTGAGAGGCAGGACTGTTGAAGGGCATCTAAGCACAGAGAGTAACAAGATCTAGAACGGTTGTCGCACCATTTTCTTGTTTCACCTCCCCCTGCATTTTCCTTTTTCTCCTTATTTTCCTCCTTTCCCCTAACGAAATGGATCGATCACAAGAGACTGTGTTTCTGGTTCTGTTAGTAATTATTGTTTTGATCAGGACAGTTTGTTTTGGTGAGGGTCCCAGAGAGGTCGAGCAGAGATCTGGAATGGGTTCTAATGGCGAGTATGAATTTGTAGGATCTCAGGAGCAGCACATCACTCTAGTAAAGGCTGGCATCAGTAAGCACTCTGGTAGTCAGGGAGCTCGGAGGCACTGTGAGGGGTTATTGTCTGATGAATATTGTATTTGTAGGAATTGTGAGAATATAGTAGAGGATGGGTGCATCCAGAGATGCCAGTCCAACCTTAATATCGACATGGACCACCATCCATTGAGTGATTACCACTCACTAGTGGGTAAGGTCTTAAACCAGACAGAATGCTGGGTGTGCTCACAAGTACCTCAAGGTCAGAGTAAGTCAGGATTAGTACCATACCCTTTAGCAATAAATGAGGTACTCGAATTGCGGGGTGGGAGACCGGTGGACAATAAATTCAATATCTCTATGCCCCCTAGTTTAAAGCTCCACCAGTATCATGTAGACAGGTCGTTATTGTGTTTTAATATTTCCAATTGCTGAAAACCGGGAAATTGGGAAGTGACGTGGAATAACCAGACAATTACCTTTTCATACAGAGCTGATAGGATACCCATAGACTCTGAACTTGTACGCCAAATAGCCAACAGTGGGAGGCATTTTCAGTATAGGTATACTCGTGGAAGCAAGACCATGTGGGTTGGAAAAGTATCGTCAGGGTATTGTGCTCAAATCATCCAGCCCGATACTTGTACTGAGCAGATGGGAGAACTAGGGATTGGTTTCTTTACTTGGAAAAATTGTAATATGGTGATGTCATATTTTGTCCCGTATGTTCTCCCAGATGATGCCTATTTCATATGTGGGAGGAAGGCGTACAAGTGGCTTGCCCCGAGCTCAGAGGGATTGGGTTATAATGGGAGAGTACTACCAGAGGTCATGACCATAGCCCATGATAAAATGAAAGATATTCACCGCAGTGTTCAGGCTCCTTATACTCGTACTCACTATGAACACATCATCAAGAGACACCTCATAGATAGGGCAGAGCACGCAGCCTCTGATTTGATCCACGAATCCACCGGGATTCAGTTCCTTCTCGCATTAGACATTACCCGTACTGCCAGAGGAACTATAAATTATAGGTATATCCATGCGCTAGCGAACTTGATAGATAATATCACTGAGATGTATGACGGCACCTTCAGGTATACGGGAAGGGAGTTACAAGCTTACAAGAAGGAACCGATCCAGCACATGATGGTCCTTGATTATGTCACAGCCGTGACAGGTGGGTACTGTGTCACTCTGACAACTCAATATGGTGTGAAGTGCTGTACTTATATTACAAACAGCACTGACGACCCAACGGAGATCATCGATCAAAAGATGGACGATATCTTGCAGTTGAAGTGGGAGTTCAGGAGGAAGCACAACCTTACCTTAGCGACTGTGAGTAATGAACTGACCGGCTGGGTCTCATGGTTGAACCCACACAAATGGTTCTCAGGTTTAGGAGAGTGGGCCCAGAATGTCATTATGAGTGTGTGGAAGTTTCTCCTTTGTATACTGGGAGTCGTCATAATTATTGGTTCGATATTTAGGTGTGTTCAAATTCTAATGCAGCGCAAGTACAGCACAAATTTGATGAGTCTAAGGAGCGAGGGCGCTGTTATAGCAGCAGATTTAATCTACGACCCATCCATAGAGACAGTGTTATGATAAGAATTGCAAATGAATTTCATGGTCTATTTCTTTCACCCGTTTTTCTTTTGTCTCCCCCTCTGTGTTAGGTGCCGCGGTCTGCGGCGCCTCCCTTCCTGCCCGCCCGGCGCCTAGCAACGGCAGGACGGCGTGCACGCTGAGCCGCCGGGTCCCTGGCAACGCCAGGACGGCGTGCGCGCTGAGCCGCCGGGTCCCTGGCAACGCTGGGACGCCGTGCGCACGTAGCCACCGGACCCTTAGCAACGGGGACGCCACAGACGAACCGCGTTCCCTGTTGCTTCCTATCAATCAATACACCTGTTAGCTCTGGTCGTGCAGCAGGGCAGCTGCACGACATTACTAATTAAGCTTCGCTGCAGCTATTGGAGGGCTCCCTGTTATATTCTCCCTCACTACCTGGCACAGACGCCGGTGATAGCTTCCTGTATGCTGTTCCTGCCTTGTAACGTCTGTTCCTGGTCAGCTGTATCTGGTCGATCCTGCTCCCTGTGCTCCTGAGTCCTGGAGTTCTGAAGCCGGTCCTGGGAATCCTTCCTGTTCAAGTGAACCTGTTGCAGTTATCTGGGGGTTCTCATTTGTTGGGGTTCTCTCCCGGTTTCGTGAGTAGCGGCTTCTGCCGCGTGTTGTGGCCTAGGCCGCTTAGTCTTTTTTGTACTTTTTGTATTGGTGGTTTTTGCGGAGGTTTCCGCATATCTTTTGTTGTTCTTTACCTTTGGCGGCGTGCCGCACATATATTTAGTTTTAGGGTAGTTAGTAGCCTCTAGCTTCTGTTTGCTTTAGTTAGAGATCCCCTTGTTATTATACTGTCTCGGTTCACGCTTTGTCTCACTCTAAGACCTGGGGGCACCGGAGTTGGGCAGACCTAATCCGCCCTTCAAACGCGGCTGCCGTGGGCCCAAGAAACCATAGTCACTCAGGCGTGAACTGACCACACGGGTAAAACAACGGATGTAGGGTGCTAGGGGCTATTCCCGTTCCCTCCCTATTTCAGCATCACGTCCTGGTGCTCTGGACTCACTTCGCAACATCTTTCTAGTTCTGAGCATCAGGAACGTAACATTATCACCGGCCCAAAAACACAACAACAAAAAAAGTTATTTGTTTTTGGTGGGCTTTGAAATTCGGCCTCATGAATCCGGCAGTATTAGGACCGAATCCCAGCCAGCTTTTGGCCAACCAGATTCAGGAACTAACTCAGATGGTTCAGGATCTTACTCTTCGGGTGAGATCGCAGGAAGATCTTTTGCGAGCCTCCCCGAGTATGATTCCAGAACCAAAGATGCATCTACCTGACCGTTTTTCGGGTAACCGAAAGGATTTTTTTAATTTCAAGGAAGCTTGTAAGCTTTATTTCCGTTTAAATCCCCGATCCTCTGGTACTGAGCCTCAACGGGTCGGGATTGTGATGTCATTACTACAAGGCGATCCACAAACCTGGGCTTTTGGGCTAAAAGCCGATAATGTTGCCTTGCTATCTGTAGATGCCTTTTTTAAGTCCTTAGGCCTTTTGTATTATGACCCTGATAGAGTAGCGTCGGCTGAGAGCCACCTGCGTGCACTTAAGCAAGGGAAAAATCCTGCAGAGGCGTATTGTACCGAGTTTCGCCGTTGGTCGAACGACTGTGGCTGGAATGACCCGGCCCTGCGCAGTCAGTTTCGCCTCGGTTTGTCTGAAGTTATTAAAGACAGTCTCCTTCAGTACCCCGCTCCAGAGACTCTAGACAAACTCATAGAGCTTGCTATTAAAATTGATCGTCGTCTCCGGGAGCGGAGGGCTGAAAGAGGAGCTAGTTTCAGGCCTAGTCCATGTGTGTATACTTTCCCTGAGGACGTCGAGGAGCCCATGCAAATGGGTCTCTCCTGGCTGTCCCCAGAGGAAAGAACCAGAAGGCTAAATTCTGGTCTTTGCTTGTATTGTGGTGGCAAGGGACATATCGCACGTGATTGCCCGAATAAGCAGGGAAATGCTCTGACCAAGTGAATAGTGAGGGGGTTCACTTGGGTCTGCAGTTAATCTCCTCTAATGATTCCTTATTAGTGCCTGTAAAAATTTCCTTTGGTAGCCTCAGTTCGTTGGTGTTGGCCATCGTCGACAGTGGAGCTGCGGGAAATTTCATGGATCTTGGTTGGGCTCAGGCTTTGGGCGTTCCACAGATACCTATGGATAAACTTTTCACCATGCACGGCTTGGATGGTGGTCCGCTTTCTAATGGGGTAATCACTCACTGCACACCTCCAGTGCAACTGACAGTGGGAGCCCTACATTCAGAGAAAATCGAATTTTACCTTACCCATTGTCCGGCTGTCCCCGTAGTTCTGGGTCACCCCTGTCTTGCCTTTCATAATCCCACCATAGATTGGCAGTCTGGGGAGATTTCCCGATGGGGTCCCTTTTGTGTTAAGGAATGTATTTCCCGTCCAGTCCTGGTTGCGGCAGTCACCCCAGAACTTATTTCTTTGGAATATCAGGACTTTGCCGACGTTTTCTCCAAGGGTAATGCGGATATTCTGCCTCCTCATCGGTCCTATGACTGCGCTATTGACTTAGTTCCCGTGCCTCTTTACCTAAGGGGAGACTATATGCCCTGCCTGGGCCGGAAACTACGGCAATGAATGATTATGTACAGGAGAGCCTAAAAAAAGGCTTCATTAGGCCCTCGAAATCTCCATTGAGTGCAGGGTTCTTTTTTGTTGAGAAAAAAGATGGGTCGCTCAGACCATGTATTGATTTTCGGGCTTTGAATAAAATCTCTGTTAAAAACACCTACTCCTTGCCACTGATTTCAGTACTATTTGATCAGCTCCGGACTGCCGTTATCTTTTCCAAGATCGATCTTAGAGGGGCTTACAATCTCATCCGAATTAAATCTGGGGATGAGTGGAAGACGGCTTTCAGCACACAGCCGGGACATTATGAATACCTGGTGATGCCATTTGGGCTGTCAAATGCTCCTGCTGTATTTCAAGATCTCATTAACGACGTCCTTCGCGACTTTCTAGGAAAGTTCGTGGTCGTTTATTTAGACGACATTGTGATTTACTCCGAGTCTTTAGAACAACATATTACCCATGTGCGACTGGTCATTCAGAAGTTACGGGGAAATCATTTATACGCCAAACTGAAGAAATGTGATTTCCACATCACAGAAGTGTCCTTCCTGGGGTATATTATTTCTCCTAAGGGGTTTTTCATGGAACCAAAAAAACTCCAGGCCATCCTAACTTGGGCACAACCCGCGAACTTAAAAGCAATTCAGCGCTTTTTAGGGTTTGCAAATTACTATAGGCATTTTATTCATACCTTCTCTGATTTGGTTGCTCCTATAGTAGCATTGACTAAAAAAGGAGCGGACCCTTCCAATTGGTCGCCTGAAGCCAAGTCTGCCTTTCTGGCCTTAAAGCAGGCCTTTGTCTCAGCTCCAGTGCTCAGACACCCTAACCCGGAGCTCCCCTTTATTGTCGAGGTAGATGCCTCAGAGAATGGAGTGAGGGCTATCCTTTCTCAGGAAGACCCGGAGTCTCAGGAATTACACCCATGTGCCTTCATGTCCAGGAAATTCTCCTCCGCAGAATCCAACTATGATGTTGGTAATCGAGAATTGTTGGCAGTTAAATGGGCTTTCGAGGAGTGGAGGCATTGGCTGGAAGGAGCTAGGCATACCATTACGGTGTTTACTGACCACAAGAACCTGCAGTATATTGAGTCAGCTAAACGGCTTAATGCTCAACAGGCACGTTGGGCGTTGTTTTTTACTCGTTTCAGGTTTATTATCACCTTCAGGCCCGGTTCCAAGAATACAAAAGCCGATGCCCTGTCACGTTGTTTTCTTCCGGCTCACAACAACCACCCGGCTACTACCCCCATAGTTCCATCGTCTGTCATCCGGGCTGGCCTCACACAGGATTTATTTACACAGCTAGTCCCGCTTCAGCAGCAGGCTCCCAAAGTCACTCCTGCAGATCGTCTCTTCGTCCCTGAATTTCTGAGAGGCACTGTTCTAGCTGAGTTTCATGATAATAAGGTTTCTGGTCATCCGGGTATCACTAAGACCTTGGAGCTAATCTCTCGCTCAGTGTGGTGGCCTAATCTTTCTAAAGATGTAAGGGAATTTGTCCGTTCCTGTCAGGTTTGTGCTCAGTACAAGGTATCTCGATCGTTGCCGGTCGGGCAACTCATACCTTTAGCCATTCCTCTCAGGCCATGGTCACATATATCCATGGATTTTGTGGTGGACCTTCCTCTTTCAGCTTGATTTCGAGTCATTTGGGTGGTAGTAGACCGTTTAAGTAAGATGGCCCACTTCATTGCTCTCCCCCGATTACCCTCTGCTCAAGGGTTGGCAGTTTATTTCTCCGCCATGTGTTCAGGCTCCATGGTTTACCCAGGGATATTGTCTCTGATCGGGGACCGCAATTCATCGCCTGTTTCTGGAAACGTTTTTGTGCCTCATTAAATATGAAACTCTCTTTAACATCTGGGTACCATCCACAGTCTAACGGACAAACTGAACGTGTTAATCAGTCGTTAAAACAGTATTTACGGCTATATTCGGCCAAACTTCAGAATGATTGGTCTGAATTTCTTCCTTTGGCCGAGTTTGCCTATAATAACTCTTGTCATTCTTCCACCAAGGAGTCCCCATTCTTTTCGGTCTTGGGCTTGGGCTTTCATCCTAGAGCCAATTCTTTTTACCCTCATTTTCCAGTCTCCTCGTTGACCTTAACTTCCCGTCTCAGAATGATTTGGAAAAAGGTGCACCTTGCCCTTAAGAAGGCTGCTTTCCGAGAAAACATTTTTTCTGATAGGCCCATGCACTTTTAAGGTGGGAGATAAGGTGTGGTTGTCAACCCGCAACATCAAGCTCCGACAACCCTCGGCTAGATTGGGACCCAAATTTATTGGACCGTTCCTTATCATTAAGAAGGTCAACCCAGTTGCTTTTCGGCTACGCTTGCCTAAATCACTCAAAATTGGCAATACTTTTCACTGTTCACTTCTGAAGCAATATTTTTCTTCCAGGAGATTCCCTCGGAAGACTTCCCAGGGTAGACCTCCGGTGGATGTTCAGGGGCAACAAGAGTTCTTGATGGAGAAGGTTTTAGATTCCAAAGTTTCTCGGGGCCGGCTTTATTTTTTGGTTCACTGGAAAGGCTTTGGCCCGGAAGAAAGGTCTTGGGTCCTGGATAAGGATCTACATGCCCCTAAACTTAAGAGATTATTCTTTCAGGAATTTCCTCAGAAACCTGGCTTTAGGGGTTCTTTAACCCCTCCTCAAGGGGGGGGTACTGTTAGGTGCCGCGGTCCGCGGCGCCGCTCGGTCTGCTTCCGAGCGACGCTCACGGCCGCTGCACCTCCCTTCCTGCCCGCCCGGCGCCTAGCAACGCCAGGACGCTGTGCGCGCTGAGCCGCCGGGTCCCTGGCAACGCTGGGACGCCGTGCGCGCGTAGCCGCCGGACCCTTAGCAACGGGGATGCCACAGACGAACCGCATTCCCCGTTGCTTCCTATCAATCAATACACCTGTTAGCTCTGGTCGTGCAGCAGGGCAGCTGCACGACATTACTAATTAAGCTTCGCTGCAGCTATTGGAGGGCTCCCTGTTATATTCTCCCTCACTACCTGGCACAGATGCCGGTGATAGCTTCCTGTATGCTGTTCCTGCCTTGTAACGTCTGTTCCTGGTCAGCTGTATCTGGTCGATCCTGCTCCCTGTGCTCCTGAGTCCTGGAGTTCTGAAGCCGGTCCTGGGAATCCTTCCTGTTCAAGTGAACCTGTTGCAGTCATCTGGGGGTTCTCGTTTGTTGGGGTTCTCTCCCGGTTTTGTGAGTAGTGGCTTCTTCCGCGTGTTGCGGCCTAGGCCGCTTAGTCTTTTTTGTACTTTTTGTATTGGTGGTTTTTGCCGAGGTTTCCGCTTTTCACTGTCCTCCCCGGAACTCGGCGGTGCCGTGTGGGGGAGTGGACAGTGATATCTTTTGTTGTTCTTTTCCTTTGGCGGCGTGCCGCACATATATTTAGTTTTAGGGTAGTTAGTAGCCCCTAGCTTCTGTTTGCTTTAGTTAGAGGTCCCCTTGTTATTATCCTGTCTCGGTTCACGCTTCTCACTCTAAGACCTGGGGGCATCGGAGTTGGGCAGACCTAATCCGCCCTTCAAACGCGGCTGCCGTGGGCCCAAGAAACCATAGTCACTCAGGCGTGAACTGACCACACGGGTAAAACAACGGAGGTAGGGTGCTAGGGGCTATTCCCCTTCCCACCCTATTTCAGCATCACGTCCTGGTGCTCTGGACTCACTTCGCAACATCTTTCTAGTTCTGAGGATCAGGAACGTAACACTCTGCCCAGATACATCCATCTGGAAAAGACATCAGCTCTACCCAAAATGTTTATGTGAATGTATTTTTATATATGTGTCTTATCTTCATCTCTGCAATCCTCCAGCTAATGACACACATAGTCGACAGGTGATATCCACATATACTAGCACTCACATATGTTTCCCCCTCCATGTATCATCAACTAAATGTGCACACCATTTGTTGGAACAAGAAGCCGAAAAGAGCTTGGTAGTGTTTGTTGGCCCATTTACAGACCCTTAATACGGGATGAGAAGGATTTAATGTATACTTCGCAATACCTCAAAGCTTTTGTAGAACATATACGGCACGATGATACATGCCCCCCAGACATGGATTCATACATACATGCTTTTTACTATCCCACTAGGTCATATATTTCACACCTACAACTCTCCCCCGACCATCCAAGCTTCTGTAGATATTGTATAGATATTTTTCTGTTTATTGATTAGGTAGTGGCAGTTATTGGTGACTCCAAAAGGGTGGACTGTCAAAGTCGAAATATATTGCAGTACATACATCACGTACAAACTACACACAGATTGCCTCCGTGCGTGTACTTGTTCTGCTGTGCATGCGCATATTCACAATTTGCGTATGGTCGCTCCCGCGGTCCTGCGCATTAGCGCGTGGTATGAGTATTTATGGTAGAGTTTGTGAACGCATGGAAAAGCCATCAAAACACATTACATATTTAATCCAAATAGTGCACAATGTACACATAGTCTCCCTGCACCACATCAGCAAGTTACAACAGTTTAAATAGTATCAGAACAAATGGATTCACCTTTACAGGATGGGAGGGGACAGAACAAGGTTATAAGGTGGTTAAAGCGCAACGGAATATGCTGCGCTATATAAGAAACTGTTAATAAATAAATAAATAAGGTGGTGTTTGGTATCCAGCTGTAGGGTATTTTAAGGGTAATATTCCGGTGTTGGTTTGCAGAAGATCGCACGTTCCTGCAAATAGTTATGTGCAGGAGCAGAATATAGATATAAACTGTATTTACTGTACATTAGGTATGCGGCGGGAACCCAGAGGAGACCACCCACAAGTGCATCTTGAACAGACATCGTCCACCTATTCAAACCAACCTATGACCTCTCCTGTACTGTAAATTACCATCCCTGTGTCCAATGGACAAAGAGATTACAGTATCCATTGTGTTAAGTTTTGGAAGATTGTATAAAAGGAGCCAGCTGCAGGCCTGGTCACACAAGACTCTAAAAGTTATCTATCTAGATGACCGAGGACCAGACTGGGTAGCGCGGCGAAATCCAAACAAGTATGTACCATTGACTGTAGCCATTATTCTTTTGTATTGTATTGCTTTGTTATTGTAACCCCCTTTCAGTAATAATATATTGTGGTGTCAGAACCCGGCATTTTAAATACAATCTGGTATCGTGTTTTCCTTTCCCTGCTAAGGTTTAAAGTGTATTACTATCACATGCATAGCTGTTAAAGTTTCACGGTGTATCTTTGGGTGTGTACGAGCTGTGTGTACTTTGTACAGCCAGCGCGGTGCTTGTACGCAAAGTCCGTACACGGTACGGGACTCTGTACGCTAATGGTGTAATAAGTACGTAGGTTGTGGATTAAGTATAGCGGCCGCAGCGGCTTCATTTAAAGTGTATGTGTCACAACTGAGGACCTGAGCTGACGGGAGGCAGCCTCAGTTGTAGGGGCTGAGATGTAACGGAACCTGGGAGGTTGTATCAGACCCCTAGACATGTAAGTAACATGTAGAATAACTGCCCGAAGGCGTGACCACGACAACCAGGATAAAAGTCAATGATGTTTATTATGACAAACTCCGTAACACAGCAGCAGTAAAAGGAAACATAAAAGTCAACAGAGGATAAATACAATTCCTGGGTACTACAGGGTGGCAAGGGCCACAGGCACTGGTAGTGTGAGACAGTTCTTATAATCTTCTAGTTGGAAAGTCCTTACCAGGCCTGACTGTAGCAATGGAGAGAACCCAGGATCGTACCAGCTGATGTTCCAGGAAAGGCTGGGCTGCTGAAGGTAAAACGGCTGCTGTGGATACTGGCTGGAACCAGACTGTTGTTGGTACGGAGTGGATACTGGCTGGAACCAGTTAAATAATAAACGAACTTGAGAGCGATGAAATAATAATGAAGTTTGGAGTTTGAGAGTGGTGAAATAATAATACCGGTGGAGAGTGGTAAACTGCAGAAAAGGACACCGGCCCTTTAAGAGAAGCTATACACTGCTGGAAGCTGGGCTGGAAGCAGGTGATTGTTTGAGAGCGGTGAAATAATAATGAAGTTTGGAGTTTGAGAGCGGTGAAATAATAATACCGGTGGAGAGTGGTAAACTGCAGAAAGGACACCGGCCCTTTAAGAGAAGCTGTACACTGCTGGAAGCTGGGCTGGAAGCAGGTGATTGTTGTAGCTGGAAACAGGTGAGTCCAGAATGGATCGGAGAGTCAGGCTACACCGCAGATGGAATGCTGGTGCGGGTCTCTATAGCAGAAGTCTGGAGACAGGAGCTGGAACCTGGAAGACAACCACAGGAGAGAGACAAACTGGAACTAGGTTAGACAACCAAAGCACTGACGCCTTCCTTGCTCAGGCACAGCATACTTATACCTGCAGCAAGGAAGGGGGTTGGCTAGGCAATTATGCAAATCAACAATACAGACAGCAGATTGGTGGAAATAATCAGATGACAAAATCCAAGATGGCTGCGCCCATGCAGACACTTGGAGGGAAATTTGGTTTGTAATCCATGTGAGAATTGAAACAGTAATGGCGACGCCGGCCACAGGAGACAGGAGACGCCAGACTGACAAGCGCACATTTAACCACGCGGGCACAGCGGAGGCCGTGGCTGATGAAATCACCACTCTGACATTCTGCATGTGGAAACTCAGGAACAGCGGGATCCGGTCCTGGAACGCTGAGCCAGCCTTAGGAGGCATCTGAAGGGTAAGTAATGGCGTCCAGATACCCGGATCGTGACAGCACCCCCCCCTTTAGGAGTGGCCCCAGGACACTTCTTAGGCTTTAAAGGAAACTTTGCGTGGAAATTTCGGACCAAGGCAGGAGCATGGACGTCTGAGGCATTGGTCCAAGAGCGTTCTTCAGGACCATAGCCCTTCCAGTCAATGAGGTATTGTAACTGACCGTAACGGAAACGTGAGTCCAAAATCTTGGCCACCTCGTACTCGACTCCCCGTTGAGTCTGAACTTTGGGAGCTGGAGGAAGTGCGGAATGAAACCGATTCAGGATCAGCGGTTTCAACAAAGAAACATGAAATGTCCTGGGTATTTTCAAGAAGGATGGTAACTGTAACCTGTAGGCAACAGGATTGATGACTTGTTCAATCTTGAAGGGTCCGATGTAGCGAGGTGCAAATTTCATGCTGGGAACTCTCAACCTCAAATTCTTCGTGGACAGCCACACACGATCACCCACCTTGAGAGCAGGAACCGCTCTACGCTTCCTATCGGCAAACTTCTTATACCTGAATGAGGCTTTAAGCAGGGCTGCGCGGACGTTCCTCCAGTTATTTGAAAACTGACGCAAGGTGACATCCACTGCTGGAACAGAAGTTGCGGGAAGCGGTTGGAATTCTGGGACTTTAGGGTGGAATCCATAATTAATGAAGAATGGTGTAGAAGAAGATGAGGAATGGTATTGATTGTTGTGGCTGAACTCGGCCCAAGGAAGGAGTTGAACCCAGTCATCTTGAGAGGAAGACACATATATACGGAGGAAGGCCTCCAAGTCCTGATTCACCCTCTCGGTTTGACCATTGGTCTGAGGATGGTAAGCCGTGGAAAACTTTAACTTGGCTTGGAGGGCTTGACACAAACTTCGCCAAAATTTGGCTACAAATTGTACTCCACGATCCGAGATGATCTCTTCAGGAAGACCGTGAAGTCGGAAGATCTCTTGTATAAACACTTGAGCCAACTTGGAAGCTGACGGAAGACCGGTGAGAGGGATGAAATGTGCCATCTTGGTGAACCGGTCAACTACCACCCAGATGGTATTAAACTTGTTGCAGATAGGTAGATCGGAAACAAAGTCCATCGACAAATGGGTCCAAGGTCGACGGGGAACAGATAATGGAACCAGTTGCCCCGCAGGCGACTGGCGGGAGACTTTGTGTTGGGCACACTTTGGGCAGGAGGCGATAAATTCCATAACTTCCTTCTTCAGAGTTGGCCACCAGTAGGACCTAGAAATAAATTCAAGGGTTTTCTGAATGCCCATATGTCCAGCAAAACGGGAAGCATGGGCCCAATGCATGAGCTTCTTCCTTAGAACTGGCTTAACAAAACTTTTCCCTGGTGGAGGCGTAGAGTCCATCCCTACCGTGGAGAATGCCAACGGATTAATAATAGGATGCTTGTCTGCAGACTCGGACTCATTTTCTTGCTCCCATGAGCGGGAAAGGGCATCGGCCTTACGATTCTGAGAACCCGGACAGAACTGGAGTTTAAAGTCAAACCTAGAGAAGAAAAGTGCCCATCTGGCCTGACGAGGATTCAGACATTGTGCGCCTTTGAGATATAAAAGTTTTTTGTGGTCGGTAAGTATGGTGATTGAGTGGGAAGCTCCCTCCAACAGGTATCTCCACTCCTCCAGAGCGAGCTTGATGGCTAGCAACTCCTGATCGCCAATGGCATAGTTGCGCTCAGCTGGGGAGAACTTCCGGGAGAAGAAACTGCAAGGATGTAGATGTCCATCTTTGGCCCTCTGGGATAACACTGCTCCTACTCCAACGGAGGAGGCATCTACCTCTAAGATAACAGGAGAGTCGGTGTCGGGCTGTTTCAGAACTGGTGCAGAGATGAACCGTTGCTTCAGAAGGTGAAAGGCCTGTGTAGCTTCCTCGGACCACTTGGACGGATTAGCACCTTTCTTGGTTAATGCAGTGATAGGCGCCACGATGGTGGAAAAGTCTCGTATAAATTTTCTATAATAATTGGCGAACCCTAAGAACCTCTGGACCCCTTTGAGGCTTAAGGGTATAGGCCAATTCTGGATTGCTTGGAGTTTCTCAGGATCCATCTCTAGTCCGGAACCGGACACAATGTAACCTAGAAACGGAATGGTTTTAACTTCAAACACACACTTCTCCAATTTACAATAGAGGTGATTGACACGGAGACGGGAAAGAACCTCTTTTACCCAGAAACGATGATCTTCGAGATTATTAGCAAAGATGAGGATGTCGTCTAGATAAACCACGACATGGCGGTACAAGATGTCCCTGAAAATCTCATTCACGAAGTGCTGGAAGACTGCTGGAGCGTTGCTCAATCCGAAGGGCATGACGAGGTACTCATAATGTCCGTCACGGGTGTTAAAGGCGGTCTTCCACTCGTCACCCTCACGGATTCGGATGAGATTGTAGGCACCCCTCAAGTCCAGCTTTGTGAAAATAGTTGCACCACTAACTCTATCAAAGAGCTCGGTAATCAGGGGTAAAGGGTATCGGTTCTTGACGGTAATGTCGTTCAGACCTCTGTAGTCGATGCACGGACGCAGACCACCGTCTTTCTTCTTAACGAAGAAGAAGCCTGCGCCGGCTGGAGAAGAAGATGGTCGGATGAAACCCTTCACCAGGTTCTCTTTGATGTACTCTTCCATGGAGTGTGTCTCAGGCAGAGACAACGGATAAGTTCAGCCTCGCGGTGGAACCTTCCCTGGAATGAGGTCGATTGGGCAGTCCCATTCTCTATGAGGAGGAAGGATATCAGCAGAGGCTTTACTGAACACGTCCGTGAAGTCTTGATATGGAGGAGGCGGAACATCAGATGACCTGGGGAAGGAAGAACAAACAGGAAGAACTTTGGCTAAACAAGTCTCAGCACAGGAGGGACCCCATGCCAGTATTTGCGTAGTCGTCCAGTCAATTGATGGGTTGTGGAGACGGAGCCATGGAAGGCCTAAAACCACTGGATGTGTGGCTCTTGGAATCACTAAAAAAGAAATATACTCAGAATGAAGAACTCCCACTCTCAGATGAACTGGAAGAGTCCTTAAGGAAATGACTGCGTCAAAAATCTTGCTGCCATCCACGGCAGTCAAAGAGATGGACGAGGACAGTCTCTCGGTGGGTAGGGACCACCGTTTAACATAAGCTTCGTTTATGAAATTCCCAGCTGCTCCGGAATCAAGGAGGGCAATGACGTTCCTGTAACGTTGAGCAATTTGGAGCGATACTGGGAGGTTACAGTCATGAGGAGATGGAGAGGAGATCATTACTCCTAGCCGGCCCTCTCCTTGGCGAGCTAGGATCTGGAGATTCCCGGACGTTTGGGACAGGCATTGATAGTGTGCGACGGAGCTGCACAGTAGAGACAGAGAGACTCAGAGAGACGTCTTCGGCGCTCAGCGGGAGATAGACGGGAACGACTAATTTGCATAGGCTCATCCTTGGATGGAGATGGTTGACGAGGAGGAGGAGCAGAAGATTTAGGAGTAGATGATCTTCCTCGCTCGGTTGCTCTCTCTCTGAAACGTAGATCAACCTTCGTGCAAAGAGAAATTAGCTCATCCAACTTAGAGGGCAAGTCTCTGGTAGCTAACTCATCCTTGATGCGTTCTGATAAGCCATGCCAGAATGCAGCATACAGGGCCTCGTCGTTCCATGCCAGTTCGGATGCCAGGATTTTAAACTGTATAAGATACTGTCCCACAGTACGTGTTCCCTGGCGTAAACGGAGAATCTCAGATGAAGCAGATGTTATCCGGCCTGGCTCGTCGAAGATGCGCCTGAATGTAGCTACAAAGTCAGTATAGGAGGATAGCAGGGGATCAGACTTCTCCCATAAAGGTGATGCCCAGTCAAGGGCTGAGCCACTGAGAAGGGAGATGATATAGGCAATTTTGGTACGGTCACTGAAGAAATTGCCAGGTAGAAGCTCAAAGTGGATTTCACATTGATTGAGAAATCCCCTGCAGAACCTTGGAGATCCATCAAATTTTGCTGGCGTTGGAAGATGAAGATGTGGACTGGAAATGGGTAAGGTGGGTGGGGTTACAGCTGGTGTTACTGTAGTGGACGCACCGGACGTGCCAGGTCCACGGAGGGTCGTTTGAATCCCATCCAGCCGTGTAGAGAGATCCTGGAGACAGCGGATGATGTGGCCCTGTGCAGCCTCCTGATGTTCAAGTCGGGCTGCCAGTTCTTGCATCGGCCTGGCCGCTTGATCCTGGTCTCCGGCTGGATTCATTAGGTCAGTGCTTACTGTCACAACTGAGGACCTGAGCTGACGGGAGGCAGCCTCAGTTGTAGGGGCTGAGATGTAACGGAACCTGGGAGGTTGTATCAGACCCCTAGACATGTAAGTAACATGTAGAATAACTGCCCGAAGGCGTGACCACGACAACCAGGATAAAAGTCAATGATGTTTATTATGATAAACTCCGTAACACAGCAGCAGTAAAAGGAAACATAAAAGTCAACAGAGGATAAATACAATTCCTGGGTACTACAGGGTGGCAAGGGCCACAGGCACTGGTAGTGTGAGACAGTTCTTATAATCTTCTAGTTGGAAAGTCCTTACCAGGCCTGACTGTAGCAATGGAGAGAACCCAGGATCGTACCAGCTGATGTTCCAGGAAAGGCTGGGCTGCTGAAGGTAAAACGGCTGCTGTGGATACTGGCTGGAACCAGACTGTTGTTGGTACGGAGTGGATACTGGCTGGAACCAGTTAAATAATAAACGAACTTGAGAGCGATGAAATAATAATGAAGTTTGGAGTTTGAGAGCGGTGAAATAATAATACCGGTGGAGAGTGGTAAACTGCAGAAAAGGACACCGGCCCTTTAAGAGAAGCTATACACTGCTGGAAGCTGGGCTGGAAGCAGGTGATTGTTTGAGAGCGGTGAAATAATAATGAAGTTTGGAGTTTGAGAGCGGTGAAATAATAATACCGGTGGAGAGTGGTAAACTGCAGAAAGGACACCGGCCCTTTAAGAGAAGCTGTACACTGCTGGAAGCTGGGCTGGAAGCAGGTGATTGTTGTAGCTGGAAACAGGTGAGTCCAGAATGGATCGGAGAGTCAGGCTACACCGCAGATGGAATGCTGGTGCGGGTCTCTATAGCAGAAGTCTGGAGACAGGAGCTGGAACCTGGAAGACAACCACAGGAGAGAGACAAACTGGAACTAGGTTAGACAACCAAAGCACTGACGCCTTCCTTGCTCAGGCACAGCATACTTATACCTGCAGCAAGGAAGGGGGTTGGCTAGGCAATTATGCAAATCAACAATACAGACAGCAGATTGGTGGAAATAATCAGATGACAAAATCCAAGATGGCTGCGCCCATGCAGACACTTGGAGGGAAATTTGGTTTGTAATCCATGTGAGAATTGAAACAGTAATGGCGACGCCGGCCACAGGAGACAGGAGACGCCAGACTGACAAGCGCACATTTAACCACGCGGGCACAGCGGAGGCCGTGGCTGATGAAATCACCACTCTGACATTCTGCATGTGGAAACTCAGGAACAGCGGGATCCGGTCCTGGAACGCTGAGCCAGCCTTAGGAGGCATCTGAAGGGTAAGTAATGGCGTCCAGATACCCGGATCGTGACAGTATGAAATGTCTTTTTAAAGTGTTGCTTTTAGTCCTGTATGTAAATCAGCATTTACAATATTTACTAAGTACAGTACCGTATGGCAGCTTACAGGGACAGTACTGTACAGTATGTGCATGTGCTACCCATTTACACTCCATTCAAGATGGCATATTGTACAGTACAGTGAAATTATTTTTCAGTTACTGTACTGCTAATTTTTGTTATGACAGTACCAGCATAAGCATCTAACTGCCGCCCCCAAGCAGATGTCGCCCCTAGGACCAGTACGTGCCTCTCATGCCTAATAAGAAATTCGACCACTGACAGTAGCTACAGTACAGAGAGAAAGATGAATGGAGAGACAGTGTCAGGGAGAGAGAGACACATGCAAATTTAGTAAGATGGGAGTTTTTTAAGAACTGGTGATGTTTCCCAAAGCAACCAATCAAATTCTATCTACAGCATTATCATCTCTAGGTGTAGCTAATGAAATGTTAATTAATGTAGAATCTGATTGGTTGCTATGGGCAACATGACCAGTTAAAAAAAAAACACATCTAAAGTCTGATTAGTGGCCTTTTCATCCAATTTCGATGCATCTGCCGAAAAAATCTGATGAAAAGTGTCACATCGGGTGGCTCCTCCAATCAGATCACTCTCAGCACTGTTTCTTACCACTACTAAATGCAACCTCACCCTCATCCATCGGCTGCTCCTCCTCCTCCTTCTCAGCAGCCTGTGCCAGTGTAGTGCCTGTGAAAACAAAAAATGAATGATAAAAAAGGTTTATTCCATGAAATACTCTTTTCAGCACAATACAGTACAGTACATGAAACTTTCAATTGCATCCCCACTGCAAAGTCCACACATGCTGGGCAGTATCCTCACTTATTCAGCACAGTATCAATGACTTTTTCCGTTTAGACTGTAAGCTTGTGAGCAGGGCCTTCCCACCTCCATGACTGTCTGTTATTACCCGCTACTGTACATACAGTACTGTTACTACTGTAAGTAAAACACAGCAGAGTAAAAACTAACCCCCCACACATCCAACAAGTACTGTATCCCCCCAAAAGCTAGAATACACATTCAGTACAGTGCATTGTTTACACTGTCTACAGTACTGTATTTCTATTTCCAAATTGTACTGTATTGGACTTACTTGATGGGTGCAGTGTGGTGGGGGACGGAGGCTGCTGCTCCTCCTCCTCAGCAGCCTGTGCCAGTGTAGGGCCTGTAAAAACAAAAATGAATGACAAAAAAGGCTCATTCCATGGATAATTGGCACTGTATTGGAGAAAAAAAAAACATTATTCACATTTCAATTAGAGATGAGCGCCGGAAATTTTTCGGGTTTTGTGTTTTGGTTTTGGGTTCGGTTTCCGCGGCCGTGTTTTGGGTTCGACCGCGTTTTGGCAAAACCTCACCAAATTTTTTTTGTCGGATTCGGGTGTGTTTTGGATTCGGGTGTTTTTTTCAAAAAACCCTAAAAAACAGCTTAAATCATAGAATTTGGGGGTCATTTTGATCCCAAAGTATTATTAACCTCAAAAACCATAATTTCCACTCATTTTCAGTCTATTCTGAATACCTCACACCTCACAATATTATTTTTAGTCCTAAAATTTGCACCGAGGTCGCTGTGTGAGTAAGATAAGCGACCCTAGTGGCCGACACAAACACCGGGCCCATCTAGGAGTGGCACTGCAGTGTCACGCAGGATGTCCCTTCCAAAAAACCCTCCCCAAACAGCACATGACGCAAAGAAAAAAAGAGGCGTAATGAGGTAGCTGTGTGAGTAAGATAAGCGACCCTAGTGGCTGACACAAACACCGGGCCCATCTAGGAGTGGCACTGCAGTGTCACGCAGGATGTCCCTTCCAAAAAACCCTCCCCAAACAGCACATGACGCAAAGAAAAAAAGAGGCGCAATGAGGTAGCTGACTGTGTGAGTAAGATAAGCGACCCTAGTGGCCGACACAAACACCGGGCCCATCTAGGAGTGGCACTGCAGTGTCACGCAGGATGTCCCTTCCAAAAAACCCTCCCCAAACAGCACATGACGCAAAGAAAAAAAGAGGCGCAATGAGGTAGCTGACTGTGTGAGTAAGATAAGCGACCCTAGTGGCCGACACAAACACCGGGCCCATCTAGGAGTGGCACTGCAGTGTCACGCAGGATGTCCCTTCCAAAAAACCCTCCCCAAACAGCACATGACGCAAAGAAAAATAAAAGAAAAAAGAGGTGCAAGATGGAATTGTCCTTGGGCCCTCCCACCCACCCTTATGTTGTATAAACAAAACAGGACATGCACACTTTAACCAACCCATCATTTCAGTGACAGGGTCTGCCACACGACTGTGACTGATATGACGGGTTGGTTTGGACCCCCCCCAAAAAAGAAGCAATTAATCTCTCCTTGCACAAACTGGCTCTACAGAGGCAAGATGTCCACCTCATCATCCTCCGATATATCACCGTGTACATCCCCCTCCTCACAGATTATCAATTCGTCCCCACTGGAATCCACCATCTCAGCTCCCTGTGTACTTTGTGGAGGCAATTGCTGCTGGTCAATGTCTCCGCGGAGGAATTGATTATAATTCATTTTAATGAACATCATCTTCTCCACATTTTCTGGATGTAACCTCGTACGCCGATTGCTGACAAGGTGAGCGGCGGCACTAAACACTCTTTCGGAGTACACACTTGTGGGAGGGCAACTTAGGTAGAATAAAGCCAGTTTGTGCAAGGGCCTCCAAATTGCCTCTTTTTCCTGCCAGTATAAGTACGGACTGTGTGACGTGCCTACTTGGATGCGGTCACTCATATAATCCTCCACCATTCTTTCAATGTTGAGAGAATCATATGCAGTGACAGTAGACGACATGTCCGTAATCGTTGTCAGGTCCTTCAGTCCGGACCAGATGTCAGCATCAGCAGTCGCTCCAGACTGCCCTGCATCACCGCCAGCGGGTGGGCTCGGAATTCTGAGCCTTTTCCTCGCACCCCCAGTTGCGGGAGAATGTGAAGGAGGAGATGTTGACAGGTCGCGTTCCGCTTGACTTGACAATTTTCTCACCAGCAGGTCTTTCAACCCCAGCAGACTTGTGTCTGCCGGAAAGAGAGATCCAAGGTAGGTTTTAAATCTAGGATCGAGCACGGTGGCCAAAATGTAGTGCTCTGATTTCAACAGATTGACCACCCGTGAATCCTTGTTAAGCGAATTAAGGGCTCCATCCACAAGTCCCACATGCCTAGCGGAATCGCTCCGTGTTAGCTCCTCCTTCAATGTCTCCAGCTTCTTCTGCAAAAGCCTGATGAGGGGAATGACCTGACTCAGGCTGGCAGTGTCTGAACTGACTTCACGTGTGGCAAGTTCAAAGGGCATCAGAACCTTGCACAACGTTGAAATCATTCTCCACTGCACTTGAGACAGGTGCATTCCACCTCCTATATCGTGCTCAATTGTATAGGCTTGAATGGCCTTTTGCTGCTCCTCCAACCTCTGAAGCATATAGAGGGTTGAATTCCACCTCGTTACCACTTCTTGCTTCAGATGATGGCAGGGCAGGTTCAGTAGTTTTTGGTGGTGCTCCAGTCTTCTGTACGTGGTGCCTGTACGCCGAAAGTGTCCCGCAATTCTTCTGGCCACCGACAGCATCTCTTGCACGCCCCTGTCGTTTTTAAAAAAATTCTGCACCACCAAATTCAAGGTATGTGCAAAACATGGGACGTGCTGGAATTTGCCCATATTTAATGCACACACAATATTGCTGGCGTTGTCCGATGCCACAAATCCACAGGAGAGTCCAATTGGGGTAAGCCATTCCGCGATGATCTTCCTCAGTTGCCGTAAGAGGTTTTCAGCTGTGTGCGTATTCTGGAAAGCGGTGATACAAAGCGTAGCCTGCCTAGGAAAGAGTTGGCGTTTGCGAGATGCTGCTACTGGTGCCGCCGCTGCTGTTCTTGCGGCGGGAGTCCATACATCTACCCAGTGGGCTGTCACAGTCATATAGTCCTGACCCTGCCCTGCTCCACTTGTCCACATGTCCGTGGTTAAGTGGACATTGGGTACAACTGCATTTTTTAGGACACTGGTGAGTCTTTTTCTGACGTCCGTGTACATTCTCGGTATCGCCTGCCTAGAGAAGTGGAACCTAGATGGTATTTGGTAACGGGGGCACACTGCCTCAATAAATTGTCTAGTTCCCTGTGAACTAACGGCGGATACCGGACGCACGTCTAACACCAACATAGTTGTCAAGGCCTCAGTTATCCGCTTTGCAGCAGGATGACTGCTGTGATATTTCATCTTCCTCGCAAAGGACTGTTGGACAGTCAATTGCTTACTGGAAGTAGTACAAGTGGGCTTACGACTTCCCCTCTGGGATGACCATCGACTCCCAGCAGCAACAACAGCAGCGCCAGCAGCAGTAGGCGTTACACGCAAGGATGCATCGGAGGAATCCCAGGCAGGAGAGGACTCGTCAGAATTGCCAGTGACATGGCCTGCAGGACTATTGGCATTCCTGGGGAAGGAGGAAATTGACACTGAGGGAGTTGGTGGGGTGGTTTGCGTGAGCTTGGTTACAAGAGGAAGGGATTTACTGGTCAGTGGACTGCTTCCGCTGTCGGCCAAAGTTTTTGAACTTGTCACTGACTTATTATGAATGCGCTGCAGGTGACGTATAAGGGAGGATGTTCCGAGGTGGTTAACGTCCTTACCCCTACTTATTACAGCTTGACAAAGGGAACACACGGCTTGACAAATGTTGTCCGCATTTCTGGTGAAATACTTCCACACCGAAGAGCTGATTTTTTTGGTATTTTCACCAGGCATGTCAACGGCCATATTCCTCCCACGGACAACAGGTGTCTCCCCGGGTGCCTGACTTAAACAAACCACCTCACCATCAGAATCCTCTTTGTCAATTTCCTCCCCAGCGCCAGCAACACCCATATCCTCCTCATCCTGGTGTACTTCAACACTGACATCTTCAATCTGACTATCAGGAACTGGACTGCGGGTGCTCCTTCCAGCACTTGCAGGGGGCGTGCAAATGGTGGAAGGCGCATGCTCTTCACGTCCAGTGTTGGGAAGGTCAGGCATCGCAACCGACACAATTGGACTCTCCTTGTGGATTTGGGATTTCGAAGAACGCACAGTTCTTTGCGGTGCTTTTGCCAGCTTGAGTCTTTTCAGTTATCTAGCGAGAGGCTGAGTGCTTCCATCCTCATGTGAAGCTGAACCACTAGCCATGAACATAGGCCAGGGCCTCAGCCGTTCCTTGCCACTCCGTGTGGTAAATGGCATATTGGCAAGTTTACGCTTCTCCTCCGACAATTTTATTTTAGGTTTTGGAGTCCTTTTTTTACTGATATTTGGTGTTTTGGATTTGACATGCTCTGTACTATGACATTGGGCATCGGCCTTGGCAGACGACGTTGCTGGCATTTCATCGTCTCGGCCATGACTAGTGGCAGCAGCTTCAGCACGAGGTGGAAGTGGATCTTGATCTTTCCCTAATTTTGGAACCTCAACATTTTTGTTCTCCATATTTTAATAGGCACAACTAAAAGGCACCTCAGGTAAACAATGGAGATGGATGGATACTAGTATACAATTATGGATGGACTGCCGAGTGCCGACACAGAGGTAGCTACAGCCGTGGACTACCGTACTGTACTGTGTCTGCTGCTAATATAGACTGGTTGATAATGAGATGTAGTATGTATAAAGAAGAAAGAAAAAAAACCACGGGTAGGTGGTATACAATTATGGATGGACTGCCGAGTGCCGACACAGAGGTAGCTACAGCCGTGGACTACCGTACTGTACTGTGTCTGCTGCTAATATAGACTGGATGATAATGAGATGTAGTATGTATAAAGAAGAAAAAAAAAAACACGGGTAGGTGGTATACAATTATGGATGGACTGCCGAGTGCCGACACAGAGGTAGCTACAGCCGTGGACTACCGTACTGTACTGTGTCTGCTGCTAATATAGACTGGATGATAATGAGATGTAGTATGTATAAAGAAGAAAGAAAAAAAAAACCACGGGTAGGTGGTATACAATTATGGACGGACTGCCGAGTGCCGACACAGAGGTAGCTACAGCCGTGGACTACCGTACTGTACTGTGTCTGCTGCTAATATAGACTGGTTGATAATGAGATGTAGTATGTATAAAGAAGAAAGAAAAAAAAACCACGGGTAGGTGGTATACAATTATGGATGGACTGCCGAGTGCCGACACAGAGGTAGCTACAGCCGTGGACTACCGTACTGTACTGTGTCTGCTGCTAATATAGACTGGATGATAATGAGATGTAGTATGTATAAAGAAGAAAGAAAAAAAAACCACGGGTAGGTGGTATACAATTATGGACGGACTGCCGAGTGCCGACACAGAGGTAGCTACAGCCGTGGACTACCGTACTGTACTGTGTCTGCTGCTAATATAGACTGGTTGATAATGAGATGTAGTATGTATAAAGAAGAAAGAAAAAAAAACCACGGGTAGGTGGTATACAATTATGGATGGACTGCCGAGTGCCGACACAGAGGTAGCTACAGCCGTGGACTACCGTACTGTACTGTGTCTGCTGCTAATATAGACTGGATGATAATGAGATGTAGTATGTATAAAGAAGAAAAAAAAAAACACGGGTAGGTGGTATACAATTATGGATGGACTGCCGAGTGCCGACACAGAGGTAGCTACAGCCGTGGACTACCGTACTGTACTGTGTCTGCTGCTAATATAGACTGGATGATAATGAGATGTAGTATGTATAAAGAAGAAAGAAAAAAAAAACACGGGTAGGTGGTATACAATTATGGACGGACTGCCGAGTGCCGACACAGAGGTAGCTACAGCCGTGAACTACCGTACTGTGTCTGCTGCGACTGGATGATAAATAATGATATAAAAAATATATATATATCACTACTGCAGCCGGACAGGTATATATTATATAATGACGGACCTGCTGGACACTGTCTGTCAGCAGAATGAGTTTTTTATAGAATAAAAAAACACCACACAAGTCACACGACGAGTGTTTAACTTTTTCAGGCAATCACAATATAGTATACTATACTGGTGGTCAGTGTGGTCAGGTCACTGGTCAGTCACACTGGCAGTGGCACTCCTGCAGCAAAAGTGTGCACTGTTTAATTTTAATAATATGTATGTACTCCTGGCTCCTGCTATAACCTATAACTGCTCCCCAGTCTCCCCCACAATTAAGCTGTGTGAGCACAGTCAGATATTATACATAGATGATGCAGCACACTAGGCTGAGCACAGATATGGTATGTGACTGAGTCACTGTGTATCATTTTTTTCAGTCAGAGAACGGATTATATTAAATAAAACTGCACTGGTGGTCACTGGTCAGTGGTCAGTCACTAGTAAACTCTGCACTCTCTCTCTAGTACTCCTAAGCTCCAGTAAATCAAGTGTCTCTGTCTCAATCTCACTCTCTCTCTTCTAATCTAAATGGAGAGGACGCCAGCCACGTCCTCTCCCTATCAATCTCAATGCACGTGTGAAAATGGCGGCGACGCGCGGCTCCTTATATAGAATCCGAGTCTCGCGATAGAATCCGAGCCTCGCGAGAATCCGACAGCGTCATGATGACGTTCGGGCGCGCTCGGGTTAACCGAGCAAGGCGGGAAGATCCGAGTCGCTCGGATCCGTGTAAAAAAAGCTGAAGTTCGGGCGGGTTCGGATTCCGAGGAACCGAACCCGCTCATCTCTAATTTCAATACAGGTTGAGTATCTCATGATTATCCAAAATGCTTGGGACCAGAAGTATTTTAGATATCATATTTTTCCATATTTTGGAATAATTGCATACCATAATGAGATATCATGGCAATGGGACCTAAGTTTAAGCATAGAATGCATTTATGTTACATATACACCTTATACACAAAGCCTGAAGGTCATTTTAGCCAATATTTTTAATAACTTTGTGCATTAGACAAAGTGTGTCTACATTCACACAATTCATTTATGTTTCACATGCACCTTATACACACAGCCTGAAGGTCATTTAATACAATATTTTTAATAACTTTGTTCATTAAATAAAGTTTGTATACAATGGGGGTAATTCCAAGTTGATCGCAGCAGGAACTTTTTTAGCAGTTGGGCAAAACCATGTGCACTGCAGGGGGGGGGTAGATATAACATGTGCAGAGAGAGTTAGATTTGGTGGGTTATTTTGTTTCTGTGCAGGGTAAATACTGGCTGCTTTACTTTTACACTGCAATTTAGATTGCAGATTTAACTCACCACACCCAAATCTATCTCTCTCTGCACGTTATATCTGCCTCCCCTGCAGTGCACATGGTTTTGCCCAACTGCTAACAAAGTTCCTGCTGCGATTCAACTCAGAATTACCCCCATTGAGCAATCAGGAAACAAAGGTTTCACTATCTCACTCAAAAAATTCAGTATTTCAGAATATTACGTATTTCGGAATATTTGGATATGGGATACTCAACCTGTACTATACAATTACAACAGTATACTGTAGGCACAGTATTATACTGTATTGTTGTTATTGTTAGTATTCAAAGTACATGGTGCTACAAGAGTTTGGCATCAAAATTTCAGAAATAAATGCGCAAAGGCATAAAACACCGACCTGCGCTGCAAAGAGCGCAGCGTAGTGTGAGAAGTGGACAGGAGAGGCATGCTGGATCATCGCAGGTCAGATGAGTCAGCCTCTCTCTCTCCCCCCCCCCCCTTCCATAATGTGTAAAATACTGTAGGTGGACTGCCTGCCATAATACAAAAAGGGTGACTGCCTGCCATAATGTGTAGAAATGTGGGACTGCTGCCAGCATGTGTAAAAAAAGGGGGATTGCCTGCCATCATGTGTAAAAAAGGGACTCTGCCTGCCATCGTGTGTAAAAAAGGGACTCTGCCTGCCATCGTGTGTAAAAGAGAGCTGTATGGCCACGCCCATTCACCATGAATCTATGCCCCAATATTTTTGCCGTGCATGCCTACATCATGCACTGGCCCTGTTTTGTATATGGAGGTGGGAGACAATGCTGTTTCTTGCACACAGCGCTAAAATGTCTAGTTACAGCCCTGACTACTGTATTTCTAATGTACATTATACTGTATTTACTAAAGGTGTACTCCTCGTCATCTGTGTCTAAAAGAAACAAAATATATTGTGGAAAAATGTAATTTTCTACAGTACAGTGAAAATATTTATCAGTTACTGTATTGGTATCGTTTGGGATGACAATACCAGCATAAGCATCCAACTTCTGCCCCCAAACAGATGCCGCCCCTGGGTACAGTACGTGCATTTCATGCCTAATGGGAAATTCTCAACTGAGAGTAGCTAGACAGAGAGCTGAATGGAGAGACAGTGGGTGTCATTCAGATCTGATCGCTGCTATCAGGTACTAACTGCGCATGCGTATGCACCACAATGTGCCCATGCGTCGCACAGTAACAAAGGGCATCGCTGGTCAATGACGAGATGGTGCGAAAAATCTGATTCCATGGGCATTCTCAAGGTGATTGACAGGAGTAAGCCATTTCTGGGTGGTAACTGACCATCTACTGGGAGTATCCGGCAAAAACGCAGGCGTTCTCAAGTGTTTTCAGGGAGTGTGTCTGATGTCAGCTCCAGCCCCGATCAGCCTGTACAAAGTGGATTTTAGCAGCTCGGGGTGCACATACAGTAGAAACAAACACTTGCATGCAAATTTACACTCACCCAGGGGACAGCGCCGATCTGAACGCAGGACAGCAAAATTAGCAGCCCAGTGATCAGATCTAACTGAACCCAAGTGTCAGGGACAGAGAGAGAGAGAGAGAGAGAGAGAGAGAAAGAGAGAGAGAGAGACATAGGTAAATTTAGTAAGATACTGTAGGAAAATGTTTTAGAACCAATAATGTTGCCCATAGCAACCAATTTCCATCTACAGCATTATCTACTGTAAGTGTAGCTACTGTAGATACACTCAGTAAATATTAATTCATGTAGAATGCGATTGGTTGCTATGGGCAACATTCACTAGTCTGATTTGTGCACTTTTTATCTGATTTTCAACACATCTGGCCGAAAAATCTGATGGAAAGTGTCACACCGGGCAGCTCATCAGATTGCATCAGATCAAACACAGTACTAATACTCACCGCTGAAAGCTGCCTCCTCCTGCTCCTGCCCTGACTCAGTCAGTTCAGGGCCTGTGAAATTCCCAAATAGGTTCATTACTGGAAATACTGTACAGTACTCTTTTCAACATAATACTGTATAGTATACTACATAAAACTTTCACTAGCACCCCCACAGTAAAGTCCACACTCATGTTTTCTCATTGTTCACTTTACCATCCTCTTGACACCCAGACCCACATTGCTGTGTGACCATACTCTATCATAAAGCCCATGAAAAAATGTGCAATTGGATGACATACAGTATAGTAGTACACAGTAGGTACAGTAACTCCTACAGTACCGTTCCTTTTGAATAGTATCAATGTTTTTTTTTTACAATAGACTGTAAACTTGCAAGCAGGGCTTTCCCCACCTCAATGACTGTTATTACCCATTTGTTAACACTGATGTTGTAATTTAAAAGCACAACAAAGTTTGTTGCACTACAGTGCATGAAGTACAGTAAAAAAAATGTAATAGTGTACTGTACAGTACATACTGTGACATAAAAAAAATGCAACGGAAGTTAAATACTCACAAAAAAAGTCCCATAAAGATAAAATATACTATACAGTACATACTGTAGTATAGCATATTGTTTCTATTTCCAAATGACAGTAAACAGTACAGTACTTACTGTTTGGGAGTGGTGTTGAGGGGGCAGAGGCGTTGTGAGCCTTGGCAGTTCAGGGCCTATGAAAACAAAAATGAATTAACAAAAAGGTTCATTCAATTAAATACTCTTTCTCGGCACAATACAGTACTGTACTGTACATGAAACTTTCATTTGCATCCTCACGTTTTTATGTTGGTCACTTTCACATCATCTTGACCCACTGACCCACATTGCTGTGTGAGCATACTGTACTGTACTTTTTTTAACACTGATATTGTACAGTATTTGAAAAGCCCAATGCAATTTGTGGCACTCCAGTGCATACTGTAAAGTACAGTAAATGTAATAAAAAAAATAAATGTGTACTGTACATACTGTTACTAAATAAAACCCAATAGACTAAAAATTAAAAACACACAATAGCCTCCAAAAAGTTAAAATATACATACTGCACATTGTTTACACTGTGTACAGTATTTCTATTTCCAAATTGTATAGTCCATTACTGTACTTACTGTGAAGGAATGGAGAAACACTGGGTGGGGAAGTCTCCGTCTCCTCCTTCACCGCCTCCTCCTCATCGATGGCAATGATTTCTGTGTGTAAAATAAAAAAATATTATAAACCATAAAAGACAAGGCAAATTGTACATCTTTACTTACAGTACTTACAGTATTACTGTTACTGTAAACTGTTTACAGATATGAAACCCTAAATACTGTACATACAGGATTGCTGTGTTAGTGTAGGCTGGTACACAAGTACTGTAGTTTCAAGTAAGATACAGTACAGTTACTACAGTATTGTACAGTACTGTACAGTATTATAGTGCTACAGGGAGTAGAGTACAGGATGCAGAGAGCCATTCTTAATAGGAGCAGTTTTTCTGTCCATTGGTAGGGGATGTACTGTACCTGTACTTGAAATACTGGCTGTCGGGATATTGTCATTCAGAAACTTACAGCTCTTCGCCCTGTTGGGATTTCTATGATCAGGATGCCGCTGTTGGTCACCTTACAGCTGGTGATGATAACCCAAACCAATGGTATAACACAATGTACAGTACAGTACAGTACAGGACTGTAGATTACTTACCAAGCTGGGGTGACTCCCCTTCCTCCTCACCATCACTGATGATTACTGAGTGGAAAAAAAATAGTATAAACAAAATACAGTACAGTAACTATATTATTGTACAGTACTTTACAGTAGTACAGTGCTACAGGAAGTAGAGTACAGGAGGCAGAGATACATTCTTTATAGGATCAGGGGACGTACTGTACCTGTAGGGGATGTACTGTACCTGTATTTGAAATACTTTTGGGATCCTGACATTCAGAGTGCCGAGGACGGAATCAAAGAATTAATGGATGGTTATGGGGTAGTGGAGGGGGGGTAGGATGCTTAAATTACCACACCCTATTGGGAGTTCTGCAATCAGGATGCCGCTTTTGGTCACCTAACCACTGGAATCATGACTGCTGGTCACGCAAACCCAACTCATTGGTAGAAAATGTACAGTACAATACTGTAGATTACTTACTGGGCAGGGGTGAGGTATCCTCCTCCTCCGCCTCCGCCTCCTCTGCCTCCATGACAATTTATGTGTGGAATATATAAAAAATATTATAAACAAAGAAAGACAAGGCAAATTTTACATTGGTATTTACAGTATTACAGTATCGTACAGTACTTTATAGTAGTACAGTGCTACAGGAAGTAGAGTACAGGAGGCAGAGAGACATACTTAATAGGAGTACTGTAGAATGACCGTCTATTGGTAGGGGGCGTACTGTACCTGCATTTAAAATACCAGCTGTCAGGACCCCGGCATTCAGAATGCAGAGGCCGGAATCAGAGTATGAATGGAGGGTTAGGGGGTAGTGGAGGAGGGTTTGGATACTGTACTTCACCCTGTTGGGATTTCTGCAATCAGGATGCTGCTGTCGGTCACTTGACTGCTGTAATCCTGACCAATGGTCACGCAAACCCAAGCCATTGGTACACAATTGGAAAACTCACCTCTTCAGATAAGCCTATCAAAATTCAGACCCACCCACATACTGTAACCTTCAATGCTTCCCTATCTAATTACATCCTCTCTGTACAGTACACATAACCTCACATATTTTATCTTTCTTTACTCTCACACCCTCCTGACCCTTTGCCAACAATGCTGGGTGATCATATCACACAACCCATTAAGAACCTAGCAATCTGGTGGACCATTATGCAATAGGTAGCATTGACTGTATCCTTGTGAATCAATGCCTATTTCCCTATAGATGGTCAGCTTGCGAGCAGGGCTTTCCTACCTCTACTGTAGGTCTGTCTGTTTTTACCAAGTTTTATTCTATTACTGTTGTTCTAATTGTAAAGTGCAACGGAATGTGCTGCACTATATAAGAAACTGTTACTAAATAAATAAATAAAAAATAAATGTACAGTACAGTAGAGTACTGTAGATTACAATACTTACCAGGCTGGCCTGAAGGCTCCCCTATCTATACCTCTTCTGCCTCCGTATCAATAACGAGGCGGTCTGTGTATAAAAGATAACAAGTATTGTCAAATTTTAAAAATTACAGTAATAGTGTAGAAAACTAGTGTGTTTGTTACAATAATAATGATTACCACTTCCGGAGCTTTCCACTTCCGGCTCCTGGGTGGCTGGGGCACGGGGTACTGTGGAAAAATAAAACTGTAACATAAGCTACTGTAAAGAAAAATTAAATACTGTATAGTACTGGAAATAATGGATAAAAATAAATCATAAAATATCATACGATATGCCAACATTCGAGATGCCGACGCTCAGTATCCCGACGATGGCATCCCAAACGCAAAAATACCAAATGTGAAAATCCCCACAGGGGTTTGTTAAGTATAGTACCCCCCTCCCCTCTAACCAAAAACCTACCTTCTGGCAGCCTAAACCTCACCCTTGGTGCTTAACCCTAAGTCCCCCCTGGTCATGCCTAAACCTAACTCTCCCTTCCCTTGCTTTATACTCACTTCATCCAGCATCCTTTACGATCAGTATCCTCTCTGTTGGGATCACAAAGCCGGTCTTCCACCAAATTCGAGCCATAGTCGCCACCATTTTCAGGGGTGTGTGGATTCTGGCACCAGGATCTCGACTGCTGGGATCCCAAGTCATGAAAGTCGCATCAGAATTCTCATTAAACAATAGAACTGGGAAGCAAGGCATAAATCAGAAAGTAGAGTGCTTACCTGCTTAGCTGGGGCCTGGCGGTACCTCCTCCTCCTGGGCCTGTGGTGGGTGCGGCCGGACAGGTGGCGTGGTACTGTAGAAAAAAAATGACCGTACCATAGGTGAAGCTGTCAATTTGTGACATGTACTGTACAGTAACCAGGACACATGTACAGTAGTGTAACGATGACAGTCACACCAGAATTCTTGTTACACAATACCACTGGGAATTGAGGCAGAAATTGGAGAGTTGTGTGCTTACCGGCTGCGCTGGGGCCTGGCTCCTCCTCATCAGCCCAGGGGGTCTGCGAGCAGGGCAGGTGGCGGCAGTACTGTGAATAAAAAATATAATAGTACCGTAAGTGACGCTGTAGTGTATAAATTAAACAGTATAAAATATACAGTATGTACAGTACAGTATGCAGTACAGTATCTCTCCACACAGGCTGTTTTATACATTGCCAGTTCTCCCACGCCATCTCAAAGCCCTGTATCCTCCTTACAAATCCACTCTTACCCTGGGGAGAAATTCACCTCCCCTTGCACTCAGTGTCAGACTGGGGCATGAAGGGCCTACCCGGGGGAATGCAGTGGTAGGTTCCCATGCATATGGGTGTGGCCAACCACCACATTGGTTTACCTAAAAATTAGAAACTGCATGGGCTGGGGCCCTTAATATATATACAGTCAATATTGCCAGTGCATGCATTATAATGTAGCAGATTAATAACAGCAATGCATGATAGAAAAGCCAGCCACCCATCCAGGGCCGGATTAAGGGCCACATGGGCCTGGAGCTGAAAATGTTCAAGGGCCTACTGTGAGTTGCAGAGGAGCTGTGATCAGTGTGGGTGGAACCAGAGCCACGTGGTATGTATGCCTCCTACCTATCAGCTCCACTGTTTCCCTAGGTACATAAAAATACAAAGATTGCATACTGTACTTTTCTGAGAAAACTAGAAAATCTATTTTAATAATTATGAATTATGTCTGACTGTATGGCCACCTTCATTATGATAGGCCTATTTTTATGTGGAGGCCTGAAGCTGGAGCTCCATCCACCCCATTGTTAATCTGGCACTGCACCTTCCAACCACCAGATCTCACAGGAAGTGTCCCACCCTCCCTCCCGTCCATATTGCCGTGAGTTATCTGGGCTGGTCAGGGCAGAGGGGGTGGGACACATTGAAAACACAGTATAAATCAGAATTGTACAGTACTGTACTTGTCAATACTTACAAGCTCGGCGCTGCCACTTTTCCCTCCTTTTACAGTGCTGTTCGGCCACCCCTGTTTGAAAAATATATACAGTATACACATCAATGGAATTGTTAATTCTAGTACTCTGCACCTAATCACTCAGGAGGGCATACAGTAGTGTACTTTACTGTCTTAAAAACTTAAGGGACAACTTTATAAATGTGACATTGCACTATACAGTACACTTATAGAATCTCTACAGAACAGTAGTACACTGATTACATTAGGTCCAGGGTATTAGACAGAACACTACTTTACCTTTATAGACATTGTGACACACATTAGCATTGCCCTTATAAACATTATGACACACATCATCAGGGGCGTAGGGAGTGTGGAACAAGTGGAGCTTGAGCTCCAGGCGCCGCTGGGGACAGAAGGCGCTGGCTCACTGCACAGCTGAGAGCCTGGGATCTCGGGCAGGGGTAGGAGGAGATGACTAGAAGAGAGGGAAGGGGTGGCCACCACACTGCCTGCATGTTACATATCACTGATTGCACAGTACAGAGAGTCCAGTGCAGTGCAGTGCAGTGTGGTGTGTTGTTAGGGAAGAGGGGAGGTTTTCCTCAGTCCTTTTCTTATACCCATGAGGTCCAGCCTGTCAATCACATAGAAGCTCCGCCCCTCCAGGCTGGAACAAGGAGCTGCTCTGCTGCTGCCCTCTTGGTGAGAATTAATGTGTGTATACTGTGTGTTTATGTCTGTGTATACTGTGTGTTTATGTGTATATGTCTGTAGCATCCCTTAGAATAAATTCTGGCACAGTAACGCCCTTAGAATACACTCTGCCACAGTAATGCACTTACAGTACTGTACAATACAGTACAATACAGTGTACTATCTGAAACACATATCTCCCTTAGAAGACAATCTGCCACAGTAATGCCCTTAGAATACTATCTGAAAAACAAATGTCCCTTAGAACACAATCTGCAACATGAATTCTTCTTAGAACACAGTGACCTCACCATAAAGCACCTGACTGTCATTTACAGTACATTAAGGCAAACAGTAATGCTGCTATGGTTGTAATACAGAAGATAGACATTAAAAATATAGACAGTAATTTTATTGACAGTAAAAGGTCGACAGTAAAAAGGGTTGACAGGGTAAAAAGGTCGACACTCAATGTTCGAAAACATTTTTTAAACACAATATGTTAAAAAGCTTCCCCTTGCGGGCTTGCTTTGCTAGCTACACTTAGGCGCGGTGGGTCATTTCACACAGCAAAACTTTACTAATAGTGATACAGGGGCAGATGTATTAAGCTCGGTGAAGTGATAAATTGGGAGGAGATAAAGGACCAGCCAGTCAGCTCCTGTTATTTTTCAAACCCAGCCTGTGACATGGTAGCTAGGATCTGATTGGCTGGTCCTTTATCACCTTCCACTTTATCACTTCACCAAGCTTAATAAATCTGCCCCACAGTATTGTACAGTAGTTTGGGACATGGATAGTCAATTTGATGAAATGTGTTCACTCGCCACGCTTTGGTTACTAATGGTAAAAGTAACAAGGTTACTAATGGTATTAGTCTTTGACATAGACAGTAAATGCTGCAAAAGTTGAGAAAATGTAAAAAAAAAAAAATATTGTTGACTTTTTGACCCTGTCGACATTTTGACCATGTCAACCTTTGCACACTGTTTACCATTTGACTGTCGACCTACTGTAATGAATATTGACCATTAGTAGATGACCTATTCACTGTAGACATCTTTGGTGTACTGTAGATCTACAGTTACAGTACTTACTGTATAAAGCGGATGGCAGCCAGTCTCTAGGTCGACCACACTTACTGTAGGTCAACAATGTCTATGTTGAACACTATTGGTTGACAGTACTAGATTGACAGAGTCAAAAGGTAAGCACCTATATTTACAGTAACTTAAAGTACAATAATCTATTATACTAGTACTGTACTTACAGTCCCTCAGGCTCTGAAGGCGTCTGGGTGTCCTCCTTAAGAGCTCACTCCACCTCCGCTGGAGTGACCTCACTGACCGGCGCCAGTTGAAGGCCTCCAGGATGTCACTACTTGCCTGCTGGTAGACTCTCAGCTTCTCCTTGTTGCTGGTGAGAGCTCGGTCCTGCCAGCGAACGAGGAGTCACAACTCTCCAGAGCTGAAGGGCCTATCACGGTGTGCTCATTACTGTGTATTTTAGATAGCGGAATCAGATGCTCATGCAGATGTACGCTGATTTATGTGAAACCTGTGTGCACCCTTCCATTGAATGTATTACAATGGATTCCAAAGAAAAAAAAATTAACAAAGTGAATGTCAGGGGAAATTAAATATGGATTGGCACTTTGGAAATCAAACCCGGGACTCTCAGTGTGGGAGGTGGGAGCCTTCACCACTTGCCCACGTCGCTGCATGGAAGATACACCACAAGTTCATGTGTAAAAGGCTTTCCATTGGTGTTTGTTTATGCCATTAGGGGACTCGGACGCTCATATACAAAACATTTTTTTGCCACTACCTCCCCCTACCGCCATCCCCCTTTTCCCCTTGGCAGCCTACACAGTTCATACAATAGACAGGGAGGGAAGTCAGGTTACAATAAATGTGCAACACAATACTACAGCATAGTGTATATGAAAATCACATAGAGAACTAAAGTCGCATTGACAGATGTGTAAATGGTAAAGTAGCAGTGATCCCTTCTCATTAAGTACTGTACAACACAGATTATCGCTGATTATATACAGTACTATATTGCTTTAACAGTTAATTACATCAGGATACACTCATTTAAGTTTATTGGTATGCCTACGGGTGCTCATTACTGCTGTGTATTTTAGATAGCGGAATCAGATGCTCATGCAGATGTACCCTGATTTATGTGAAACCTGTGTGCCCCCTTCCATTGAATGTATTACAATGGATTGCAAAGAAAAAAATTAACAAAGTGAATGTCAGGAAAAAAAATATAGATTGGCTCTTTGGGAATCGAACCCGGGACTCTCAGTGGGGGAGGTGGGAGCCTTCACCACTTGCCCACGTCGCTGCATGGAAGATACACCACAAGTTCATGTGTAAAAGGCTTTCCATTGGTGTTTGTTTATGCCATTAGGGGACTCGGACGCTCATATACAAAAATATTTTGCCACTACCTCCCCCTACCGCCATCCCCCTTTTACCCTTGGCAGCCTACACAGTTCATACAATAGACAGGGAGGGAGGTCAGGTTACAATAAATGTGCAACACAATACTACAGCATAGTGTATATGAAAATCACATAGAGAAATTAAGTTGCGTTGTCAGATGTGTAAATGGTAAAGTAGCAGTGATCCCTTCTCATTAAGTACTGTACAACACAGATTATCGCCAATGATATACAGTACTATATTGCTTGAACAGTTAATTACATCAGGATACACTCATTTAAGTTTATTGGTATGCCTACGGGTGCTCATTACTGCTGTGTATTTTAGATAGCGGAATCAGATGCTCATGCAGATGTACCCTGATTTATGTGAAACCTGTGTGCCCCCTTCCATTGAATGTATTACAATGGATTGCAAAGAAAAAAATTAACAAAGTGAATGTCAGGGAAAAAAAAATATAGATTGGCTCTTTGGGAATCGAACCCGGGACTCTCAGTGTGGGAGGTGGGAGCCTTCACCGTTTGCCCACGCCGCTGCATGGAAGATACACAAGTTCATGTGTGTAAGTAATGCAAGCAGCGATTCCTTCCCATTGGTGTTCGTTTATGCCGTTAGGGGACTCGGACGCTCATATATCAAAACATGGTATTTAGTGCACTGTACATACTTTAAAGTCAATGAGCTACATCATTCATTTCACACATTAGTTGCATCTGCATATACAAGTGTTTTAACACATTCATTTGTTTCTGTATAAACAATTTTTTTTACTCTCTCCGTCTGACCATTGGTCACCATCTGTGTGTACAGTATGCAGTACAGGACTGAATATTAACATTACAGTCATCACTGACCATTTGCCAGAGCTTGTACTGTAGATCAATCCGCCACTATTCCAACTAAAGTACTGGATTGGTAGAGCATTAGCCGCCCAGTGGTGGAGATGTGTATTGCATGCTGAGTATGTAATCGTGCCTCAACGCGCTTCTCCGAGACTAAACCTTCATCTAGGCGCAGAAACAGCCAAGATAATGTAGGACCTATCTGTAATACAGCCTTTAAAAAAAATAAAAAACACAGATATCCCTAAAGTCACCACAAGATGGTGGTGTTACCCATGTTATTCATAAAGGGAGTATGAAAGGTTAACATGCAAGTGATAAAGGTTATCAGATAAACACAAGTACCATAATAACAGTGTTGTCAGTATATTTTAACCAAATGACACTTTATATCAGGTGCAATAATAAATACAGTTGGCGACTATTTGCAGAGAGATAAATTTGTCTACCACATGTATGGTCACCAACCTCATCTGTTTTAGTCACGTTAAATCAGCAGAACAATTCACAACTTGTATGTAAGTATAAGAGGTAAAAAGGATAAGTATCTCACTCCAAATCAGTCATAGGAGGAACAGTAGAGAACCAGCCAGAGAGTATTAGGCTATAGAGTGAGAGTTCCCTTCAGTCAGAAAATTCAGCAGGGGCATCCCCGCAATGCAGGCTGTTTCAATTCCTGTGAGGTGACCAAATACCACTGCCACTCCAACTTGGGGAGAGCTGGACTTTGTTACGACCTAAGTAGCCTCCAAATGGGTGTGGTATGGAAGGTAGATAGTAACTAGGTCAACAGGGATGACCTAGTTACAGTAACTGGGGATGACCTATTCGTTGACAGTAACTAGGTCAACAGGGATGCTAGGTTGACAGGGTCTCTAGGTCGACAAGTTCTAGGTCGACAGGTCAAAAGGTCGACATGAGTTTTTTATGGGGGGGTTTGTGTTGTTTTCTTCGTACAGTGACCGGGAACCCCAATTAGTGCACTGTGTTCCCTCGTATGGCTCGCGAAGGTGCCTCGCTCAGCTACCGCTGTGCTCGGCACAGGTTACCATTCCCAATTGTAGTCCACGTGGATCGTTAAGTATGAAAAGGTTAAAAAAAGAAATAATTGTGAAAAACTCACTCATGTAGACCTTTTGACCTGTTAACCTAGAACATGTCAACCTAAAAACCCTGTCGACCTAGTTACTGTCGACCAATAGTGGTCGACCTAGATAGTGTTGACCTAGTTACTGCCGACCTAGAGGCCGGATCCACCTCCAAACTGTCCCAAACAGTCAAATGGTGCACCCAGCAGTCCTGATTATATTGGGTTGCAGGTAATATTATTACCAAGTAGTTAGCCAGGTGCTGATAGTGAGCTGCTATACTACTCAGAGCAGCTAATAAAGAAACAGGGATAATTAATCCCTCAGGAATAATGCAAGAAATAAAATTAGCGCTAACGAGCTGAATATGATAAAGGTTTATATAAATTTATTTATACTAGAGATGTGCAGCGGGCATTTTTCGTGTTTTGCGTTTTGGTTTTGGATTCGGTTCCGTGGGCGTGTTTTGGATTTGGACGCATTTTGGCAAAACCACCCTTTCGGTTTATGTCGGATTCGGATGCGTTTTGGATTCGGGTGATTTTTAAAAAAAAAACTCAAAAACAGCTTAAATCATAGAATTTGGATCCTATAGTATTAGTAACCTCAATAACCATAATTTCCACTCATTTCCAGTCTATTCTGAACACCTCACACCTCACAATATTATTTTTAGTCCTAAAATTTGCACCAAGGTCGCTGGATGATTAAGCTAAACGACCCAAGTGGGCGGCACAAACACCTGGCCCATCTAGGAGTGGCACTGCAGTGTCAGACAGGGTGGCACTTTAAAAAATAGTCCCCAAACAGCACATGATGCAAAGATAAATAAAAAAAGAGGTGCAAGATGGAATTGTCCTTCGGCCCTTCCACCCACCCTTATGTTGTATAAACAGGACATGCACACTTTAACAAACCAATAATTTCAGTGACAGGGTCTGCCACACGACTGTGGCTGAAATGACTGGTTTGTTTGGGCCCCCACCAAAAAAGAAGCAATCAATCTCTCCTTGCGCAAACTGGCTCTACAGAGGCAAGATGTCCACCTCTGATTCCTAACCCCTTTCACTGTGTACATCCTCCTCCTCACAGAGTAATAATTCGTCCCCACTGGAATCCACCATCACAGGTCCCTGTGTACTTTCTGGAGGCAATTGCTGATAAATGTCTCCATGGAGGAATTTATAAATTATTTTGATGAACATCATCTTCTCCACATTTTCTGGAAGTAACCTCCTACGCCGATCGCTGACAAGGTGACCGGCTGCACTAAACACTCTTTCTGAGTACACACTGGAGGGAGGGCAACTTAGGTAAAATAAAGCCAGTTTGTGCAAGGGCCTCCAAATTGCCTCTTTTTCCTGCCAGTATATGTACGGACTGTCTGAAATGCCTACAGTGATGCTGTCACTCATATAATCCTCCACCATTCTTTCAATGGTGACAGAATCATATGCAGTGACAGTAGACATGTCAGTAATCGTTGGCAGGTCCTTCAGTCTGGGCCAGATGTCATCACTTGCTCCTGACTGCCCTGCATCACCACCAGCGGGTGGTTTTGGAAATTTTATCCTTTTCCTGGCAGCTCCAGAGGTGGTAGAAAATGAAGGAGGAGCTGTTGGCGGGTCACGTTCCGCTTGACTTGACAATTGTCTCAACAGCATGTCTATTAACATCTGCAGACTTGTGTCTGCCGGAAAGAGAGATACAACGTAGGCTTTAAACCTAGGATCGAGCACGGTGGTCAAAATGTAGTGCTCTGATTTCAACAGATTGATCACCCGTGAATCCTGGTTAAGCGAATGAAAGGCTCCATCCAAAAGTCCCACATGCCTAGCAGAATCACTCCGTTTTAGCTCCTACTTCAATCTCTCCAGCTGCTTCTGCAAAAGCCTGATGAGGGGAATGACCTGACTCAGGCTGGCAGTGTCTGAACTGACTTCACGTGTGGCAAGTTCAAAGGGTTGCAGAACCTTGCACAAGACAGAAATCATTCTCCACTGCGCTTGAGTCAGGTGCATTCCCCCTCCTTTGCCTATATCGTAGGCAGATGTATAGATTTGAATGGCCTTTTGCTGCTCCTCCATCCTCTGAAGCATATAGAGGGTTGAATTCCACCTCGTTACCACCTCTTGCTTCAGCTGATGGCAGAGCATGTTCAGGAGTGTTTGCTGGCGCTCCAGTCTTCGGCATGCGGTGGCTGATGCCGAAAGTGACCCGCAATTTTTCGGGCCACCGACAGCATCTCCTGCATGCCCCTGTCATTTTTCAAAAAATTCTGCACCACCAAATTAATTGTATGTGCATAACATGGGTCGTGCTGGAATTTGCCCACATGTTTTCCTAAGAGGTTGTCAGCTGTGTGCCTCTTATGGAAAGTGGTGATACAAAGCGTAGCCTGCCTTGGAATGAGTTGGCGTTTGCGGGATGCTGCTACTGGTGCCGCCGCTGTTATTGCTGCAGGAGGCAATACATCTACCCAGTGGGCTGTCACAGTCATATAGTTCTTAGTCTGTCCTGCTTCACTTGTCCACATGTCCGTGGTTAAGTGGACAGTGGGTACAACTGCATTTTTTAGGACACTGAGGACACTTTTTCTGACGTCTGTGTACGTTCTCAGTATCGCCTGCCTAGAGAAGTGGAACCTAGATGGGATTTTGTACTGGGGACACACTACCTCAAGCAATTCTCTAAGTCCCTGTGAACTAACGGTGGATACCAGACGCACGTCTAACACCAACATAGTTGTCAAGGCCTGAGTTATCCGCTTTGCAATAGAATGACTGCTGTGATATTTCATCTTCCTCACAAAGAACTGTTGGACAGTCAGTTGCTTACTGGAAGTAATACAAGTGGTCTTCCGACTTCCCCTCTGGGATGACGATCGACTCCCAACAGCAACAGCATCAGTAGGCGTTCCACTCAAGGATCCATCGGAGTAATCCCAGTTAGGAGAGGACTTGTCAGACTTGCCAGTGACATGGTCTGCAGGACTATTGGCGTTCCTGTCTAAAGAGGAAATTGTCATTGAGGGAGTTGGTGGAGTGGTTTGCAGGAGCATGGGTACAAGAGGAAGAAGGGATTTAGTTGTCAGTGGACTGCTTCCGCTGTCACCCAAAGTTTTTGAACTTGTCAATGACTTCTGATGAATGCACTCCAGGTGACGTATAAGGGAGGATGTTCCTAGGTGGTTAACGTCCTTACCCCTACTTATTACAGCTTGACAAAGGCAACACATGGCTTGACACCTGTAGTCCGCATTTCTGTTGAAATAATTCCACACCGAAGAGATGATTTTTTTTTGTATTTTGACCAGGCATGTCAATGGCCTTATTCATCCCACAGACAACAGGTGTCTCCCCGGGTGCCTGATTTAAACAAACCACATCACCATCAGAATCCTCCTTGTCAATTTCCTCCTCAGCGCCAGCAACACCCATATCCTCATCCTGGTGTACTTCAACAGTGACATCTTCAATTTGAATATCATGAACTGGGTTGTGGGTGCTCCTTCCAGAAATTGCAGGGGGCGTGCAAATGGTGGAAGGAGACGCCTCTTCCCGTCCAGTGTTTGGAATGTCAGGCATTGCAACCGACACAATTGGACTTTCCTTGGGGGTTTGTGATTTAGAAGAATGCACAGTTCTTTGCTGTGCTTTTGCCAGCTTAACTCTTTTCATTTTTCTAGTGGGAGGATGAGTGCTTCCATCGTCATGTGAAGCTGAACCACTAGTCATGAGGAACATAGGCCAGGACCTTAGCCGTTCCTTGCCACTCCGTGTCGTAAATGGCATATTGTCAAGTTTACGCTTCTCCTCAGACGATTTTAATTTCGATTTTTGGGTCATTTTACTGATCTTTTGCTTTTTGGATTTTACATGCTCTCTACTATGACATTGGGCATCGGTCTTTGCAGATGACGTTGATGGCATTTCATCGTCGCTGCCATGACTAGTGGCAGCAGCTTCAGCACTAGGTGGAAATGTATCTTGATCTTTCCCTATTTTACCCTCCAAATTTTTGTTCTCCATTTTTTAATGTGTGGAATTATATATTAGACAGCAGTAATGTCTGTAAATAGATACCACTAGATAGATACCAGATACCACTGTGACTGGAATGATGATGACCTATGCACAGTGACAGGACACTACCACAGCATCCTACAGCAGCAAGATGCAGCACAAGACACTGTACTAGTATTAGTAATGTAGTATTACTGAGCACCACAAGACAATGAGCAGTGATACTGAGCACTGCTGATACTGAGCACTGATGACACTGAGCACTGCTGATACTGAGCACTGATGATACTGAGCGCTGATGATACTGAGCACTGATGATACTGAGCACTGATGATACTACGGAGAACTGACACTGAGCAGCACTATTAACACAAGACACTGTACTAGTATTACTAATGTAGTATTACTGAGCACCACAAGACAATGAGCAGTGATACTGAGCACTGCTTATACTGAGCACTGCTGATACTGAGCACTGATGATACTGAGCACTGATGATACTATGGAGAACTGACACTGAGCAGCACGATTAGCACAAGACACTATACTAGTATTACTAATGCAGTATTACTGAGCACAACAAGACAATGAGCAGTGATACTGAGCACTGATGATACTGAGCACTGATGATACTGCGCACTGATGATACTGGGCACTGCTGATACGGAGCAATGATGATACTGAGCACTGATGATACTACGGAGAACTGACACTGAGCAGCACGATTAGCACAAGACACTGTACTAGTATTACTAATGTAGTATTACTGAGCACCACAAGACAATGAGCAGTGATACTGAGCACTGATGATACTGAGCACTGCTGATACTGAGCACTGATGATACTAAGTGCTGATGATACTACGGAGAACTGACACTGAGCAGCACGATTAGCACAAGACACTGTACTAGTATTACTAATGTAGTATTACTGAGTACCACAAGACAATGAGCAGTGATTCTGAGTACTGATGATACTGAGCACTGATGATACTGAGCACTGATGATACTACGGAGAACTGACACTGAGCAGCACTATTAACACAAGACACTGTACTAGTATTACTAATGTAGTATTACTGAGCACCACAAGACAATGAGCAGTGATACTGAGCACTGCTTATACTGAGCACTGCTGATACTGAGCACTGATGATACTGAGCACTGATGATACTATGGAGAACTGACACTGAGCAGCACGATTAGCACAAGACACTATACTAGTATTACTAATGCAGTATTACTGAGCACAACAAGACAATGAGCAGTGATACTGAGCACTGCTGATACTGAGCACTGATGATACTGCGCACTGATGATACTGGGCACTGCTGATACGGAGCAATGATGATACTGAGCACTGATGATACTACGGAGAACTGACACTGAGCAGCACGATTAGCACAAGACACTGTACTAGTATTACTAATGTAGTATTACTGAGCACCACAAGACAATGAGCAGTGATACTGAGCACTGATGATACTGAGCACTGCTGATACTGAGCACTGATGATACTAAGTGCTGATGATACTACGGAGAACTGACACTGAGCAGCACGATTAGCACAAGACACTGTACTAGTATTACTAATGTAGTATTACTGAGTACCACAAGACAATGAGCAGTGATTCTGAGTACTGATGATACTGAGCACTGATGATACTGAGCACTGATGATACTACGGAGAACTGACACTGAGCTGCATGATTAGCACAAGACACTGTACTAGTATTACTACTGTAGTATTACTGAGCACCACAAGACAATGAGCAGTGATACTGATCACTGCTGATACTGAGCACTGCAGATACTGAGCACTGATGATACTGAACACTGCTGATACAGAGCACTGATGATACTGAGCACTGATGATACTATGTAGAACTGACACTGAGCAGCACGATTAGCACAAGACACTGTACTAGTATTACTAATGTAGTATTACTGAGCACCACAAGACAATGAGCAGTGATACTGAGCACTGCTGATACTGAGCACTGATGATACTGAGCACTGATACTGAGCACTGATTATACTGAGCACTGCTTATACTGAGCACTGATGATACTGAGCACTGATGATACTACATTGAACTGACACTGAGCAGCATGATTAGCACAAGACACTGTACTAGCATTACTAATGTAGTATTACTGAGCACCACAAGACAATGAGCAGTGATACTGAGCACTGCTGATACTGAGCACTGCTAATACTGAGCACTGATGATACTGGGCACTGCTGATATGGAGCAATGATGATACTGGGCACTGATGATACTACGGAGAACTGACACTGAGCAGCACGATTAGCACAAGACACTGTACTAGTATTACTAATGTAGTATTACTGAGCACCACAAGACAATGAGCAGTGATACTGAGCACTGCTGATACTGAGCACTGATTATACTAAGTGCTGATGATACTACGGAGAACTGACACTGAGCAGCACGATTAGCACAAGACACTGTACTAGTATTACTAATGTATTATTACTGAGTACCACAAGGCAATGAGCAGTGATACTGAGCACTGATGATACTGAGCACTGATGATACTATGGAGAACTGTCACTGAGCAGTATGATTAGCACAAGACACTGTACTAGTATTATTACTGTAGTATTACTGAGCACCACAAGACAATGAGCTGTGATACTGAGCACTGCTGATACTGAGCACTGATGATACTGAGCACTGCTGATACTGAACACTGATGATACTGAGCACTGATGATACTACAGAGAACTGACACTGAGCAGCACGATGCAGCACAAGACACTGTGTATTAGTGAGCAGCACTAAAGCACTCTGGAATTGTTACCTCCCAGATACCACTGTGACTGGAATGATGATGAACGATACACAGTCACAGAACACTACTAACACAGCACCCTACAGCAGCAAGATGCAGCACAAGAGAGACAGTGTACTAGTATTACTGAGCAGCACAAAAGCACTCTGGAATTGTCACACCCCCCCCCCCCCCCCCAGATACCACTGTGACTGGAATGATGATGACCGATGCCCAGTCACAGGACACTACTACCAGAGCACCCTACAGCAGCAAGATGCAGCACAAGAGAGACACTGTACTAGTATTACTGAGCAGCAATAAGCACTGATACTGAGCACTGATACTGAGATTTGCCACTGAGAGAACGCAGCCACGTCCTCTCTGTACCGTCTACAATGCACGAGTGAAAATGGCGACGACGCGCGGCTCTTTATATGGAATCCGAATCTCGCAAGAATCCGACAGCGGGATGATGACGTTTTGCCTCGTTCTGGTTTTCCGAGTCAGGCGGGAACAACTGAGCCTGGCTCGGACCCGTGTTTGACACGTGAAGTTTGGTAGGGTTCTGTTTTCAGAGAACCGAACCAGCTCATCTCTAATTTATACATTAAACAAATCATGTTGCAACATAAAAAAATCACTTTTTCTAAGAAATGAAAAGGGCACATATAGCACTGCATTTAAATTCAACTGATATTATTCTGAATAATTGCATATGAGCTGGAACATTTGTGTCAGTCCATCTTGTACATATAGCCACAGTCCAGGAATAGATAGTTGTGCAAGATGGAGGTAGTTACCAACTTTGCAGATGGAGACCCTTTTTATAGCTTGATTCTAGATTCCAATGGATCCTATTGGAAGCTACGGTCCTTTTCTAAATGTCCAAGATGCACGAACAATTCCTAAATCAGACTTCAAGGCTTTCTTTGAAATAGATGATGTTTGTAATGTCCAGCTCCTCCACCTTTGGTGGAGGAGCTGGACATTACAAACATCATTAGTGTTAGCGCTGATTATATTGGGTGTCAGCAAGTGTTTAGAGGAAGTAAAAAGGAGGGATTAAAGTGAGGGAGAATGTGACCGGGTGCAGGAAGGGTATATTGCTGGGGAGGTCAACACATTAGGGGGGATCGGTACCATGTATAGGGTAATGGGAGGGGGGGTTCAGAGATTGTTAATAGAAAGGTAGAAATAACAGACAGTATTAGCAACTCGAGGAGGTATAACTGTCAGAGCTCAGAAGCAAAGATCCGCTGATCTGGGAACAGCCTCCCAGCAAGGGTTAAATTAAGCCCCCTAGGAGCACTTGGTATGCGGTCTTTCTACCTGGGTCTTCCAGCACTGCTCACCTCCTCCCCTTGCAATTCTTGTGGGTGCTGTGGCTGCTAATCCCCCTTGAACTCCCCTCTGTCTACTTACCCTGTCAGGACTATACTGGAGGCTGCCCCTTCTGGACCTCCTGTGAGGGCTCCCACAGACATCTGATCTCCTTCACAGAGCACTCCTAGGTCCCAGAGCACTCATCCCAACAACTCACAATCCAGCAGGGCCCCAGGAACAGTCTACCTGTGGGGCTCCCAGAAAGATCCACCACCAAAACACACCCTCACCAAACTGCAGCATCATCAGCGCCAAGGGCAGCGGCCACATTGAAGATCCCCACTGCCATGGCTCTCAAGGGAGATCACCGTGGCAGTGGCGGTCAGTGTAAACCTGGCAGGAGCGGCAGTCACAGGAGGTTCTGTAGGCGTAGCCTCCGGTACAGTCCTGACAGGGTAAGTAGACAGCGGGCGGTTCAAGGGGGATTAGCAGCCACAGCACCCACAAGAATAGCAATCCCCACAGCCGCATTAATAGGGATAACCGAGGGACACCCGGCAGCGATACACTCCTCTCCTGAGTGATATGGTACAGGAGCTCTCTAGATGTAGTGTAAAGGGATTCCAGCGGTTATCGTACAGCCACAGCAGTCCAGTCGCTTTTATCCTGGGTTGTTTCTCCTCAGTGCCGGCAACTAGAGAAATATGTCTGTGGCCTCTTCAATAAAGCTGCCATCCATCATCTTGAATTGAAGGGATTGTCAGTCCCAGTGTGTCTGGATAGTACAGGTCCTAGAGATGGGCACAATGGATACAGTAGTGAAGTCCTTTAGGGAGTGACTTCTCCCACGCCATTTTTTGTGCCCCAAGTGAGGTGGTCATTCACGCCATCCACATGTATAGCCCAACTTCAGTGGATATAGCACCCACAGAGGCAGTTGTAGCAGCAATCAACTCCACAGCATCCAGGGAGTACAGCAAATTAAAGCCTCTACCCCAAAATGCCAGTATGTGGAGAATTGGGATGGATTATTGCAGCCTCAGTCAGGACAGCGATTAAAAAGCGCCCATGTTTGATGCCCCACCCACCGGATGTGGCCAAAAAGACTGCAACAGTGCTCCCTGTCCCTACTCAGCCAGAAGACGAGAATGATGGGGAAGCTGGTAATTATTTCTTGTTTGGATGTTTAAAGTAAGCAAATGTCTTGCATGATATTATTGGTTGCTTTTGTTTAGGACCATCCACACAACGTTCACCTCCCAGAAAGCAGCATCCAGATGTTTCGACCAGGCCAAGACACATGCGCCACAAGAAACACAGCCAGGATGTGCACACCAGGCCACACGTTTCTCCACCACAACAGCGCATTTCCGATGTGTCATCAAGGCCACCACTCCAACTATTGGATAGCCCATCCTCAAGATCACCACATTCTCCACAGCTGCCAGGTGAGTAAAAAAAAAACACTACATTAGGACACATACTTACACAGGACAGATATAGATTATGCAGGCTGTAAGGATACCAGTGAGTAGCATACGTACGCAAGAACAGCAACTACATACAATGTTACAAAAACTATTATAGACTCAGGTGTTTCAAAAATTTGTGGGTGGTGACTACAATAATAGATTAGCATATTAAACTGTATGGGCTGCGCCCAAAACACAAGGCCTATCTTTACAAAGACTGCGCTTCCAAAATTCTGGGTGTGGTGATGGTGAGTATTTTTAATTAATGTAGGAACTAGGTATGAGCGGGTACGGTTCTCTGAGAGTCGAACCCTACCGGACTTTACCATTAAAGTCCGGATCCGAGTCAGGCTCGAGTTTTCCCACCTGACTCGGAAACCAGAACGAGTCAAAACGTCATCATCCCGCTGTTGGATTCTCGCGGGGTTTGGATTCCATATAAGGAGCCGCACGTCCCCGCCATTTTCAGTCCGGCATTAAAGAGTTTAGAGAGAGGACATGACTCCGTTCTCTCAGTGTCCTCAGTGTCCGTGTCTTGTGCTGAATCTGTCCAGTCACAGTGCTTGTGTCCACTGCTGCCATATGTCCAGTGCTGCTGTATAGGGTGCTGTGCTGTGCTGCATCAGTTCAGGGTGGTGTATTGTGCTGCATCAGTCCAGTGCTAGTGTCCTGTGCATCAGTCAGCCCAGTGACCGTTCACAGTGGTGGTGTCATCTGCTGCCATATGCCCAGTGCTGCTGTATAATTAGCTGTGTTGTCCTGCTTCAGACCAGTGCTAGTGTCCTGTGCATCAGTCAATCCAGTGACCATTCACAGTGGTGGTGTCATCTGCTGCCATATGCCCAGTGCTGCTGTATTATTATCTGTGTTGTCCTGCTTCAGTCTAGTGCTAGTGTCCTGTGCATCAGTCAGTCCAGTGACCATTCACAGTGGTGGTGTCATCTTCTGCCATATACCTAGTGCTGCTGTATAATTATCTGTGTTGTTCTGCATTAGACCAGTGCTAGTGTCCTGTGCATCATTAAGTCCAGTGACCATTCACAGTGTTCGTGACATCTGCTACCATATGCCCAGTGCTGCTGTATAGGGTGCTGTGTTGTGCTGCATCAGTTCAGGGTGGTGTATTGTGCTGCATCAGTCCAGTGCTAGTGTCCTGTGCATCAGTCAGTCCAGTGACCATTCACAGTGGTAGTTTTATCTGCTGCCATATGCCCAGTGCTGCTGTATAATTATCTGTGTTGTTCTGCATCAGACCAGTGCTAGTGTCCTGTGCATCAGTCAGTCCAGTGACCATTCACAGTGGTGGTGTCATCTGCTGCCATATGCCCAGTGCTGCTGTATAATTAGCTGTGTTGTCCTGCATCAGACCAGTGCTAGTGTCCTGTGCATTAGTCAGTCCAGTGACCATTCACAGTGGCGGTGTCATCTGCTGCTGTATACCCAGTGCTGCTGTATAGGATGCTGTCTTGTCCTGCATCAGACCAGTGCAACTGTCCTGTGCATCAGTCAGTCCAGGCACTAGCGCACACAGGGGGGGTTTCTGAGTACCTAGAACCCCCCCCCCCGGCCGCCGATTCATCGCTGCAGCTGACCGATTTTTTAAATGTATTTTTTAGACGGAGTGATGCTGCAGCTGCTTCCTTGAAACCACAGAGACAGCTTGCAGTGGCAGATAGCTGAAGCTAGGGGAAGCTGAAGTGCGCAGCTCCTCCCAAGCATTTCCTAAGTGGCTGTGAGAGTTAGAGAGATGGCAGAGGGAAGCACTCTCTTCATCAAGTCTGTCCCGCTCGATATCTTCGGTAGGGAAGTGCATGTATCTCCTCCTGCTGTCTGAATCATACAGAGACCATAACAACAACACCTTGGTGTCTCCAGCCTAGTGAATACTACAGAGAAGCAGTGAGTTCATAGAGGTCGGATGCACTTCTGAACAGCTCAAGTGAACATAAGTTTAACCCCATTATTTCTAACCCTGTGTAAGGTCCATGGGACTTTTTCCAGCCCACTTTGTATTACCATTCTGCAAACTGATTATTATGTTGGCATTTTATGTATGTTTTTAACCTTTTTAAATATTAAAACAACTGTGTAATCTTATGCGCTCCCTGCTCTCTATATATTGTATTATATGGATATCTATCTATCTTATTGCTATTGACACACCAAAGTGTCTACTGGGAGCTGCGTGTATAAAAACATACTGTACATATATATATTAGTGATGTGCACCGGAAATTTTTCGGGATTTGTGTTTTGGTTTTGGATTCAGATCCGCGGCCGTGTTTTGGATTCGGACGCGTTTTGGCAAAACCTCCCTGAAAATTTTTTGTTGGATACGGGTGTGTTTTGGATTTGGGTGTTTTTTTACAAAAAACCCTCAAAAACAGCTTAAATCATAGGATTTGGGGGTCATTTTTTATCCCATAGTATTATTAACTTCAATAACCATAATTTCCACTAATTTCCAGTCTATTCTGAACACCTCACACCTCACAATATCATTTTTAGTCCTAAAATTGGCACCGAAGTCGCTGGATGACTAAGCTAAGCGACCCAAGAGGCCGACACAAACACCTGGCCCATCTAGGAGTGGCACTGCAGTGTCAGACAGGATGGCAGATTTAAAAAATAGTCCCCAAACAGCACATGATGCAAAGAAAAAAAGAGGTGCAATGAGGTAGCTGTGTGACTAAGCTATGTGACCCAAGTGGCCGACACAAACACCTGGCCCATCTAGGAGTGGCACTGCAGTGTCAGACAGGATGGCAGATTTAAAAAATAGTCTCCAAACAGCACATGATGCAAAGAAAAAAAGAGGTGCAATGAGGTAGCTGTGTGACTAAGCTAAGCGACCCAAGTGGCCGACACAAACACCTGGCCCATCTAGTTGTGGCACTGCAGTGTCAGACAGGATGGCAGATTAAAAAATAGCCCCCAAACAGCACATGATGCAAAGAAAAAAAGAGGTGCAATGAGGTAGCTGTGTGACTAAGCTAAGTGACCCAAGTGGCCGACACAAACACCTGGCCCATCTAGAAGTGGCACTGCAGTGTCAGACAGGATGGCAGATTTAAAAAATAGTCCCCAAACAGCACATGATGCAAAGAAAAAAAGAGGTGCAATGAGGTAGCTGTGTGACTAAGCTAAGAGACCCAAGTGGCCGACACAAACACCTGGCCCATCTAGGAGTGGCACTGCAGTGTCAGACAGGATGACAGATTTAAAAAATAGTCCCCAAACAGCACATGATGCAAAGAAAAAAAGAGGAGCACCAAGGTCGCTGGATGGCTAAGCTAAGCGACCCAAGTGGCCGACACAAACACCTGGCCCATCTAGGAGTGGCACTGCAGTGTCAGACAGGATGGCACTTCAAAAAATAGTCCCCAAACAGCACATGATGCAAAGAAAAAAAGAGGTGCACCAAGGTCGCTGGATGGCTAAGCTAAGCGACCCAAGTGGCCGACACAAACACATGGCCCATCTAGGAGTGGCACTGCAGTGTCAGACAGGATGGCACTTCAAAAAATAGTCCCCAAACAGCACATGATGCAAAGACAAAAAGATGTGCACCAAGGTCGCTGGATGGCTAAGCTAAGCGACACAAGTGGCCGACACAAACACCTGGCCCATCTAAGAGTGGCACTGCAGTGTCAGACAGGATGGCACTTCTAAAAATAGTCCCCAAACAGCACATGATGCAAAGATAAATTAAAGAAAAAAGAGGTGCAAGATGGAATTGTCCTTGGGCCTTCCCACCCACCCTTATGTTGTATAAACTGGACATGCACACTTTAACAAACCCATCACTTCAGCGACAGGGTCTGCCACACGACTGTGACTAAAATGACTGGTTGGTTTGGGCCCCCACCAAAAAAGAAGCAATCAATCTCTCCTTGCACAAACTGGCTCTACAGAGGCAAGATGTCCACCTCCTCCTCATCCTCCGATTCCACACCCCTTTCACTTTGTACATCCCACTCCTCACAGATTATTAATTTGTCCCCACTGGAATCCACCATCTCAGGTCCCTGTGTACTTTCTGGAGGCAATTGCTGGTGATTGTCTCCAAGGAGGAATTGATTATAATTCATTTTGATGAACATCATCTTCTCCACATTTTCTGGAAGTAACCTCGTACGCCGATTGCTGACAAGGTGAGCGGCTGCACTAAACACTTTTTCGGAGTACACACTGGAGGGGGGGCTACTTAGGTAAAATAAAGCCAGTTTGTGCAAGGGCCTCCAAATTGCCTCTTTTTACTGCCAGTATGGTACGGACTGTCTGACGTGCCTACTTGGATGCGGTCACTCATATAATCCTCCACCTTTCTTTCAATGATGACAGAATCATATGCAGTCACAGTAGACGACATGTCAGTAATCGTTGGCAGGTCCTTCAGTCCGGACCAGATGTCAGCACTTGCTCCAGACTGCCCTGCACCACCGCCAGTGGGTGAGCTCGGAATTCTCAGCCTTTTCCTCGCAGCTCCAGTTGCGGGAGAATGTGAAGGAGGAGCTGTTGACCGGTCACGTTCCGCTTGACTTGACAAGTGTCTCACCAACAGGTCTTTGCACCTCTGCAGACTTGTGTCTGCTGGAAAGAGAGATACAACGTAGGCTTTAAACCTAGGATCGAACACGGTGGCCAAAATGTAGTGCTCTGATTTCAACAGATTGACCACAAGTCCAACATGCCTAGCGGAATCGCTCCATTTTAGCTCCTCCTTCAATCTCTCCAGCTTCTTCTGCAAAAGCCTGATGAGGGGAATGACCTGACTCAGGCTGGCAGTGTCTGAACTGACTTCACGTGTGGCATGTTCAAAGGGTTGCAGAACCTTGCACAACGTTGAAATCATTCTCCACTGCGCTTGAGTCAGGTGCATTCCCTCTCCTTTGCCTATATCGTAGGTAGCTGTATAGGCTTGAATGGCCTTTTGCTGCTCCTCCATCCTCTGAAGCATATAGAGGGTTGAATTCCACCTCGTTACTACCTCTTGCTTCAGATGATGGCGGGGCAGGTTCAGGAGTGTTTGCTGGTGCTCCAGTCTTCGGCACGCGGTGGCTGAATGCCAAAAGTGGCCCGCAATTCTTCGGGCCACCAACAGCATCTCTTGCACGCCCCTGTCATTTTTTAAATAATTCTGCACCACCAAATTCAATGTATGTGCAAAACATGGGACGTGCTGTAATTTGCCCACATGTAATACACGCACAATACTGGTGGCGTTGTCCGATGTCACAAATCCCCAGGAGAGTCTAATTGGGGTAAGCCATTCTGCGATCATGTTCCTCAGTTTCCGTAAGAGGTTATCAGCTGTGTGCCTCTTATGGAAAGCGGTGATACAAAGCGTAGCCTGCCTAGGAACAAGTTGGTGTTTGCGATATGCTGCTACTGGTGCCGCCGCTGCTTTTCTTGCTGCGGGAGGCAATACATCTACCCAGTGGGCTGTCACAGTCATATAGTCCTGAGTCTGCCCTGCTCCACTTGTCCACATGTCCGTGGTTAAGTGGACATTGGGTACAACTGCATTTTTTAGGACACTGGTGACTCTTTTTCTGACGTCTGTGTACATTCTCGGTATCGCCTGCCTAGAGAAATGGAACCTAGATGGTATTTGGTACCGGGGACACAGTACCTCAATCAATTCTCTAGTTCCCTGTGAATTAACGGTGGATACTGGAAACACGTTTAACACCACCCAGGCTGCCAAGGACTGAGTTATCCGCTTTGCAGCAGGATGACTGCTGTGATATTTCATTTTCCTCGCAAAGGACTGTTGGACAGTCAATTGCTTACTGGAAGTAGTACAAGTCGTCTTCCGACTTCCCCTCTGGGATTAAGATCGACTCCCAGCAGCAACAACAGCAGCGCCAGCAGCAGTAGGCGTTACACTCAAGGATGCATCGGAGGAATCCCAGGCAGGAGAGGACTCCTCAAACTTCACAGTGACATGGCCTGCAGGACTATTGGCTTTCCTGTCTAAGGAGGAAATTGACACTGAGGGAGTTGGTGGAGTGGTTTGCAGGACCTTGGTTACAAGAGGAAGAGATTTAGTTGTCAGTGGACTGCTTCCGCTGTCACCCAAAGTTTTTGAACTTGTCAATGACTTCTGATGAATGCGCTCCAGGAGACGTATAAGGGAGGATGTTCCTAGGTGGTTAACGTCTGTCAAAGTCGAAAAATATCATGCTGCACGTTGCCATATATTAACCCCATGCGCTTGCCCGCTGCACGTGCACATTCTCTCCCGTGCGTGCGCATATTCGCAGTTGCATGACGGCGCCTCCACGGTCGTGCGCTCAGGCGTGTGGTATGTGCATTTACGGTAGAGTTTGTGTGCGTCTGGTGGGCGACTCGATCGTTACATAGTTAATCCGAATAGTATGTTTTATAGGTAATGGTCCCCTTAATAATAACTGTAAGTTTGTTTAGTATAACTGGTTCATGAACAAAGGAATTCCTCTTTGCATGATACGAAGGGTCAGATAGGGTCTGAGCGATGGTGTTTGGTACCTAACCGAAGAGTATTTTATTAGAAACAATCCGGTGCTGGTTAGGTAGAGATTAATTGCTCCTGCGTATAGTTATGTCTATAAATAGTTTCTGGACATTTACTGTATTTGCGGTTCATTGTCCATGTGGTGGGAATCCTGAGATTCCCTCCCACCTGAGCAGTCTGGAATAGTCACAGCCCATCTGTTCAAACAAACCTATGACCTTTTGTTGTAATGTGAAGACAGATTCCTGTGTCCAATGAACAATGAGATATAGGTCCCTTTGTAGTGTACTGCATGCAGTGTATATAAGGCAGCCAGTTTGGGCCAGCTCAGTCTACTCTCCACAAAAGGTTTTCATCACTGACTAACTATGGAGCTGGTGACAAGGACTGCGCAGCGATCATTCCCCAGCGTGTAAGTTTTTCTATGTAGCCAACTTGTTCTCTGTTTGTATTTGCCATACTCTCTCTCTCTGTTATTGTTAAACTGTTGTATATTGTATATGTGTAGTTATCATGTTTAGGTATTGATGTTAGTCTGTAGTGTATAAGATGTTAACTGTATTTTTCCCTTTTTACATAACTAAATCTCGTTAGTAAAGGTTTTGGAACCTCAGCAGGGTGTCTGTGTTTCTCTAGCTAGTACAAAGGGTTTCAATGTATCTCAATCACTCAAACAGCTTACTTAAATATCCAGGTTAACCAGTGGTACATCATTGCAGTATCTCAATACTAAGACTTACAGTATAATCAGGCTCTGTGTTTAAAGTTTATAAAAGTACTGTCTGTGTGTACGCTCGCTGTGTGTATTCCATACACCCAGCGTAGCGTGTGTACGTAATTTGCGTACCACGTGCAAGGCCTTCATACGCAAATAGCGTACGAAGGGTGTAGCACGTGCACGTGGTTTAGCGGCCATTACGGCTACACGGTATTAGTATATAGCTAATGTTAAAAGGTAGATAACGGACTCTATCACATCCTTACCCCTACTTATTACAGCTTGACAAAGGCAACACACGGCTTGACAAATGTTGTCCGCATTTCTGTTAAAATAATTCCACTCCGACGAGGTGATTTTTTTTGTAATTTGACCAAGCATGTCAATGGCCATATTCGTCCCACGGACAACAGGTGTCTCCCCGAGTGCCTGACTTAAACAAACCACCTCACCATCAGAATCCTCCTTGTCAATTTCCTCCTCAGCGCTAGCAACACCCATATCCTCATCCTGGTGTACTTCAACAGTGACATCTTCAATTTTACTATCAGGAACTGGACTGCGGGTGCTCCTTCCAGCACTTGCAGGGGGTGTGCAAATGGTGGAAGGTGCCACCTTTTCTCGTCCAGTGTTGGGAAGGTCAGGCATCGCAACTGACACAATTGGACTCTCCTTGGGGATTTGTGATTTAGAAGAATGCACAGTTCTTTGCTGTGCTTTTGCCAGCTTAAGTCTTTTCATTTTTCTAGCGAGAGGATGAGTGTTTCCATCCTCATGTGAATCTGAACCACTAGCCATGAACATAGGCCAGGGCCTCAGCCGTTCCTTGCCACTCCGTGTTGTGAATGGCATATTGGCAAGTTTACGCTTCTCACCAGACGCTTTTAATTTAGATTTTTGGGTCATTTTACTGAACTTTTGTTTTTTGGATTTTACATGCTCTCTACTATGACATTGGGCATCGGCCTTGTCAGACGACGTTGATGGCATTTCATCGTCTCGGCCATGACTAGTGGCAGCAGCTTCAGCACGAGGTGGAAGTGGATCTTGATCTTTCCCTGTTTTACCCTCCACATTTTTGTTCTCCATTTTTTAATGTGTGGAATTATATGCCAGTAATATATCAATAGCAATGGCCTACTGTACCGTACTGCTATATATTATATACTGGTGGTCAGCAAAATTCTGCACTGTCCTCCTACTATATATACTGCGCACAACTAAAATGCACCACAGGTATGGATGATGACACTTGATGACACAGAGGTATACTTGATGACACAGAGGTAGGTAGAGCAGTGGCCTACTGTACCGTACTGCTATATATTATATACTGGTGTTCAGCAAAACTCTGCACTGTCCTCCTACTATATATACTGCGCACAACTAAAATGCACCACAGGTATGGATGGATAGTATACTTGATGACACAGAGGTAGGTAGAGCAGTGGCCTACTGTACCGTACTGCTATATATTATATACTGGTGGTCAGCAAAATTCTGCACTGTCCTCCTACTATATATACTGCGCACAACTAAAATGCACCCCAGGTATGGATGGATAGTATACTTGACGACACAGAGGTATGTAGAGCAGTGGCCGACTGTACCGTACTGCTATATATTATATACTGGTGGTCAGCAAAATTCTGCACTATCCTCCTACTATATATACTGCGCACAACTAAAATTTACCACAGGTATGGATGGATAGTATACTTGAAGACACAGAGGTAGGTAGTGCAGTGGCCTACTGTACCGTACTGCTATATATTATATACTGGCGGTCAGCAAAATTCTGCACTGTCCTCCTTTTATATATTCTGCGCACAACTAAAATGCACCACAGGTATGGATGGATAGTATACTTGATGACACAGAGGTAGGTAGAGCAGTGGACTACTGTACCATACTGCTATATATTATATACTGGTGGTCAGCAAAATTCTGCACTGTCCTCCTACTATATATACTGCGCACAACTAAAAGGCCCCACAGGTATGGATGGCTAGTATACTTGACGACACAGAGGTAGGTTGAGCAGTGGCCTACTGTACCGTACTGCTATATAATATATACTGGTGGTCAGCAAAATTCTGCACTGTCCTCCTACTATATATACTGCGCACAACTAAAATACACCACAGGTATGGATGGATAGTATACTTGACGACACAGAGGTAGGTAGAGCAGTGGACTACTGTAATGTACTGCTATATAATACTGGTGGTCACTGGTCAGCAAAATTCTGCACTGTCCTCCTACTATAAACTACAGTGCAGCACAGATATGGAGCGTTTTTCAGGCAGAGAACGTAGATATTGTCAGCACACTGATCACAGATATTTGCAAGCACACTGAGCACAGATATTTGCAGCACACTGAGCACAGATATTTGCAGCACACTGAACACAGAAACTGAGAGAACGCTGCACGTCCTCTCCGTATCATCTCCAATGCACGTGTGAAAATGGGGGCGACGCGCGGCTCCTTATATAGAATACGAATCTCGCGAGAATCCGACAGCGGGATGATGACGTTCGTGCACGCTCGGGTTAACCGAGCAAGGCAGGAGGATCCGAGTCTGCCTCGGAACCGTGTAAAATGGGTGAAGTTCGGGGGGGTTCGGATTCCGATGAAACGAACCCGCTCATCACTAATATATATATACACCTTTTCTAATTTTTTTTAAACTTTTTTTATTTATATTGTATTAATGTTATATATAGTGTGACATAACTGAGTAATTGAATATAATGGCGCTAGAAATTAACACATAAGCACATGCATCAAGCTGCACTGTGTGTGGCGCATGTGGGTGTTTCAGGGATGGGGTGCAGGAGTTTTTTTTAATTGAAAGAGGTACAGTAGTGAGTTATTCTAAGTTATACTAGCGGTGACCACTATTTATTCATTAAAATAAAAAAATAAAAAACACAAACTTGTTTAACTTTAAAAAAGAAAAAAGAAAAATGACAGCTATTTTTTATTATTGTACAAAAATGTCATGGTCTCTACAATTGGATAATGGTATATAGAGTATAAATGTCAATATATGGCTATATACACTGCTCAAAAAAATAAAGCGAACACTAAAATAACACATCCTATATCTGAATGAATGAAATATTCTTATTAAATACTTTGTTCTTTACATAGTTGAATGTGCTGACAACAAAATCACACAAATATTATCAATGGAAATCAAATTTATTAACCCATGGAGGTCTGGATTTGGAGTCACACTCAAAATTAAAGTGGAAAAACACACTACAGGCTGATCCAACTTTGATGTATTGTCCTTAAAACAAGTCAAAATGAGGCTCAGTAGTGTGTGTGGCCTCCACGTGCCTGTATGACCTCCCTATAATGCCTGGGCATGCTCCTAATGAGGTGGCGGATGGTCTCCTGAGGAATCTCCTCCCAGACCTGGACTAAAGCATCTGCCAACTCCTGGACAGTCTGTGGTGGATGTTGGTGGATGGAGCGAGACATGATGTACCAGATGTGCTCAATTGGATTCAGGCCTAGGGAACGGGCGGGCCAGTCCATAGCATCAATACCTTCATCTTGCATGAACTGTTGACACACTCCAGCCACATGAGGTCTAGCATTGTCTTGCATTAGGAGGAACCCAGGGCCAACCACACCAGCATATGGTCTCACAAGGGGTCTGAGTATCTCATCTTGGTACCCACTGGCAGTCAGGCAACCTCTGGCAATCACATGGAGGGCTGTGCAGCCCCCCAAAGAAATGCCACCCCACACCATTACTGACCCACTGCCAAACCGGTCATGCTGGAGGATGTTGCAGGCAGAACATTCTCCTTGGCGTCTCCAGACTCTGTCACGTCTGTCACATGTGCTCAGTGAGAACCTGCTTTCATCTGTGAAGAGCACAGGGCGCCAGTTGCAAATTTGCCAATCTTGGTGTTCTCTGGCAAATGCCAAACTTCCTGCATGGTGTTGGGCTGTAAGCACAACCCCCACCTGTGGACGTTGGACCCTCATACCACCCTCATGGAGTCTGTTTCTGATCGTTTGAGTAGACACATGCACATTTGTGGCTTGCTGGAGGTAATTTTGCAGGGCTCTGGCAGTGCTCCTCCTGTTCCTCCTTGCACAAAGGCGGAGGTAGCGGTCCTGCTGCTGGGTTGTTGCCCTCCTGCGGCCTCCTCCACGTCTCCTGATGTACTGGCCTGTCTCCTGGTAGAGCCTCCATGCTCTGGACACTACGTAGACAGACACAGCAAACCTTCTTGCCACAGCTCGCATTGATGTGCCATCCTGGATGAGCTGCACTACCTGAGCCACTTGTGTGGGTTGTAAACTCTGTATCATGCTACCACTAGAGTGAAAGCACCGCCAGCTTTCAAAAGTGACCAAAACATCAGCCAGAAAGCATAGGAGCTGAGAAGTGGTCTGTGGTCACCACCTGCAGAACAACTCCTTTATTGGGGGTGTCTTGCTAATTGCCTATAATTCCCACCTGTTGTCTATTCCATTTGCACAACAGCATGTGAAATTTATTGTCAATCAGTGTTGCTTCCTAAGTGGACAGTTTGATTTCACAGAAGTGTGATTGACTTGGAGTTACATTGTGCTGTTTAAGTGTTCCCTTTATTTTTTTTGAGCAGTATATATATATATATATATATATACTGCTCAAAAAAATAAAGGGAACACTAAAATAACACATCCTAGATCTGAATGAATGAAATATTCTTATTAAATACTTTGTTCTTTACATAGTTGAATGTGCTGACAACAAAATCACACAAAAATTATCAATGGAAATCAAATTTATTAACCCATGGAGGTCTGGATTTGGAGTCACCCTCAAAATGAAAGTGGAAAAACACACTACAGGCTGATCCAACTTTGATGTAATGTCCTTAAAACAAGTCAAAATGAGGTTTAGTAGTGTGTGTGGCCTCCACGTGCCTGTATGACCTCCCTTCAACCCACACAATTGTCTCAAGTAGTGCAGCTCATCCAGGGTTCCCTTTATTTTTTTGAGCAGTGTATATATATATATATATATATATATATATATAGTTACACATTCAATATATATATATATATATATATATATATATATGTGGTATCCACATTTGGGATCCCACTACTGCCCCCATCATGACCCTAACTGCAGCAGACGCTGCCTGAGGAGGCCTGTAAACTGGGCAGGTGCTGACAGTGTTAAAAATTCCCCTCTCCGGTTGCCTACCAACGGCCCACAGAGAGAACTGAGATGGGGAGCACTAGGACCTAGTAATCTCCAGCCAGGATGGAGAGAGAGCGGGAACACCTGGAGTCCCATGGATTGGGAGAGAGTTTTGGCGCCGAAGGAGGAGCTGACCTGAGAGCAGAGGAGAGGCGCGGGATATTGGCGGGTAGCACCCGGAGATTGAGAGCTGCTGCAGGGGAGCGCAGGAGGAGATCCGCGTCTGAGCCAGAAGCTGCCGCCAAAGAGGGACCAGGACAGGTGAAGAGGGGTGTCTGCCTGCCGCAAAGACCAGCAGGTCATTGCCGCGGTCAGAGAGCCAGGACCCAACCGCGGTCATCAGCCTGTGCCACTGAGGTGAGTTGCCGCATGCAGATAGCCGAAACCCGAGAGGCATGCTGAAGGTGTGAGCACCGGGCAACAACAGACAGAAGGAGCCGCGGCCAACAGACAGCCCAGCAGGAGGATGCTGAGTGAGCACCCAGAGAGGGAAGGTGAACATCACCATCACACTGCAGGTACACTCACAAACCTCCCTTAGCTCTTATTGCATGGTTCTACTCCCACAGTATCCTACAAATATAGGGGGGGGGTCTGTCACCAGCTGTGTCCTTTGGGGAAACAAGGGGGATGCCCCTGACCCCAGATATTCCGGTCAAAGACTCCCCAGTTAGAAGTGCCTCAACGCTGCCCCCAGGTTGTGACTTTACTGAGCTACACTACAAAGATGTATGATAAAACTGATTTACCTTTCCGTGGATACAAATACGGTTAGCACTGTTACCCATTGTTGCTGTGTATTGCAAATAATCCAACCTGCACACTTTCCTACAAATACGTACCTCACGTCCATTGACGCCTTCCCAGGAGTTCACTATTAAAGTGCAAGTGATCTTTTAAAAGGCGACATTTACTCCAAATGCCAACTAAGGTGCAGGAACTGAATGTTAGTGTATGAGGTGCAGCGCCACCCTATGGACAGTTTAGTTAGTGTACCAAAATTACTATCAGGACATTTCTTACCCTAAACTATTTGAAGTGGTACATTACATTTGAATGATTGCGGTTGCACGCGATATATTTGACTGTTTGACCAAGCCATTGTCGTGCCTTTGAAATACATAAGCTGTGATTGCTGTTATAGACACTTGAGGAATTGAGGTATTGTAATGATGTCTAACCTATGCAATTGTCCTTAACAAGAATTGAGTTACAGCAGTGACTGATAGCCTTCCATTCAATAAATGGTTGTATAAAAGTCAAATTGCTTTCTAACAAATATTTAAAATGCCAGCTCTAATATACACTGTGGATGCCTGCACATCTTATTACCATGTGCTATGAATGTGCGCTATACATCGCAACACTGCATCCCATAAGAGAAAACAATACACCCACACATTATCTGAGTTCCAAAGCTCATTGATGTATATATTTGTTATTAAAAGGATATGTATTCAATTTATCACAATGTACAGTATATATATATATATATATATATATATATATATATATATATATATATTTACATGGTTACAATTTACACAGTAAGCAGTTATTACAAACTAATTCAAATACATACATGGCCAGCAATACATCACCATATTTTGCTCAAATAAAGTCTCCACTCCATATCACTCTCTCTTTCTCAGTAAAATCATGCAGCCACTGGACAGTCAGCATCTCCACCATCATCTGGGACAAAGAAAGCAGCCGGCTGTGTAATCACCTATACACTGAGTCTCTTGGGGGTATATACAGATCTCTTGTTACTAGTATAGGGGAGGGAACTTTCTCATTCATAATGAGTAATTGGTCAGTTCATATGCAAGCCTTGAAGACATCAAAAGGGCTGGCCTGAGTTTCATGTCCATCACATGCTTTAAATGGAATGTTCATTGTTCTCATCAGAATTGTGGCTTTATATTGCTACATTCAATCATAACTACTCATGGCAATGTGCTACAACTTAATAACAGGCATCAAATGAATCTACACATTAATCTGGTTACTGTGACACCAAGCACGACATGTCCATCTTGCTCCGCTCCAATAATACACATACATGACGTTACTCCATTATATAATTTAAAACATTATGATGTCTGGCGCTTGATATGTTCAAATTATGTGCTGTATGAAATATGTGTTGAATATATCTTTGTGGCATATCTGTGTAAATGCGTATGTTACCATATATTGCTGTGCTCGCTGTGCATATACGCAAGTATAGCGACTCATAATGTGTGGAGTCTGTATGTTCTCTCCATGTAATATTTTGGACTTCGACAGTCCACCCTTTGGCAGTAAACAATAACTGCCATAAATTAACATAAGAAAAATATTTCAAACAATAATCAGTGGCCTAGACACAACTATGTATTCATTTCATAAATCAGACATTTGACTATATTTGGGGAAGACGGGGAGGAGGACGAGACATCCTCTATATGCACTCGGCGGTCATGGGACCACTGGTTGGGTGTGGGACAACATTCAACCTATAGAGTATGCTGGGACAGTGCTTTGGCCTATAATGTCTGATTTGGATGAACATTTCACACATGCATGTACCTACGTCTTTGTACACTGATGTTCGGATTCGATTGAGGTTCTGCTGGGTATAGGGAGAAAACACAAACAAATCATGAAAGTTTCATAACATTTTCATGATTTACATATTCCTATGATTTTCTGAACATTGTTTCCATTCCTGGAACGTATGCTAGCTCTGTTTCATCATTGAACAAGGGTTATAAGTAGTGTCCTTCCTAAATAACATAAACCTTCAGAGTTTGGGAAGAGCCACTCTGTTAGGATCTCCTGCTCTGTGCTGCCACGTCGCCATGGCAACCGGGAGGCAAGTGTTAGCGAAGTAACATGAGCGCAGCTGATACTCCGGTCCGGGTTTTTACTGTGTAGTGGTTACAGGCTCTGTGCACGGCAGGGAATCCGGCGCTGGTTTTGTGCTCACAGTCTGTGAGGTCTGAGTGGGGCGTGGACAGCACCTGCTATATAAACCATCCTCTAAGGCTAGGCAAATGCTGCTGAATCTTTGTTTGTTAGTCAGTTCCAGAGAGTTAGCTAGTACTGTGTGACTTTGTATTTACTTGTTGCTTACTGCGAATAGGCCTTGGGATTCGGTACTTCATTCTGCCAATCCGGACCTAGCAGTAAGACTGGAGTCAGTAGTTTGACCTGCTGGGGTTCTTTTGCTATTCTGTGAACCCAGCAGGTTTGCGGCTGTACTCTCAGACCTGCTTGCTTAATCCTCCCTCACTGTGCAGGGCGTCCAGGTGTCAGTTTAGTGGCAGTAAGCTGAACCTGTGCCCTGCAAGTGGGGGTTAGGATTGTGGATACTCTCCTTGTGTCTATATTTCTATCTCTGACCAAGGAGTTTATTCCCACACCCGTTGGTAACCCTTTGGGGTTTTTTCTGTTGCTCTTAGCAACATCATTTCAGGTGCTCCACATGTTAAATCACTACACCTCGCTTCATTGTCCGTTCTATTCCATCTGAGCATTCCTGAAACTAGGGAGACACCCAATTCCTGAGCCTTTGGGCTTCTCCGTTCACTTTGTGTTTATTAGTTATTCCATCACCTCCTGTGTATGTTATGTTATACTGTCTGTGAGTTCGTTTGCTTCGCTTCCCTCTCTGTTCATACACCGGTATACTCCTGTTAGCACTGGTGTGCGTAACATATTCAGCAGCCCTACTCCTGTTGAAATTTTGTGGGAATATGGAGCATACCCCTCAAAATACTTTGCAACAGGTGGTCGATCAGGTGCAGGTCCTGACTCGACAATTGAATGAGATGTCCATTAAAATGAACACCCCGCAGGCCGCTAGCTGAGCTCCCGCAGCAGCAGCGGAAAGTTCAGGGGTTAAGGAGCCGAAAGTAAATCTCCCGGATCGTTTTTCTGGAGATCGCTCGCAGTTCTTTTGTTTCAAGGAGAGCTGTAAGCTATATTTCAGGCTTAGGCCCCAGTCTTCTGGGTCGGAGATTCAGCGGGTGGGCATGGTGATTTCCTTGCTACAAGGAGACCCACAGGTCTGGGCATATGGCCTGACTGTCCGTCGCTTAAAAGTGTTGATGCTTTTTTTACGGCACTGGGCATTTTGTATGACGACCCTGACAAGATGGCTTCAGCCGAGGCTCAGATTACGGTTCTTAAGCAAGGGCGACGGCCAGCTGAGGTTTATAGTACGGAGTTTCGGAGGCTGGCTCATGATACCCAGTGGAATGACCCAGCCCTGAGAAACCAGTACCGAAGGGGCCTTTCTGACCAGATAAAGGACCAACTGGTACAATAATCCTCGCCTGATAGCTTAGATCAGCTCATGCAGTTATCCATCCGGGTGAATAGACGGCTGAGAGAGCGTAGGCTTGAACGGGAGACCGCAGTTTCCTTTTTTCCCAAGGGAACCTCAGACTCTGAGGAATATTCCGAGGAGCCTATGCAGATTGGGGCTACCCGCCTCTCCTCGCGTGAGAAGACGCGGAAGAGACAGCAGGGTTTGTGTTTGTACTGTGGGAATAAAGGTCATGTTGTAGTATCATGCCCAGAAAAAACGGAAAACTTCAGGGCCTGAGGGTGATGGGAAATATCCTGTCAGGCCAGAAGTCAGAATTTCCCAAAATGACTTTTCTCATTCCGGTGATTTTGGAGATCCTCGGTCAAACTGTCAAGACTGAGGCCTTTGTTGACAGTGGGGCCGATGGGGTTTTCATGGACCGTCAATTCGCCCTGGAACACTCTGTTCCCTCAGTACCTTTGGCATCAGAGATTGAGATCTGTGGGTTAAATGGGGAACCATTGTCCCAGGGTAAAATTACCTCCTGCACCAGCCAAATTCCTTTGTTTATTGGAGCCACACACTCTGAAAAATTGTCTTTTTATGTGACTGTCTGTTATTTTGCCCCATTGGTTTTGGGGTTACCCTGGTTAAGGGCCCATAACCCTCAATTTGACTGGGTCTCTGGGGAGATTCTTAGTTGGGGTAGTGATTGTTTCAGGAGTTGCTTGAGCCTTCCAGTCAGGCTCTCGCAGCTAAGTTTGCCAGGATTGCCAGGATGTTATGCAGATTTTGCGGATGTGTTCTCCAAAAAAGTTGCGGAGGTACTACCTCCCCATCGCCCCTATGACTGTGCCATTGATTTGTTGCCGGATGCTAAGCTTCCCAAGAGCAGGTTGTACTCCCTGTCACGTCCTGAGACTCAGGCTATGGCAGAGTACATTCAGGAGAACTTGGCTAAGGGATTTATCAGACCCTCACAGTCCCCAGATGGGTCGGGGTTCTTCTTAGTGGGTAAAAAGGACGGTTCGTTGCGACCCTGCATCGACTTCAGGGAATTGAATCGTATCACGATTAAAAACTCGTACCCACTGCCTCTCATTTCGGTTTTGTTTGACCAGCTTCGTACTGCCACCATTTTTTCTAAGATTGACCTACGCGGTGCTTACAATCTAATCCAAATAAGAGAGGGGGATGAATGGAAGACTGCCTTTAATACCCACTCAGGGCATTATGAATATTTGGTGATGCCTTTTGGTCTCTCTAATGCCCCGGCAGTCTTCCAGGAATTCATGAACGATGTGCTCAGGGAATATTTGGATAGATTCTTAGTTGTTTATCTAGATGACATCCTAATCTTCACTCATTCCCTGGAGGAACATCGGAAGCATGTACGCTTAGTCCTCCAGAAACTCAGAGACCACCAGCTTGGGGCGAAGCTGGAGAAGTGTGAGTTTGAAGTCCAACAAATCGCATTTCTAGGGTATATTCTTCTCCTCAGAAGGTTTCCAAATGGAGGGTTCTAAGGTACAGGCAGTCCTGGATTGGGTGCAGCCCACTAGTTTGAAGGCGCTTCAGCGTTTTCTGGGCTTTGCGAATTTTAATAGACGGTTTATCGCTGGATTTTCGTCTATAGTGGCCCCCTTGGTGGCACTCACTAAGAAAGGGGCGGATGTTGCTCACTGGTCTTGTGAGGCCAAAGCGGCCTTTGCCCGTCTCAAAAGGGCATTTGTCTCGGCCAAGGTGCTGCGACACCCAGATCCAGAGCGTATTTTTGTGGTAGAAGTGGATGCCTCTGAGATAGGTATTGGGGCAGTGCTCTCTCAGATGGGGGGTCTGATAATCGCCTTCATCCCTGTGCTTACTTTTCCCGTAAATTTTCGTCTGCCGAGATGAATTATGATGTGGGTAACCGGGAATTGTTGGCTATAAAGGATGCACTCGGGGAGTGGAGACACTGGCTTGAGGGGGCTAAGTTTGTGGTCTCAATTCTCACCGACCATAAAAATCTGGCATATTTAGAGTCAGCGAAGCGGCTCAATGCCAGGCAGGCACGATGGGCTTTGTTTTTTGCTCGCTTTAATTTTTTGATAACATATCGCCCTGGGTCAAAAAACATCAAGGCTGATGCGCTCTCGCTAAGTTTTGCTCCAGTTCAAGAGACCACAGAGGAGCCATTGCCCATTGTGTCCCCATCATGTATTAAAGTGGGCATTACCCAGGACCTCTTGTCATTAGTCCTTAGAGCACAGGAGCAGGCTCCTCCAGACCTTCCGGTAGGTCTCTTGTTTGTGCCTCCTAGGTTAAGACAGCGAGTGTTCCTGGAATTCCATGCCAAGAGGTCGGCAGGGCATCCGGGTATTACCAGAACTCGGGAGTTGCTGTCTAGGGCGGTGTGGTGGCCCTCGGTGGCTAGGGATGTGGATCAGTGGGTTCGGGCATGTGACGTTTGTGCCCGAAATAAAACTCCTAGAGGGGTTCCTGTCGGCCCATTACATCCACTCTCTATTCCGTCTAAGCCATGGACCCACATTTCCATGGATTTTGTGGTGGACTTGCCCAAATCCTCGGGGATGACAGCCATTTGGGTTGTCGTTGACAGGTTTTCGAAGATGGCGCATTTCGTTCCACTGGTTGGGTTGCCATCGGCCAGACGCCTGTCTGAGTTATTTATGCAGCATGTTGTGCGCCTCCACGGGTTGCCACTTGATGTGGTCTCTGACCGTGGATCCCAGTTTGTGGCCAAATTCTGGAGGTCATTTTGTTCTGATCTCCAGATTTCTGTGAGCTTGTCGTCAGGCTACCATCCACAGTCTAATGGGCAGACTGAGAGGGTGAACCAGTCCTTGGAGCAGTTCCTCAGGTGTTATGTCTCCAAGTGTCATACTGACTGGGTTGCTCATCTGTCCATGGCGGAGTTTGCCTATAACAACGCGGCTCACTCTGCTACAGGGATCTCTCCCTTCCTTTGTGTGTATGGGCATCATCCTAAGGCCAATTCTTTTGACCCCCTGGATTCCACGCCTGGTGGTTCCTCTGTTGTTTTGGTCCTTAGGGGTATCTGGAGGAAAGTGAAGAAAGCCCTTGTGTCTGTGTCATTAGTGACCAAAAGGGTTTTTGATAAGTGGAGAAGACCCTGCAGCTTCAAATTAGGAGACTTTGTCTGGTTGTCCACCAAGAATTTGAAGTTGAGACAGCCATCTCATAAGTTAGGCCCCCGATTCATCAGCCCTTATAAGATCACCAGGGTTATCAATCCGGTGGCATTTCAGTTAGATCTGCCCCGTTCATTGGGTATCAATAAAACATTTCATTGTTCCCTTTTAAAACTGGCGGTTAGTAATCCTTCTTTCAGTGGAAGACCTTCTCCTCTTCTGATACGGGGTCAGAGGGAGTTTATGGTTGAAAGGGTTCTTGACTCCAAGATGGTTCGGGGTCGGCTGTCATTTTTGGTGCACTGGAAGGGGTATGGCCCCGAGAAACGGTCGTGGGTGCGCAGTTGTGATCTTCATGCCCCCAGACTGATACGCTCTTTCTTCTCGCATTTCCCCGATAAACCCGGTAGTAGGGGTTCTTTGACCCCTCGTCAGAGGGGGGGTACTGTTAGGATCTCCTGCTCTGTGCTGCCACGTTGCCATGGCAACTGGGAGGCAAGTGTTAGCGAAGTAACCTGAGCGCAGCTGATACTCCGGTCCGGGTTTTTACTGTGTAGTGGTTACAGGCTCTGTGCACGGCAGGGAATCCGGCGCTGGTTTTGTGCTCACAGTCTGTGAGGTCTGAGTGGGGCGTGGACAGCACCTGCTATATAAACCATCCTCTAAGGCTAGGCAAATGCTGCTGAATCTTTGTTTGTTAGTCAGTTCCAGAGAGTTAGCTAGTACTGTGTGACTTTGTATTTACTTGTTGCTTACTGCGAATAGGCCTTGGGATTCGGTACTTCATTCTGCCAATCCGGACCTAGCAGTAAGACTGGAGTCAGTAGTTTGACCTGCTGGGGTTCTTTTGCTATTCTGTGAACCCAGCAGGTTTGCGGCTGTACTCTCAGACCTGCTTGCTTAATCCTCCCTCACTGTGCAGGGCGTCCAGGTGTCAGTTTAGTGGCAGTAAGCTGAACCTGTGCCCTGCAAGTGGGGGTTAGGATTTTGGATACTCTCCTTGTGTCTATATTTCTATCTCTGACCAAGGAGTTTATTCCCACACCCATTGGTAACCCTTTGGGGTTTTTTCTGTTGCTCTTAGCAACATCATTTCAGGTGCTCCACATGTTAAATCACTACACCTCGCTTCATTGTCCGTTCTATTCCATCTGAGCATTCCTGACACTAGGGAGACACCCAATTCCTGAGCCTTTGGGCTTCTCCGTTCACTTTGTGTTTATTAGTTATTCCATCACCTCCTGTGTATGTTATGTTATACTGTCTGTGAGTTCGTTTGCTTCGCTTCCCTCTCTGTTTATACACCGGTAAACTCCTGTTAGCACTGGTGTGCGTAACACACTCATAAACCTTTCTTCCACATATATTAATGAGCTCTTTAGCTGCAATGTGTGAATAGCCATTATCTGATTGTTCCTGATTACCTCCCAATTTCCTGAAATTGGTGAGATTTAAACATACCAAGGATTTATCTATGTTACTGGTGGATCTTAAGACTAGGGGGTCTAGTTATATTATATTCTTTGTCCACCGGTCCCCTCCCCCTTCCGTGTAATTCAAGTTCCTCAGCTAACTCTAAAAGAATATGGCACTAATCCTGCATCTTTTCATCTTAGAGGTACCTGTGAGCACATCCAACTTTCCGTTTGGTTTAAGACCTTACCCACTAGTGAGTGGTAATCACTCAAGGGATGTCTGTCACCTTATTGCTAGACTGACATCTCTGGATGCTCTCATCTTCAAATATGGGGTCACAATAACTACAAAATACAGTATTCCTCAGACAATAGCCTATCACGTTACCTCCGAACACCGTAACTACTAGACCATTGATTTTTCTCTGGCTTTAACAAACTGATAGGCTAATCTTGGGATGCTATAAGGAAATCACTCCTTCCTCCAGAACCAGTTCCAGTCCCACACTCGACACCTCACGAAAAACCTCGCAAAAATAGAATGTCCTGAAAAAAATGTTTGTCAGCGGGAAAGAGAGAGAAAAGAGAAAATAGAACAAAACAAATCTTGTCCTTAGCAAATCAATTACAATGACTAGTCTTTCTGTAATCCTTTAGCACGCTCAGGTAGTGTTCAATAGTGCCGCCTCTCAGTCTTCACGGAACAGACTCTCTGATGATACTTTTGCGATCTCACTCCATTTACGAGTTCCTTCCGGACTACCGACTTTCCTGCAATGGGAATCGTGGACCCAAGTCTCTTGGCTACTTTCACTGGGATAGTGCTGTCAACAAAACTTGGTATGGTCCTTCCCACCTGTCTATTAGGCAACCTGAGCATAAGAACAATCACACAGTCTCTTGGTTCACAATCAAGACAGTATTTGGCATACCAGGAATGAACAGTTTCAAGTTCTTTTGTCAAGTTCTCAAATGCTGGCTCATCTCGATAAGGCAATGTACTGTCACCTCATTGGTGTATTTCTGATCATTGCGCGGATCAATCATGACATGAGGTTGTCTTCCAAAACACAAAAAACAAAACACAAAAACAAAAAAACAAAAACAAATTTCGAAGAGGGTGATTCATTAAGTGAAGATCTGGGAGTGGTTCTGATGCTACATAATACTAGTGGCAATGTCTATGACCACAATAGTCCAATTTCACTTTGCTCCTACTTCTAGGGGTACCATATCTACACACAAATTTCTGCACAATTTTCTTTGCGGTAAACACAGCAGCATCTGTGGTGGCAGGAAATGCCTCTACCCAGTTTGAGAAAACATTAGTGCACACCAATACATAACAATAATTCCTAAAGGGTGTTAACTGTACGAAGTCGATTTGTATTACCTGAAAAGATCCGTCTGCAGGAGGGATATGGGATGGCTCTGTTAGTACTACCTTACCAAATGTTCTTCCTCATGCAAGTAAGACAGGTAATTGCTTTCCTGCTTGCCTGAGAAGAGAACCCTGGTACATGCCAGTAAGCTCTTACCAATTTGCACATACCTTCCTTGCCCTAGGTGAGTCAGACCATATGTCGCCTCAGCTAGACTTGAGAGATACGTCCTGGGGGCCACTGGCTTACCTTGTCCATCTCTCCAGAGTCCTGGGGACTCCTAACCATACCCCTTTGACTTCCAGACCTCCTTTTCCTGTAGGGAACACAAATTTGTATCTTAGTTTAACTGTTGTGTGTTTGCAATGTAGAGTACCATGAGCATAACTCAAAAAAATAAAGAAAGAAAAAAAACATCTCTAGAGGAGAGAAAGAAGAAGGAAATATCAGGTCTGCGTTCACCAACGGGCATATCAGTGTCTATACAAATTTTCCCTTCACCAGTATTCTCATCCTTCCTCCACCCTTTGTGCATGACCAGGCACACTGCAGTAATACTGGTGTCATCATGCTGGTGAGATATACTGGGTTCGGGCAGAACTCTGAAGGACCAATTAGGCATGTAGTGTTTGAACTGTAATCGGGTCCATGTATTGTATCCTCCTGTGTGAACTCAAAAGATGAAAAGGAAACTGTGTAGAAACAGAATAGGGGTTGGTGACAGATTGTTTGTAGAGGTGGAGAGGATTTTATTAAAATGGCAACTGGATTGGGCACTACGGGGAATTGACGCTCAACTATCTTGTTTATCCCCCTTAGATCCTGCACTAGCCTGTAACCCCTCCCCGCACTCTTTTTCACAGGGAAGATGGGACTATTGGCTGTGCTGGACATCCTGACTAGGATGCCCTGCTGTAGCAGCCGCTCTATGACGGGGTACACTCCTAATTCCACCTCTGGCTTCAGAGGGTACTGAGGGATTTTTGGCGCTATCCTGCCACCTTTTATTTGTACTACTACTGGGGCTACATTCACCATCAATCCATTGTCCTGTCCATCTTAAGTTCATAGGGAACCCGGTATCTATGAGATAATGTCCTCTACCTGTGATGGACATGAATCTAGAACAGTGTAATGCAACATTAGTCTTTGAGGGTATCTAACATCCCTTGTACTTCCTGAGCGGGAGTACAATATATGTATTGCATATTTAACAAAGTTTCTGTTACGTTAGTCAGGGGCCATTTCTGTTAGGAAAAAAAGAAGGAAAGGAAGGGGTTTAGCATCGTGGGCCCAATCGTAACTTCAACAGGTTTTTGTCAAAGGGTAATGTTGCACTTCTTTCGTTCCTCCCATTTGCCGAATTAGTGTTTACCAGTGATCTTATCCAAATGGAGAATTTTCTATTACTGCAAAAGACAAAAAAAACAATTAACAAGCTTCTAGGTCATGCGAAGTATTCATTCAATTCTTCTCATCCCGTATTAAGGGTCTGTACATGGTCCAACAAACATTTCCAAGCTCATCTTGACTAGGGGCATTATTAGGAATGAATACTTCTTATATGGTAACTAAAAGAAATACCCGGGGGTTACCCCGTCTCTGTCCACTTTCCTACTGGCAAATACTAATGTGCGGACAGGTTTTTCTCCATTTCTGATGTTACTTTCTTGATTTTTATTTTTGGGTTTTACTATATATGTACACAAATGATACTATACTTACCAGTTCCATTTGTCTCAGCCACTTCCCCCGCAGGCTACTGCTCTTCTTTTACCGGTTGGATACTCCTCTGAGTGCATGAGAAATGGCTGAAACCAGTCAGGTCGCCTTCTCCTCCTATATAAAACTTCGACATTCATTAGTACATATATAGGTTACATTCATATTTTTCATATTTTTATTTTTATTATTTTCTATAGTTTGTATGCTAGCCATAACTGCTTTCACATCTACATATGGCGGTGTACTTGCTTTCTCTTTTTTTTCTACTTGTTTATTGTTGCTAAAAGTTCAAACAGTTCTTATATTTCCGTTGTTGTCTTATATGACTTTGGTTAGACATACTACCTGCAATACCTCAGGATCAAACTTACCAACCCCAGGGAATGATGCCCTATCATCAGCAGTCATACGTACCCATTCATTTGCAAAAACCTTGCTGACCCTTTTGGGCTCACTTCTCCTGCCTGAACCCTGGCTAAATGTCTCTTGCTTGAGCAACTGGCTCCCATATTTGTGGGCCTTTTCCCACAAACACCAAAATACACAATTCAAGCAGACGGTGAAAGTTATTTGAGCGCCTTTCACTCGCTCTCGCCCACGCTGGCCAGTACTATGATACACTGTCGATAGTGGATCGCGATGTACCCAACTTAGGGCTCCTATCAGACCTTACAGCACTGTAATTTCTTTTGGTGGAAGTTCTGTTGGAATATTTTCCTGAGAGAGGCAGCGAAAAATTCCTTTTCAGTATCTTTCCACTGGAATTTTTGTAGGGTGAAAAATAAAAAACTTCAATAACTATTGCTCACCCTTTCTAGTGGAAGCCCACCCGGGAGATTTCCCGACGTTATCAAAGAAAAACCCCTTGTTTACACAATCACGCCTGCGTATGCTTCCCACAGCGCATATGACACAATAGTATCATGTTGTGCTTTGTAAAATACACGGGTGTGCAGTTCAATCGCACAGCCTATAGATACAAGTTATCTATCCACCCTACGATCGCTGTTACCTGAAACACCTAGACCACTCTAGACCACCTAGATTTGGGACACCTAGATCACCTAGACCAGTGGTTCTCAAACTCGGTCCTCAGGACCCCACACAGTGCATGTTTTGCAGGTAACCCAGCAAGTACACAGGTGTATTAATTACTCACTGACACATTTTATACGGTCCACAGGTGGAGTTAATTATTTCACTTGCACTTCTGTGAGGAGACCTGCAAAACATGCACCGTGTGGGGTCCTGAGGACCGAGTTTGAGAACCTGTGACCTAGACCACTTCAGACCACCTAGACAATACGTAGGGTTGCGAACCCTAACGCCACTGAGCCTATACAAACCTAGTGTTTCCACGGGATCCCGATTTCTCCTCGGGGTTCAATACACTCACTTCTGCTTTCTCTCACTCAGATACACCTTGTTTTTCTTTTCTGTACAGAGAATACCACTCCCTCTGATTGATGGTCTCAATCCAAAGGCAGTTCCATTTAAACAAAGTCTTACACTATTCTGCTTTTGAAATCAGATAGTTATGTGCTATTGTATTAAATGTGTCATGGGCTGGTCTAATTGTGTTCCTGGTAATGACCTGGGTGAGCCAGTGAAGGGCGCAGGGAGGCAGAAGTTAGGTGGCTTGAGATATGGACGATTCATATGCTGGAGCACCCTGGAAGTTTACACAGTGAGCACAGAGAATTGGCGAGACCTGAAGCAGATGCGCGGAGTCTAACTCGCCAGGGGTTTTTGACAGTGACCCCCGCCAGGGGATATGGTCTTCGCTGCGCCTGATGGGCAGGTCATGGCCCTCTGCTCAGGTTCCTCTGTGGAGGCTGTGAGACACTTGGGTATACAGGGATGCTTAATACCGGATTATATTGAAGTGCTTAACCATTGATGATGAGTCCGATGGTGACATGAAAAGGTAAGTATATTGGAGATGGTGAACTCTGGAGTGCTTGGGTAGCTGAGGATATCCGGAGCCTGTGAGGGGAATCCTGGACTTAGCACCGCAGACTGGTAACATACTGAGATGGAGATAGTGGAAGTCTCTGGCGGCGAGTAAGTAACCAGGAAAGGCAGGTACAGCAGGACACAGGTAAACGGATCTGTGGAGCAAGCTTGGAGCCTTGAGAGGGACGCTGGAGAATTTGCAGGAGAACTGACAAGTTGTTCAAGGCAATGAGGACTCTGGGAAGCCTGCTTATATCCGCCAAGAAGGATGCTGATTGGTTGTTGCCGGCAGCAGTAGCAGCATGCACAGAACCAGGAAGTAATTACCTGGATACCTGGATCATGTGACTATGGATCATGTGACTCTGGATCATGTGACTCTGCCAGAGTCAGTGGAAATCATGCTAGTAACCACAGAAAGCACCAGCGGCTGATCTGCGGCACAGAATACGCCAGCATGCCGGTAAGTGGCGTGTGCGGGCAGTGCGTGAACTGTGGTTCCTGACAGTACAGCCACATTTTGGGTGGGCACCAAACACCCACGAGGCTTGGAAGGATTGTCCCTGTGGAAGGTTGAGATCAGACGAGGAGCGTGAATATCAGAGGCATTAACCCAGCTTCTCTCTTCTGGGCCATAGCCCTTCCAGTCGATAAGATACTGGATATGCCCATATCTCTGGCAAGAATCCACAATTTTATTGACCTCGAACTAAGCTCCTCGTTGCGTGTAGACTCTGGGGGACTCAGGGGGAAGATTTTTGGAAGCGGTTAAGAATGAGAGGCCGCAGCAAAGAGATGTGGAAAGAATTAGGTATTCTCATGTAGGCTGGTAGTTTTAACTTGTATGCCACAGGATTGATCATTTGTTCCATGGAGTATGGGCCTATGAATCGAGGGGCAAACTTCATGGAAGGAACCCTTAAACATAGATTCCGAGTGGAGAGGCAAACTTTGTCTCCAGGTTTCAGCAGAGGAACAGCTCGCCATTTGCGTTCAGCAAAGATTTTATATCGCTTGGAAGCTTTCTTGAGCGAGACATGGACATTTTTCCAAACTAGAGAGAAGTGCTTGAGTGTAGAAGATGCAGCTGGCACTTCTAAAGCTGGTAGCGCCTCGAAGTTAGGTGGATGAGGATGTTGACCGTACACAATATAGAATGGTGAATGACCCGTAGCCGTATTGTACCTGAAATTATGGGCAAACTCTGCCCAAGGAAGTAAACTAACCCAGTTATCCTGTGAAGAGGAAATGTACAGCCTGAGGAATGCTTCAAGGTCCTGGTTGACCCTCTCCGTTTGTCCATTGGACTGGGGGTGGTATGCTGTGGAGAAATTTAACTTCACTTGTAAGGCAGAACAAAGGGATTTCCAGAAGTGGGCTACGAATTGTACACCGCGGTCAGAGACAATTTCTGTAGGAAGTCCATGAATCTTGAAAATATGCTGTATGAATATTTGGGTGAGCTTGGGAGCCGAAGGTAGACCGGTGAGTGGTATAAAGTGTGCCATCTTTGAGAATCGATCCACCACTACCCAGATGGTATTACACTCTTGGGACTTTGGGAGCCCTGAGATGAAGTCCATGGATAAGTGTGTCCATAGACGCGTAAGAATGGGCAATGGGAGGAGAGTACCTGCCGGAGCTTGGCGATGTACTTTATGTTGGGCACATGTCGAAAAAAAGGCTACAAAATCTTGGATGTCTTTCCTAATTTTGCGCCACCAGTAAGAGCGACGAACAAGTTCAAGTGTCTTGAGAACCCCATGATGACCAGAAAACGGTGAGGCGTGAGCCCAAGACAGTAACTCCGGCCGAAGTTCAGGCGACACATATATTTTACACAAGGTGGAAAGCTGCTCAATCAGATTGTAATGTCACTCAGGTGCTAAAAGGGGAGGGGTAATTCTGTGTAGGAAAAAAAAAAACTGTGTTCCCTAATGCACACCGAGTGAATAATATTACTATATAATAATAGTCAGATAATACGGAGATCTTAGTTGCGTATATCTGCAGATATAGGGTTAAGCCCCCAGGCCGATCGACAAGGCTTCTCCGTCACTGGGGGTCCCTAATACTAGGTATGGGCCTGGGGCGCAGGACCCCACAATGTCGGCACAGGTCGGCCACCCCAGGTCAGCACACAGGTGAAAATTAATAGGGGTTAATAAGAAGCACAGAAGTGCTATGTAAGTGGTGTGATTAAAATAATATATACAAAGTGATAGGAAAAATAATAAGTGTTAATAAAGTGTTAGGGTGTGCCGACCTGCAGCAGCCCACCCATAGCGACACAGGGGCCACTGCACCCCACACCCACCCCATAAATAATTATATATATATATCTGTGTTAAATTCCCAGTGTAAGGCCACATGGTAATGGCACCTACAGCATCTGAGAGCCAGCTTACCTGGGGATACCCCTGACTTCCCCTATGGCACTACTAGAATCAGCAATCCCTCCTAATGCTGACCCATTTGTGCCTCTCTATATACAATACACAAGGTGGAAAGCTGCTCAATCAGATTGTAATGTCTCTCAGGTGCTAAAAGGGGAGGGGTAATTCTGTGTAGGAAAAAAAAACTGTGTTCCCTAATGCACACCGAGTGAATAATATTACTATATAATAATAGTCAGATAATACGGAGATCTTAGTTGCGTATATCTGCAGATATAGGGTTAAGCCCCTAGGCCGATCGACAAGGCTTCTCCGTCACTGGGGGTCCCTAATACTAGGTATGGGCCTGGGGCGCAGGACCCCACAATGTCGGCACAGGTCGGCCACCCCAGGTCAGCACACAGGTGAAAATTAATAGGGGTTAATAAGAAGCACAGAAGTGCTATGTAAGTGGTGTGATTAAAATAATATATACAAAGTGATAGGAAAAATAATAAGTGTTAATAAAGTGTTAGGGTGTGCCGACCTGCAGCAGCCCACCCATACCGACACAGGGGCCACTGCACCCCACACCCACCCCATAAATAATTACATATATATATCTGGGTTAAATTCCCAGTGTAAGGCCACATGGTAATGGCACCTACAGCATCTGAGAGCCAGCTTACCTGGGGATACCCCTGACTTCCCCTATGGCACTACTAGAATCAGCAATCCCTCCTAATGCTGACCCATTTGTGCCTCTCTATATACAATACACAAGGTGGAAAGCTGCTCAATCAGATTGTAATGTCACTCAGGTGCTAAAAGGGGAGGGGTAATTCTGTGTAGGAAAAAAAAAAACTGTGTTCCCTAATGCACACCGAGTGAATAATATTACTATATAATAATAGTCAGATAATACGGAGATCTTAGTTGCGTATATCTGCAGATATAGGGTTAAGCCCCCAGGCCGATCGACAAGGCTTCTCCGTCACTGGGGGTCCCTAATACTAGGTATGGGCCTGGGGCGCAGGACCCCACAATGTCGGCACAGGTCGGCCACCCCAGGTCAGCACACAGGTGAAAATTAATAGGGGTTAATAAGAAGCACAGAAGTGCTATGTAAGTGGTGTGATTAAAATAATATATACAAAGTGATAGGAAAAATAATAAGTGTTAATAAAGTGTTAGGGTGTGCCGACCTGCAGCAGCCCACCCATACCGACACAGGGGCCACTGCACCCCACACCCACCCCATAAATAATTACATATATATATCTGGGTTAAATTCCCAGTGTAAGGCCACATGGTTATGGCACCTACAGCATCTGAGAGCCAGCTTACCTGGGGATACCCCTGACTTCCCCTATGGCACTACTAGAATCAGCAATCCCTCCTAATGCTGACCCATTTGTGCCTCTCTATATACAATACACAAGGTGGAAAGCTGCTCAATCAGATTGTAATGTCACTCAGGTGCTAAAAGGGGAGGGGTAATTCTGTGTAGGAAAAAAAAACTGTGTTCCCTAATGCACACCGAGTGAATAATATTACTATATAATAATAGTCAGATAATACGGAGATCTTAGTTGCGTATATCTGCAGATATAGGGTTAAGCCCCCAGGCCGATCGACAAGGCTTCTCCGTCACTGGGGGTCCCTAATACTAGGTATGGGCCTGGGGCGCAGGACCCCACAATGTCGGCACAGGTCGGCCACCCCAGGTCAGCACACAGGTGAAAATTAATAGGGGTTAATAAGAAGCACAGAAGTGCTATGTAAGTGGTGTGATTAAAATAATATATACAAAGTGATAGGAAAAATAATAAGTGTTAATAAAGTGTTAGGGTGTGCCGACCTGCAGCAGCCCACCCATACCGACACAGGGGCCACTGCACCCCACACCCACCCCATAAATAATTACATATATATATCTGGGTTAAATTACCAGTGTAAGGCCACATGGTAATGGCACCTACAGCATCTGAGAGCCAGCTTACCTGGGGATACCCCTGACTTCCCCTATGGCACTACTAGAATCAGCAATCCCTCCTAATGCTGACCCATTTGTGCCTCTCTATATACAATACACAAGGTGGAAAGCTGCTCAATCAGATTGTAATGTCACTCAGGTGCTAAAAGGGGAGGGGTAATTCTGTGTAGGAAAAAAAAAACTGTGTTCCCTAATGCACACCGAGTGAATAATATTACTATATAATAATAGTCAGATAATACGGAGATCTTAGTTGCGTATATCTGCAGATATAGGGTTAAGCCCCCAGGCCGATCGACAAGGCTTCTCCGTCACTGGGGGTCCCTAATACTAGGTATGGGCCTGGGGCGCAGGACCCCACAATGTCGGCACAGGTCGGCCACCCCAGGTCAGCACACAGGTGAAAATTAATAGGGGTTAATAAGAAGCACAGAAGTGCTATGTAAGTGGTGTGATTAAAATAATATATACAAAGTGATAGGAAAAATAATAAGTGTTAATAAAGTGTTAGGGTGTGCCGACCTGCAGCAGCCCACCCATACCGACACAGGGGCCACTGCACCCCCACACCCACCCCATAAATAATTACATATATATATCTGGGTTAAATTCCCAGTGTAAGGCCACATGGAAATGGCACCTACAGCATCTGAGAGCCAGCTTACCTGGGGATACCCCTGACTTCCCCTATGGCACTACTAGAATCAGCAATCCCTCCTAATGCTGACCCATTTGTGCCCCTCTATATACAATACACAAGGTGGAAAGCTGCTCAATCAGATTGTAATGTCACTCAGGTGCTAAAAGGGGAGGGGTAATTCTGTGCCGACATTGTGGGGTCCTGCGCCCCAGGCCCATACCTAGTATTAGGGACCCCCAGTGACGGAGAAGCCTTGTCAATCGGCCTGGGGGCTTAACCCTATATCTGCAGATATACGCAACTAAGATCTCCGTATTATCTGACTATTATTATATAGTAATATTATTCACTCGGTGTGCATTAGGGAACACAGTTTTTTTTTCCTACACAGAATTACCCCTCCCCTTTTAGCACCTGAGTGACATTACAATCTGATTGAGCAGCTTTCCACCTTGTGTATTGTATATAGAGAGGCACAAATGGGTCAGCATTAGGAGGGATTGCTGATTCTAGTAGTGCCATAGGGGAAGTCAGGGGTATCCCCAGGTAAGCTGGCTCTCAGATGCTGTAGGTGCCATTACCATGTGGCCTTACACTGGGAATTTAACCCAGATATATATATGTAATTATTTATGGGGTGGGTGTGGGGTGCAGTGGCCCCTGTGTCGGTATGGGTGGGCTGCTGCAGGTCGGCACACCCTAACACTTTATTAACACTTATTATTTTTCCTATCACTTTGTATATATTATTTTAATCACACCACTTACATAGCACTTCTGTGCTTCTTATTAACCCCTATTAATTTTCACCTGTGTGCTGACCTGGGGTGGCCGACCTGTGCCGACATTTTGGGGTCCTGCGCCCCAGGCCCATACCTAGTATTAGGGACCCCCAGTGACGGAGAAGCCTTGTCGATCGGCCTGGGGGCTTAACCCTATATCTGCAGATATACGCAACTAAGATCTCCGTATTATCTGACTATTATTATATAGTAATATTATTCACTCGGTGTGCATTAGGGAACACAGTTTTTTTTTTCCTACACAGAATCCCTCCTAATGCTGACCCATTTGTGCCTCTCTATATACAATACACAAGGTGGAAAGCTGCTCAATCAGATTGTAATGTCACTCAGGTGCTAAAAGGGGAGGGGTAATTCTGTGTAGGAAAAAAAAACTGTGTTCCCTAATGCACACCGAGTGAATAATATTACTATATAATAATAGTCAGATAATACGGAGATCTTAGTTGCGTATATCTGCAGATATAGGGTTAAGCCCCCAGGCCGATTGACAAGGCTTCTCCGTCACTGGGGGTCCCTAATACTAGGTATGGGCCTGGGGCGCAGGACCCCACAATGTCGGCACAGAATTACCCCTCCCCTTTTAGCACCTGAGTGACATTACAATCTGATTGAGCAGCTTTCCACCTTGTGTATTGTATATAGAGAGGCACAAATGGGTCAGCATTAGGAGGGATTGCTGATTCTAGTAGTGCCATAGGGGAAGTCAGGGGTATCCCCAGGTAAGCTGGCTCTCAGATGCTGTAGGTGCCATTACCATGTGGCCTTACACTGGGAATTTAACCCAGATATATATATGTAATTATTTATGGGGTGGGTGTGGGGTGCAGTGGCCCCTGTGTCGGTATGGGTGGGCTGCTGCAGGTCGGCACACCCTAACACTTTATTAACACTTATTATTTTTCCTATCACTTTGTATATATTATTTTAATCACACCACTTACATAGCACTTCTGTGCTTCTTATTAACCCCTATTAATTTTCACCTGTGTGCTGACCTGGGGTGGCCGACCTGTGCCGACATTGTGGGGTCCTGCGCCCCAGGCCCATACCTAGTATTAGGGACCCCCAGTGACGGAGAAGCCTTGTCGATCGGCCTGGGGGCTTAACCCTATATCTGCAGATATACGCAACTAAGATCTCCGTATTATCTGACTATTATTATATAGTAATATTATTCACTCTGTGTGCATTAGGGAACACAGTTTTTTTTTCCCTACACAGAATTACCCCTCCCCTTTTAGCACCTGAGTGACATTACAATCTGATTGAGCAGCTTTCCATCTTGTGTATTGTATATAGAGAGGCACAAATGGGTCAGCATTAGGAGGGATTGCTGATTCTAGTAGTGCCATAGGGGAAGTCAGGGGTATCCCCAGGTAAGCTGGCTCTCAGATGCTGTAGGTGCCATTACCATGTGGCCTTACACTGGTAATTTAACCCAGATATATATATGTAATTATTTATGGGGTGGGTGTGGGGTGCAGTGGCCCCTGTGTCGGTATGGGTGGGCTGCTGCAGGTCGGCACACCCTAACACTTTATTAACACTTATTATTTTTCCTATCACTTTGTATATATTATTTTAATCACACCACTTACATAGCACTTCTGTGCTTCTTATTAACCCCTATTAATTTTCACCTGTGTGCTGACCTGGGGTGGCCGACCTGTGCCGACATTGTGGGGTCCTGCGCCCCAGGCCCATACCTAGTATTAGGGACCCCCAGTGACGAGAAGCCTTGTCGATCGGCCTGGGGGCTTAACCCTATATCTGCAGATATACGCAACTAAGATCTCCGTATTATCTGACTATTATTATATAGTAATATTATTCACTCGGTGTGCATTAGGGAACACAGTTTTTTTTTCCTAGACACATATATTTTCCCTGAAGGTGGCACAGGAGACACGTGAGTGGTGGCAAAGGCAGTGGGACAGATGATGGGACACTGGTCATGAGGCTGAACATCTACCTCCATGGACCATGATAACACATCTGCCTTTACATTCTTGGAGCCTGGACGATACAAGATCTTGAAATCATAACGCGAGAAGAATAGTGACCAGCGGGCTTGGTGAGGATTCAGGCACTGGGCCGCTTGGAGGTAGAGCAAGTTCTTGTGGTCTGTAAAAATGGTTACGGTGAATTTGGCACACTCTAACAAGTACCTCCACTCTTTCAATGCCAACTTGATCGCTAACAACTCTTGATCACCAATGGAGTAGTTTTTCTCAGCAGGAAGGAATTTTCATGAGAAAAAATCGCATGGATGTTGCTTCCCATCTTCCGCGGTCTGGGATAGCACTGTGCCAATACCCACATTAGAGGCATCAACCTCAAGGGAAAAGGGCTTATCAGGGTCTGGTTGCTGGAGAATAGGAGCTGAGATGAAGGCTTGTTTTAGCAGATGGAATGAGGACAAGGCTTCTTCAGACCAGGCGGCGGGATTTGCTCCTTTTTTGGTCAGGGCTGTAATTGGAGAGATGAGCGTGGAGAATCCCCTGATAAATTTTCTGTAATAATTGGCAAAGCCAATGAAGCGCTGGACAGCCTTTAGTGTAGCTGGTTGGGACCAACCGTTGATGGCCTCAAGTTTTTTGGGGTCCATCTGTAATTTTGAGCTGGAGATAATGTATCCTAAGAAAGGTTAAGAGGGTACTTCAAATGTACACTTGGAGAGTTTACCGTACAATTTATTTGCACGTAAACGTGACAGGACTACTTTCACCTGACTGCGATGGGTTTGGAGATCTTGGGAAAATATCAGGATGTTGTCGAGATATACTACGAGGAACTTGTATAATACATCTCTGAATATATCATTCACAAACTGTTGAAAAACTGCAGGGGCATTACTTAATCCGAAGGGCATTACAAGGTACTCGTAATGCCCATCTCTGGTGTTGAAAGCTGTTTTCCATTCATCGTCCTCACGGATTCTGATTAAATTATATGCTCCTCTGAGGTCCAGTTTGGTGAAGACCTTTGCTCCTTTGACACGACTGAACAGCTCAGTTAGGAGAGGAAGAGGATAACTGTTTTTGACTATGTTGTTTAAGCCTCTGTAATCAATGCAGGGATGCAGGCCTCCATCTTTCTTTTTTACAAAGAAGAAACCCGCTCCGGTGGGAGAGAAGGAAGGGCGGATGAAACCTTTTTGCAGATTTTCCTGAATGTAATCAGACATTGCTTTAGTCTCGGGTACTAAGAGTGGGTATGTGCGCCCCTTAGGAGGGGACTTTCCGGGAAGAAGGTCAATGGGGCAATCCCATTTACGATGACGAGGTAACAAATCAGCAGCCTGTTCACTGAATACATCACAAAATTCTTCATATGCTGTGGGTAGGCCGGGTAAGGGCTTAATCTTAGTGGACCGGATAGGAGTTACTTCACTTATGCAATGCTTCTGGCAATAATCACTCCAATCCTCAATCTGAAGTGAGGCCCAATTGATGCGAGGATTGTGGAGTCGTAACCACGGCAAACCTAGCACAATGTCGTAAGAAGAATTAAAAATGATGAGAAACTCAATGCATTCCTGATAAAGAACCCCCACTTGGATGGTAACAGAAGCTGTCTGATGTGTGATATCACTGCCAAGACTTTTACTACCATCGACTGCAGTCAGATAGAGGTGCGGAGACAATGAAGAGCCTGAAATATTACATTTTTTTACAAGGTCTGAGGTAATGAAGTTCCCTGCTGCCCCAGAGTCTGCCAGGGCAGAGACGTGATAGGAACCTCCTGGTGTCACAAGGGTAACTGGAAGTACTAAGTCAGGAGAAGGAGGAGACTTTATTAAATTGCCTAACCTGACTCCCCCATTGCAGGTTAGGGCTTGGTGTTTTCCCGGATGCTCAGGACAGAACCCGATAAAGTGACAGGAAGCGGCACAATACAAACACAATTTCTCTTTTTGCCTCCTGGATCGTTATTCCAGTGAGAGCCTAGATCTACCTGTTTGCTTAGGTTCTTCTGTACTAGCAGTCACTGGACGATGCAGACGCGGGGAAGAAACTCTGGAGAAAACTTTTCCCTGCCGCTCTAGACCTCTCTCTCTGAGACGTAGGTCTATTTTAACACACAGGGAGATTAAATCTTCTAACTGAACTGGAAGATCACAGGTAGCCAACTGGTCCTAAATGCGCTCCAAAACTCCTAGCCTGAAAGCAGCAGTAAGTGCTTCATTGTTCCACTTTAATTCGGAAGCCAAGGTCTGGAATTGGAGTACAAATTGTCCCATGGGACGGGAATCTTGTTTAATACGGAGTATCTCTGTAGAGGCGGACGCTGCTCGACCTGGCTCATCGAATATGCATCTGAATGCAGAAACAAATTTGACGTAATCAGTGAGTAAAGGGTCAGACCTTTCCCACAGCGGTGATACCCAAATTAAAGCTGAACCAGTTAGCAGGGAGACAATGTAAGCTATCTTGGTCCTAGCAGAAGGGAAATTCTGTGGTTGTAGTTCAAATTGGATGTCACATTGATTGAGAAATCCTTTACAGAGCTTGGGGTTGCCATCATATTTATTAGGAGCAGGAAGCTGTAAGTGAGAGACAGACACAGAAGAATGCGCAGCTGGTGGAGTGGACACTACAGGGGCAGGTGACCTGAGTGACTGCTGGAGGGTATCCAAGTGAGTGGACACTTCCTGTAGGTAGGTAGTGACTTGCTGCTGTGTGGCTTCCTGTGTCTCTATTCGTGAAATAACATCCTGAAGAGCTGCTGGGCCCACACTGTGGTCATGTGCCGAGTCCATCGGCCTTGAACAATCTGTCACAGGCTGGTCTGATTGTGTTCCTGGTAATGACCTGGGTGAGCCAGTGGAGGGTGCAGGGAGGCAGAAGTTAGGTGGCTTGAGATATGGACAAGTCATATGCTGGAGCACCCTGGAAGATTACACAGTGAGCACAGAGAATTGGCGAGACCTGAAGCAGAGTCGCGGAGTCTAACTCGCCAGGGGTTTTCGCCAGTGAACCCTGCCAGGGGATATGGTCTTCGCTGCGCCTGATGGGCAGGTCGCGGCCCTCTGCTCAGTTTCCTCTGTGGAGGCTGTGAGACACTCAGGTATACAGGGATGCTTAATACTGGATTATACTGAAGTGCTTAACCATCAATGGTGACATGAAAAGGTAAGTATATTGGAGATGGTGAACTCTGGAGTGCTTGGGTAGCTGAGGATATCCGGTGCCTGTGAGGGGAATCCCTGACTGAGCACCGCAGACTGGTAACACACTGAGATGGAGATAGTGGAAGTCTCTGGCGGCAAGTAAGTAACCAGGAAAGGCAGGTACAGCAGGACACAGGTAAACGGATCATTGGAGCAAGCTTGGAGCCTTGAGAGCGACGCTGGAGAACTTGCAGGAGAACTGAAAAGTTGTTCAAGGCAATGAGGACTCTGGGAAGCCTGCTTATATCCCCCAAGAAGGATGCTGATTGGTTGCTGCCGACAGCAGCAGCAGCATGCACAGAACCAGGAAGTAATTACCTGGATACCTGGATCATGTGACTCTGGATCATGTGACTCTGCCAGAGTCACATGATCCAGAAAGCACCAGCGGCTGATCTGCGGCACAGAATACACCAGCGTGCCGGTAAGTGGCATGTGCGGGCAGTGCGTGAACTGTGGTTCCTGACAAAATGTTTACTATCCCGCCTTCAATTGTACAACTATCGTGTGGTTTTACTTTGTGCCAGCAATCCTACGCAACCTTGCATAAACACGTGACCGAGCGTGTCTTTACCCCACGTGTGTGACCCTGCACTTTGTCCGTACCACGTGTACAAACATGCGTCCGCAATAAAACCACA